>NW_023270374.1:2164506-2377794 GCF_011800145.1 Mirounga leonina
TTCTTCTTCTTCTTCTTCTTCTTCTTCTTCTTCTTCTTCTTCTTCTTTCTTCTTCTTCTTCTTCTTCTTCTTCTTCTTCTTCTTCTTCTTCTCCTTTCTTCTTCTTCTTCTTCTTCTTCTTCTTCTTCTTCTTCTTCTTCTTCTTCTTCTTCTTCTCTCCTTCTCCTCTGTTTTTTCCTACCCCTTCCTCCCCCTCCTCCTCCTTCTTCTTGTAATGCCCTCTCTATGCTTTTAAAAACCCTTTTCTGTTTGTCTATTTAGCTCAGTGAATTTCCCTTCTACTTTTTAGATAGGATGCTGCCTAATTCACGAATCATTTAATAAAGCCAACTAGACCTTCAAATTTACTCATCAAATTTTGTTTTTTAACACCATTTTTTGGCTATTATGAATAATACTGTTAGAACCTTTATGTTCCAAGATTTGTGTAGACACTTGAGTATATACCTAAGAGTGGAATTATTGGGTTGCATGGTAACTCTATATTCAACATTTTGAGGAATTACTGGATGGTTTTCCAAAGTGGGTACACCATTTTACATTCCCACCAGCAGTGTATGAGGGTTCTAATTTCTCTACATCCTTGCCAACACTGGTTATTATCTGTCTTTTTTGATTATAGTCATCCTAATGGGAACAAAGTAAGACAAGTGCTAAGAATTTGACAAATGTGACACAGTAAATTTTAATTTTCATAATACCAAAGTGCTTTTATGAGTAATTTTTTAAGACAAAAATCCAATAGGAGATTCAGAGAAAAGTCATGAACACACAAATCACAGAAAAAGAAATATACATGTCTATAATACTTATATGGAAATATGCTTAACATCCTCAACAACAAAAATTCAAGTTAACCCAAGAATGAAATGTCACTATTCTTCTACACACTGGGAAAAAAATTAAACACAATGATAATGCTCCATTGATAAGGAACTTTCATCAGCATTGACAGAGTAGGAATCGAACAGTCTTTGTTATAGCAATTTAGCAATCCCTGTTAAACATTTAAAAGTTACATATTCTTCAGCACAGTGTTCCACATCTAGAATTTTATCTCACAGAAATGCTTGCCTACAGGCACAAAATTGACTGAAAATTATTCACTGCACTACAGTTCCTAGTAGTTAAAAAAAAAAAAAAGACATGAGGAAAACAGCCCAAATATGTATCTATAGTAGGTTATTAAATAAAATGTGTAATATTCTGTACCCACTGTGGAAAACTGTATGGAGATTCCTCAAAAAATTAAAAATAAAATGACCCTATGAGCCAATAATCACACTACTGGGTATTTGTCCAAAGAATACAAAAATACTAATTCAAAAGGATAAATGCACCCCTATGTTTATAGCAGCATTATTTACAAGAGCCA
This sequence comes from Mirounga leonina, assembly GCF_011800145.1. Taxonomy (NCBI): domain Eukaryota; kingdom Metazoa; phylum Chordata; class Mammalia; order Carnivora; family Phocidae; genus Mirounga; species Mirounga leonina. Next base: position 2,165,882 of record NW_023270374.1, read on the forward strand.
AATTATAGAAGCAGCCCATGTCCATTGATAGATGAATGGATAAAGAAGATGTGGTGTATATATACAATGGAATATTACTCAGCCATAAAAAGAATGAGATCTTGCCATTTGCAACAACATGGATAGAGCTAGAGAGTATTATGCTAAGTGAAATAAGTCAGTCAGAGAAAGACATCATATGATTTCACAAATATGTGGAATTTAAGAAACAAAAGAAATGAGTAAAGGGAAAAAAGAGAGACAAACCAAGAAACAGACCCTTAACTATAGAGAACAAACTGTTGGTTCCCAGAGGGGAGGTGGGTGGGGCAATGGGTGAAATAGGTGATGGGGATTAAGGATCACACTTGTTGTGATAAGCACCAGGTGATGTGGAGAATTGTCAAATCACTATATTGTACACCTGAAACTAATATAACACTGTGTGAACTACACTGGAATTATAATAAAAAACTTAATAAAATTTTAAAAATATGTAATATCCATGGAATGAGATCTAAAAAATTAACCAAAGCATGTGCATGTACTGACAAGGAACAATATCTGCTCTGGATAAATAAGCAAGTTGTAAAATATTAAGCAGAAAAAGATCAGGATTTGTTAAGAATAATGATTTGTTAAGCTCAAAAAAAGGAAACCTTGGGATTTTGAACCATTCATAGGCTTGTGCCTGAAGGATGGGATTACAGAGGAATGTCACATTCTAAGTTAACTATTTCCATAATGCTCTAGCTCTTAATAATAAAATAGAACTAATAATAAAATAAAATAATTTCTATAAAAATTTGAAAGCTCCACAGTGAAAATTAAATGTAGAGAAGACCTTAAGATGATGAAAAGCAAGTGCCTACTCCACTCTTTACCTCTCGGTTCCATTCCACAGGACTCATAAAAGATATTGTGAATCCTTGATATGAAAGATGAGGATTTGGCTCACATGCTAACTCTTTATGTTCCTCCTTCTTCTCACTATTTGGATGGATGGATGGATGGGTGGATGGATGGACTGATGGATTGATCAATCACTAGATATTCTACTAGTTATTTGTATAAGTTTAAAAAATATCATTAAACCTCTTCTGATTCATCAACCTCCAGGATCTCCTTTTGAATCTATCTCTGTAGGATAAGGGCGTTAGTAGCCTCGTCTATTCCATTACCTCCTTTATCCCCATATCCCACTCTCTGTGGCTTCCAAGGCTTTGGATGTTCCTCCTCCCCTCACTGACGTCAGGGAGGCTGGGCTCTGCTCTTGCTCCTTCTCCTGCTGCCCTGAGCCTATAATCAATCCCCAACAATGGGCTGGAGCCTCCTGAAAAATGGGTCCTTGTCCCACAAACCCTCTCCAGGAGGCTCTACCTGGGTGCCTCCTTTTTTGGCCTTCCTGGCTCGGGGCCACGTGCTCTCATTCATTAGGACAGGTGACTGCAGAAATGTCCACGATCACTGAGGCTGTGTCTTTGCCACCTGGTGGTTCTGATGACTCCTGCTCTATTTTGAGGCATATATATATAATTTGGGGTGCATTTGAGTTCAGAATTATTACATTTTCAGAATGAATCATCTTTTATGACATTAAGTAGTGGCTTTATTTAAACCTCAAGAGATATTTTCTGAGGTCTTCTTTGTGGCCTCCACTGTTCTACACATGACAGTCAGGGCTGGGCTTCCACAGAGCATGGAAAGTGGGGAGCACACCTGCTCAGGTAATTTCTACGGGTCCAGTGATTGAGTGTGCTCTTCACCCAACTCTCTTGGATTCTCCAGAAAAACAATCATAGAGAAAAAGATTGCTTCTTATCCTCTTTTCTAGTGTTTGCATCAATTCTTTCCTCATTACATTTTCTAAAACATTCTAGACCAGCATCATTTCTAGTTCCTGAGACCTATTTTCATCCATCTATTCACATATAATCTTATATTCGCATATATAAGGCCTTGTGTAGGCCCAGTGTAGCTAGAGCTAGCTAGAAGTTGTGTAGTGAGGCTCTGACAACACCCCAACAGGTTAGGCTCTTTTTAACTAGTTTCCCCTGAGGGTAGGACTTGTTAAGAACAGAGGGCTTGTATGGTGATTAACATAACATAATAAAATTTTTTTAAAAAGCATCTTTCAATAAAATATTTTTTATTAAAAAAAAAAAAGAACAGAGGGCTTTGGGATCTTTCAAAATGGTTCCTGCCCAAAACAGGAGGGGACTTTTCTCTGATATTTACTGTGGGAATATGGCTGAATTGCCAGTGGTAAATCTCACAGTACTGTGGGGACATCTCCCCCACACTTCAATACCTGGGCTTCCCTGGAGTTTTTCTGAGTTGTCCTCACTGAGCCTCCTGCAATTTGTCAGTTGAAGTTTAGGCTTGCCTTCTCTGACTATGGTTCCCACAGTGGTTTCTGCTAGTCTCTGCTCTGGTAAACCATGACCCCTGTACTCGCCTCTGTGGCTCTCCAATCGTGGGGGCAGCAGTTTGCCCTGTGTCCTCCAATCTCTTATAAATCTATTGTCAGTCTATTCAGCTTGTTACTTGTTAGGATGGAAAGGTGACTTCCAAGCTCCCAGGACTTTTTAAAAACTTTTCTTTGCAGCGGGGAAAGATGGCAGAGGAGTAGGGGACCCTATTTCAACTGGTCCCTGGAATTGAGCTGGATACCTACCAGACCACTCTGAGCACCCACAAAACCAGCCTGAGATGTAAGAAGATCTGGATCTCTACAAACAGAATATCGCAGGCGGTTGGTTTTGAGGTACAAAGCGGAGAGCCGTGATTCTGCAGGCAGATATCAGAGGATAAACGGCAGCGGGAGAGTGCCTGGCCCTGGGGATCCTACACCGCCGGTGAGCGACAGCCTTGCGCCCTGTGGACGGGCACAGACTCGCAGATCGGTAGCAGCAGGGAAAGGACTTTAGGGCAGCCCCTGGAGCGGAAGCCCAGAGCGGCGGGGTCGCACCTGTGAACTGCAGCCCCCAGGACAGAAACCCAGAGCAGTGGGGTCGGGCGGGCAAACTGCAGCCCCCGGGCCGGAAACCCGGAGTGGAGGAGTTGCGCCTGTATGAAGTGGAAGCAGTTGGTGGTTTTAGAAGCACAAAGGGCAGAGACATGCCCAGACCTGGAGGCAGGACTGGGAGCGCTGTGAAGGGGCGCACAACCCAGGATGCTGCAATTAATAGCAGCATGGACAGAAATGGAGACAGTGTGGCCTGGAGAGCTCACTGAAGAACAGACTGCAATCTCTGCTCTGAGGCAGAGGGTTGGAAATGGTCTCTTCTGCTCTGACTCTCAGAAGAGACGCGGAAAGCCACCAGGGAAAGGCACCAGAGAACAAAAGCCCCAAAAACTGATTCCCACTGAGCCCATCCCCCTCCACAGGGGCGCAGGGCAACTCCGCCCAAACAGAATTGCCTGAATAACAACGCAGCAGGCCCCTCCTGCAGAATACAGGCTGGGAAAACAAGAGGCCAGCAACCCTAAGGTCCCAAGAAAACAGGTGCATCTTGCTTGGGTTCTGGTCAATAATTTTGACTCTATACATTCCCTCAAACACCCATGAACAGAATGACTAGGAGGAGGGGCCCCCAAAACAGAAAAGGCTCAGAGATTATGACTTATGCTGCAGATTTACAAATGGATGCAGATATAACCAAGATGTCGGAGATGGAATTCAGGTTAGCAACTGTGAAGACAATGGTTAGAATGGAGAAATCAATTAATGGCAACATAGAGTCTCTAAGGGCAGAAATAAAAGGGGAATTGGCAGAACTTAAAAATGCTATCAATGAGATCCAATCCAATCTAGATAATCTAACAGCTAGGGTAACTGAGACAGAAGAGAGAATAAGCGATCTGGAAGACAGTATAATAGATAAAAAGGGAAAAGAGGAGGGGCGCCTGGGTGGCTCAGTTAGTTAAGTGACCGCCTTCGGCTCAGGTCATGATCCTGGAGTCCCGGGATCAAGTCCCGCATCGGGCTCCCTGCTCGGCAGGGAGTCTGCTTCTCCCTCTGACCCTCCTCCCTCCCATGCTCTCTGTCTCTCATTCTCTCTCTCTCAAATAAATAAATAAAATCTTTAAAAAAAAAGGGGGGGGAGAGGAGGCCAGGGAAAAACAACTCAGAATCCATGAAAATAGAATCAGAGAAATAAGTGACACCATGAAGCGTTCCAATGTCAGAATCATTGGAATCCCGGAGGGAGTGGAGAGAGAGAGAGAGGACTAGAAGATGTATTTGAGCAAATCGTAGCTGAGAACTTCCCTAATCTGGGGAATGAAACAAACATTCGAGTCCTAGAGGCAGAGAGGACCCCTCCTAAGATCAAGGAAAACAGGCCAACACCCCGGCATGTAATAGTAAAACTTGCAAATCTTAGAACCAAGGAAACCATCTTAAGGGCAGTTAGGGGGAAGAGATTCCTTATGTACAGAGGGAGGAACATCAGAATAACGTCAGACCTATCCACAGAGACCTGGCAAACCAGAAAGGCCTGGCAAGACATATTCAGGGTACTAAATGACAAGAACATACAGCCAAGAATACTTTATCCGGCAAGGCTTTCATTTAGAATGGATGGAGAGATGCAGAGCTTCCACGACCGGCAGAAACTGAAAGAATATGTGACCACCAAGCCGGCCCTGCAAGAAATATTAAGGAGGGTTCTATAAAAGGAGAAGACCCCAAGAGTGATCTACAACAGAAATTTACAGGGACAATCTATAAAAATAACGTCTTCACAGGCAAAATGATGACAATTAATTCATATCTTTCAATAATCACTCTCAATGTGAATGACCTAAACGCTCCCATAAAACGGCACAGGGTTGCAGATTGGATAAAAAGACAGGACCCATCCATATGCTGTCTACAAGAGACTCATTTTGAACCTAAAGATACATCCAGACTGAAAGTGAAGGGATGGAGATCTATCTTCCATGCCAGCGGACCTCAAAAGAAAGCTGGGGTAGCAATTCTTATATCAGACAAGTTAGATTTTAAATTAAGTCTGTAATAAGAGACACAGGAGGACACTATATCATTGTTAAAGGGTCTATCCAATAAGAAGATCTAACAATTGTAAATATCTATGCCCCCAACATGGGAGCAGCCATCTATATAAGCCAACTGTTAACCAAAATAAAGAGTCATATTGATAACAATACGTTAATTGTAGAAGACCTCAATACTCCACTCTCAGCAATGGACGGATCATCTAAGCAGAAAATCAACAAGGAAACAAGAGCTTTGAATGATCCATTGGACCAGATGGACCTCATAGATATTTACAGAACATTCCACCCTAAAACAACAGAATACTCATTCTTCTCGAGCGCACATGGAACTTTCTCCATAATAGACCATATACTGGGTCACAAATCAGGTCTCAACCGATACCAAAAGATTGAGATTATTCCATGCATATTCTCAGACCACAATGCTCTAAAACTGGAACTCAATCACAAGAAAAAATTTGGCAGAAATTCAAACACTTGGAAGCTAAAGACCACTCTGCTCAAGAATGTTTGGGTCAACCAAGAAATCAAAGAAGAACTTAAACAATTCATGGAAATCAATGAGAATGAAAACACATCGGTCCAAAACCTATGGGATACTGCAAAGGTGGTCCTAAGAGGGAAATACATAGCCATCCAAGCCTCACTCAAAAAAATAGAAAAATCCCGAATTCACCAACTAACTCTACACCTTAAAGAACTAGAGAAAAAGCAACAAACGTTGCCTAAGCCACGCATTAGAAGAGAAATAATTAAAATTAGAGCAGAAATCAATGAATTAGAAACCAGAAACACAGTAGATCAGATCAATGAAACTAGAAGTTGGTTCTTTGAAAGAATTAATAAGATTGATAAACCACTGGCCAGACTTATCCAAAAGAAGAGAGAAAGGACCCAAATTAATAAAATTATGAATGAAAGGGGAGAGATCATGACTAACACCAAGGAAATAGAAACAACTATTAGAAATTATTATCAACAACTATATGCCAATAAACTGAGCAATCTGGATGAAATGGAGGCCTTCCTGGAAACCTATCAGCTGCCAAGACTGAAACAGGAAGAAATTGACAACCTGAATAGGCCAATAACCAGTAATGAGATTGAAGCAGTGATCAAAAACCTCCCCAAAAACAATAATCCAGGGCCTGATGGATTCCCTGGGGAATTCTACCAAACATTCAAAGAAGAAATAATACCTATTCTACTGAAGCTGTTTCAAAAAATAGAAACAGAAGGAAAACTTCCAAACTCATTCTATGAGGCCAGCATTACCTTAATCCCCAAGCCAGGCAAAGACCCCATCAAAAAGGAGAATTTCAGACCAATATCCCTGATGAATATGGATTCCAAAATCCTCAACAAAATCCTAGCTAATAGGATCCAACAATACATTAAAAGGATCATCCACCACGACCAAGTGGGATTTATCCCCGGGATGCAAGGGTAGTTCAACATTCGCAAATCAATTAACGTGATAGAACACATTAATAAGAGGAAGGAGAAGAACCATATGGTCCTCTCAATTGATGCAGAAAAAGCATTTGATAACATACAACATCCTTTCCTGATTAAAACTCTCCAGAGTATAGGGATAGAGGGAACATTCCTCAAGCTCATAAAATCCATCTATGAAAAACCCACAGCAAATATCATCCTCAATGGGGAAAAGGTGAGAGCCTTTCCCTTAAGATCAGGAACACGTCAAGGTGCCCACTCTCACCACTGTTGTTCAACATAGTACTAGAAGTCGTAGCAACAGCAATCAGACAACAAAAAGAAATAAAAGGTATTCAAATGGGCAAAGAAGAAGTCAAACTCTCTCTTTTCGCAGACGACATGATACTTTATGTGCAAAACCCAAAAGACTCCACCCCCAAATTACTAGAACTCATCCAGCAATTCAGTCATGTGGCAGGATACAAAATCCATGCACAGAAATCAGTTGCTTTCTTATACACTAACAACGCAACTGTAGAAAGAGAAATTAGAGAAATGATTCCATTTACAATAGCACCAAAACCCTAAGATACCTCAGAATAAACCCAACCAGAGGTAAAGGATCTATACTCTAGGAACTACAAAACACTCATGAAAGAAATTGAAAAAGACACAAAAAGATGGAAAATATTCCATAGTCATGGATCGGAAGAATAAACATTGTTAAAATGTCTATGCTACCCAGAGCGATCTACACCTTCAAGGCCATCCCGATCAAAAGTCCAATGACATTTTTCAAAGTGCTGGAACAAACAATCCTAAAATTTGTATGGAATCAGAAGACCCCGAATTGCCAAGGAAATGTTGAAAAAGAAAAACAAAGCTGGGGGCATCACGTTGCCCAATTTCAAGCTCTATTACAAAGCTGTGATCACCAAGACAGCATGGTACTGGCACAAAAACAGACATACAGACCAATGGAACAGAATAGAGAACCCAGATATAGACCCTCAATGCTATGGTCAAATAATCTTTGACAAAGCAGGAAAAAACATGCAATAGAAAAAAGACAGTCTCTTCAATAAATGGTGCTGGGAAAAATGGACAGCCACATGCAGAAGAATGAAACTCGACCATTCTCTAACACCATTCACAAAGATAAACTCAAAGTGGATGAAAGACCTCAATGTGAGATAGGAATCCATCAAAATTCTAGAAGAGAACATAGGCAGTAACCTCTTTGACATCGGCCACAGCAACTTCTTTCAAGATACATCTCCCAAAGCTAGTGAAACAAAAGCAAAAATGAACTTTGGGGACTTCATCAAGATAAAAAGCTTCTGCACAGCAAAGGAAACAGTCAACAAAACAAAGAGGCAACCCACAGAATGGGAGAAGATGTTTGCAAATGACACTACAGATAAAGGGCTGGTATCCAAGACTATAAAGAACTTCTCAAACTCAACACCCAAAAAACAAATAATCGAGTCAAAAAGTGGGCAGAAGAGATGAAAAGACACTTCTCTGAAGAAAACATACAAATGGCTAACAGACACATGAAAAAATGTTCATCATCATTAGCCATCAGGGAAATTCAAATCAAAACCACATTGAGATACCACCTTACACCAGTTAGAATGGCAAGAATGGACAGGGAAAGAAACAACAAATGTTGGAGAGGTTGTGGAGAAAGGGGAACCCTCTTACACTGTTGGTGGGAATGCAAGTTGGTACTTTGGAAAACAGTGTAGAGGTTCCTCAAAAATTTAAAAATAGAGCTACCCTATGACCCAGCAATTGCACTACTGGGTATTTACCCCAAAGACACAGATGTAGTGAAAAGAAGGGCCATATGCACCCCAATGTTCATAGCAGCAATGTCCGCAGTAGCCAAACTGTGGAAAAAGCCGAGATGCCCTTCAACAGATGAATGGATAAAGAAGATGTGGTCCATATATACAATGGAATATGACTCAGCCATCAGAAAAGATGAATACCCAACTTTTACATCAACATGGATGGGACTGGAGGAGATTATGCTAAGTGAAATAAGTCAAGCAGAGAAAGTCAATTATCCTATGGTTTCACTTATTTGTGGAACATAAGGAATAACATGGAAGACATTAGGAGAAGGAAGGGAAAAATGGGGGGGTGGGGGAATTGGAGGGAGAGATGAACCATGAGAGACTATGGACCTGAGAAACAAACAGGGTTTTAGAGGGGATGGGGGTGGGGGGATGGGTTAGCCTGGTGATGGGTATTAAGGAGGGCACATACTGCATGGAGCACTGTGTGTTATATGAAAACAATGGATCGTGGATAACTACATCAAAAACTAATGATGTATTATATGGTGACTAACATAACACAATAAAATTTAAAAAATAAATGAAAAATAAATCACAAATCATCACCATCTCCAAAACTCTAAAAAAAAAAAGGTGAGCAGGTGTCGTGGTCTTTGTACTGCCAGGAGGTTCCATAGCCACCGAAGAGATCAGAGGTGGCATGATAAACAGTACAAGAGCTTCCATTTGGGCACAGCCCTGAAGGCCAACCCTTTTAGAGGTGCTTCCCATGCAAAGGTAATTGTGCTTGAAAAAGGAGGGATTGAAGCCAAATAGCCAAATTCTGCCATCAGGTCTTGTGTCAGGGTCCAGATGATCAAGAATGGCAAAAAAGTCAAAGCCTTTGTACCCAATGATGGCTGTTTGAATTTTATGGAGGAAAATGATGAGGTTCTGGTTGCTGGATTTGGTCACAAATGTCATGCTGTCAGTGACATTCTTAGAGTTCGTTTTAAGGTTGTCAAAATAGCCAGTGTCTCTCTTTTGGCCTCTTACAAAGGCAAGAAGGAAAGACCAAGATCCTAAGTTTTGATGGTGAAAACATGACAATAAGCTCTGAAAAAATATGCCAAAAAATTACATCTTTATACATGTGTACCCATTAACACAGATTTGTTATTTTTAATGTATTTGTCTTTTAAATCCTATGGAAAATAAAATGTGGAGTTATGAACCAAAAAATAAAAATAAAAAAAATTAAAAATAAAAACTTTTCTTTAAATTAATCTTATTTTGAGATAACTCCAAATCCACCTGCAGTTGTAAGAAATAATACACAGATTCTATGTATCCTTTACCCAGTTTCCTCCAATGGTAACATCTTGCATGAGAGTCCAATATCATGACCAGGATATTAACAGTAATGCAGTCAAAATATGGAACATTTCCATCCACAGGGATCCCTTATGTTGCTTTTTTTTTTTAAATATATTATTTATTTGACAGAGAGAGACAAAGAGAGAGAAGGAACACAAGCAGGGGGAGTGGGAGAGGGACAAGCAGGCTTCCTGCCGAGCAGGGAGCCCGATATGGGGCTTGATCCCAGGACCCTGGGATCATGACCTGAGCTGAAGACAGATGCTTAATGGCTGAGCCACCCAGGCGCCCCATCCCTTATGTTGCCTTTTATAGATGCATCATGCTTCCATCCCCACCTCCATCCCTGGAAACCATTAATCCGTTCTTCCTTTCTATAATTTGTCACTTTAAGAATGTTATATAAGTGGAAACACTTGATAAATACCTTTGTTTGTTTGTTTGTTTGTTTCAGTTATAATTCTCTGGAGATTCCTCCAGGTGGTTACCCGTGTCAATAATTTGTTTCTTTTTATTCTTCAGTATCCATGGCATGGATGTACCACTCATTGAAAAATACCTGAATGGTTTCCACTTTGGGGCTATTATGAGTACAGCTGCCATAAACGTTCATATTCAGGTCTTTGTGTGGATACAAGTGTTCATTTTCTGGGGCAAACACCAGGAGGGAAATTGTTGGGTCCTGTGGTAATTGCAGATTTAATTTTTAAAGAAACTGCCAAACAGTTTTCCAGAGGGGCTCTCCAGTTTTACCTTCCCACAAGCAATGTTTGAAAGACCCAGTTTTCAGCATCCTTAGCAGTGTGTGGAAGTGTCACAATTTTTCCCCAGCCATTCTGATAGTGTGTAGCAACATCTCATTGGGGCTGTAATTACAATTTCCCTAATGGCTAATAGTGTTGAACACCTTTCCTTATTTGCCATCTACATATCCTTCAGTTGAGTTGTGGTAGTTTGTGTTTTTTGAGGAATTGGTTCATTTCATCTAAGTTGTCAAATGTATGTAAAGTTGTTTATTCCCTTATTCTTCTCATAGTTGTGTCTGTAATAATACCTTGTTTCACTCCTGATAGTAATTTGCGTCTTTTCTAATTTTTTTCTTTGATGGTCTGGCTAGAAGTTTGTCAATTTTATTGATCTTTTCAAAGAAGAAACTCTGTTTCATTGATTTTTTCTATTATTTTTCTGTTTTCAACTTCATTGATTTTGCTCTTCATTATTTCCTTCTTTTTGCTAGTATTGGGTTCATTTTGCTCCTCTTTTTTTAGGTGCTTCAGATGAGAATTTGGGTTATTGATTGGTGACTTTTCTTCTTTACCTATATGTTCATTTAGTGCTATAATTTTCCCTCTCAGGACTGTTTTTGCTGTGTCTCACAATTTAAATATGTTGCATTTTCATTTTAATTCAGTTCAATGTATTTTTTATTTTCATTGAAAATTTTTCTTTGTCCCATGAATTATTTGGAAATGTGTTGTTTAGTTACCAAGTGTTTGGAGATTACATAACACAATAAAATTTAAAAAATGTAAAATAAAAAAATAATTAAAAATGAATATTGATTATTCCTATTGACCAGGGATATTGGTTTTTTCTGTATCCTTGCTGACTTTATGTCTAGTTTTTCTTTCAATTGTTCTGTCTATTGTTGACAAAGGGTGTTAAAGTCTTTAACTACAATTGTGGATTTATATATATCTCTTTTTAATCCTATTGGTTTTCTTCACATAATTTGCAGCTCTATTGTTTGATGTGTACACAGTTGGGATTGTTTTGTCTTCTTGACTCTTTTATCATTACATTATGTCCCTCTCTGTCTCTGTTATTTTTTTTCTCAGAAGCCTACTTTCTCTGATATTAATATAGCCGGTCCTATTTTCATCTGCTTAATGTTTGCCTGATACATTTTCTCCATCCTTTACTTTCAACTTTCCTACATCATTATATTCAAAGTGAGTTTCTTTAAGACAGCATACAGTTGAGTCATGCTTTTTTTAATTGTTATGTCAATCACCATACATTACATCATTAGTTTTTGATGTAGTGTTCCATGATTCATTGTTTGTGTATAACACCCGGTGCTCCATGCAGTATGTGCCCTCTTTAATGTGCAGGCTAACCCATCCCCCCACCCCCCTCCCCTCTAGAACCCTCAGTTTGTTTCTCAGAATCCATAGTCTCTCATGGTTTGTCTCCCCCTTCAATTTCCACCCCCCTTCATTTTTCCCTTCCTGCTATCTTCTTCTTATTTTTTTTTTTATTTTTTAACATATAATGTATTATTTGTTTCAGAGGTACAGGTCTGTGATTCAACAGTCTTACACAATTCACAGCGCTCATGATAACACATACCCTCCCCAAAGTCATGCTTTTAAATCCACTCTGCAAGTTTCCATCTTTTAATTTGGGTATTTAGACCATTTAAATTTAATTTAATTATTGATGTTAGGACTTAAGTCTACCATTTTATTTTTTCTTGTCCATTCTCTCTGTTTTTTTTCCTGTTTCATTGATCTCCCTTCCTACGAACTATTTGAAAAATTTTTTTGAACTTCGTTTGTACTTACCTATAGTGTTTTTGAATGATATCTCAAAAGAAGTGACAGCTTCTTTAGTGGTTACTGTAATTACGTATACATAACTTATCACAGACTGCTGGTGCCATCATTTTACCATTTTACCAGCTCAAGTGAAGTATAGAAACATTACCTTTCTTGGAACCCTCCTACACTGTTGGTGGGAATGCAAGCTGGTGCAGCCACTCTGGAAAACTGTATGGAGGTTCCTCAAAAAGTTGAAAATAGAGCTACCATATGATCCAGCAATTGCACTACTAGGTATTTACCCCAAAGATACAAAAGTAGGGATCTGAAAGGGTATGTGCACCCCGATGTTTATAACAGCAATGTCCACAATAGCCAAACTGTGGAAAGAGCCAAGATGTCCATTGACAGATGAATGGATAAAGAAGAGGTGGTATATATATACAATGGAATATTATGCAGCCATCAAAAGGAATGAGATCTTGCCATTTGCAACGACGTGGATGGAACTGGAGGGTGTTATGCTGAGCGAATAAGTCAATCAGAGAAAGACATGTATCATATGACCTCACTGATATGAGGAATTCTTAATCTCAGGAAACAGACTGAGGGTTGCTGGAATGGGTGGTGGGGTGGGAGGGATGGGGTGGCTGGGTGATAGACATTGGGGAGGGTATGTGCTATAGTGAGCACTGTGAATTGTGCAAGACTGCTGAATCACAGATCTGTACCTCTGAAACAAATAATGCAATATATGTTAAAAAAAAAAAAAAGAAGAAGATAGTAGGAGGGGAAGAATGAAGTGGGGGGAAATCGGAGGGGGAGATGAACCATGAGAGACGATGAACTCTGAAAAACAAACTGAGGGTTCTAGAGGGGAGGGGGGGTGGGAGGATGAGTTAGCCTGGTGGTGGGTATTAAAGAGGGCACATTCTGCGTAGAGTACTGGGTGTTATGCACAAACAATGAATCATGGACCACTACATCAAAAACTAATGATGTAATGTATGGTGATTAACATAACAATAAAAAATTTAAAAAAGAAAAGAAATATTACCTTTCTCTACATCTCATTACCCTCTCCACTTAATATATTGTCTTAAATATCTCCTCTACATATATACATATATTTAGAACCACTTCAGACAATGTTATAATTTTACTTCAACCATCAAATAACTCAAGGGGTGCCTGAGTGGCTCAGTTAAGCATCTGACATCGACTCAGATCATGATCTCGGGGTCCTGGGATGAGCCCCACATCAGGCTCTGCACTTAGCTGGGAGCCTGCTTGTCTTTCTCCCTCTCCCTCTTTCCTTCCCATGAGCTCATTCTCTCTCTCTCTCAAATAAATTAATAAAATCTTTATTTAAAAAAAGCAAGAAAACTCATGAGTGGAAGGAAAGCTTATTTACTTACCTAGTAACATTTTTGTTTTTCTTTTCTGATTTTCTGAGATTTTTTTCTTTTTCTGTTTCTTTTATGTTTAGAGAACTTCCCTTAGCCATGATTTTAGGGTACAAATTTTCTTAGTTTTCCTTCATCTGAGAAAGACTTGATTTTACCTTCATAACTGAAAGATTTTGTTTTGCTGTCTATAGGATACTGGGTTTACATGCTTTGACAGAAAAAAACATTTTGTCAGGTCTTTCTTGCTCCAGGTTTCTAATAAATCTGCTGCCCCTCAAACTGAGTTCCCTCTACAGGTAGAATGCCATTTTTCTCTGACTGGTTTAAAGATTTTTTTATTTGTCTGTAGTTTCCAGAAGTTTAAAGGTGGATTTTTGTGTAGATTTTGTTGGAATTATTCTGTTTGTGATTTGCTCAGTTTCTAGAATCTGTGAATTTATATCTCTAGCCAAATTTAGGGAATTTTCAGCCATTTTCTTTTAAAGACCTTTATTCCTGTCCTCTGTCCCCCTTTCTCAGACTCTGATGAAACAAACTTTAAACCCTTTTAGAATCATACAGGTCCCTGAGGCTCCATTCTTTTTTTTATGCCTATATTCAATCTGAACAACTGCATGATCTCTATTATTCTATTTCCAGCTTAGTGATAGTTTTCTCTGCTCCCTCCCTCTACTAGTGAGCCCAATCATTCAGTGTTTTTATTTTTTATTTATAAAATTTCCATTTTGGCTCTCTTTTACACCTTACATCTTTGCTGAGATTTTCTATTTTTTTTCTGAGGCTTTCTATTTTTTTTTTTTTAATCTTAGGAGTGTTTCATTTGTGTTCATAATTGCTTCTTGGACCACTTTATCTCAGCTACTTTAAAACCTTGTTAGATATGCCTAACACCTCTGTCATCTGAATGTTGGCATTTATTGATTCAGTTTGAGAGATTCCTGGTTAGTATGAAAACAGATTCTTTTGTTAAAGCCTAAACATTTTCATATCATGTTATGTGACTCTGGATCCTATTTGAACTTGCTGTTTTAGCTAGCCTCTCCAGCAAGAAAAGCAGAGGCACTGCCTGATTCCTGCCTTGTGGAGGTAGTTCAGGAGCCTCTCTACTGCCAGGTGGGGGTGGAAGTCCAGACTCCCCATATCATCTCCACAGACACCAGGGAGTGGAGAGCCTCATTATAGTCTCCATAAGGATGGAAATCTAGGCTCCCCACTAAGGTTTTAGTGACATATGTGAGGATGAGGTCAGTTTTTTCTTGACTGGCATGGAGGAGTTAGTATCTAAAGTTTTCTGTCTTGTTAGACTGTCCCACCCTGGACCTTTGGCTAAAGAGAATGGACTTCTGTTGGAATGAGAAATAACAAACCTGGGGCACCTGGGGGCTCAGTTAAGCATTTAACTTGATTTCAGTTCAGGTCATGATATCAGGGTCGTGAGATTGAGCCCTATATCAGGCTCTGCACTCAGTGGGGAGTCTGCTTGAGGTTCTCTCTTTCCCTCTCCCTCTGCCCCTCCCCCAGCTTGTACTCTCTCTCTAAAATAAATAGGCAATCTTTAAAAAAAAAAAAGCAAATAACAAACCTTTTACAAAATGGCAGTCACCGTCTTCACTAAGTTTTTCAATACAGATCAGTTTTGACATACTAGGCAGGGTTTAGGTGAAGGAAAGGGCATCCAATGGATAGTGCTAACCCATATCAAAGGTTGTGCTTAAGGAAGGAGACTGGTCCCTGTCAGAAGCATGGTGGGCTGTGGTGGGAGCCAAGGCCCTTGACACCCTCTGTCTCCATGGTTATATCCATCAGTAGCTCCTCCACTTGATATGAACAATTATATCTTTCTCATTCCTCTATAAACTGTGGGAAAGCAGATCTAGACAAGTCCTCCAACTCCACTTCCCTCCAGATTGCTATGGGTGAACATTTCCTTTGCAAAAATTCTGGAGCCACCCAGGCAATAGGACCAGATAACATTACTAAATTAAGTTGTTTAGTGATTTATTTCTCCCTCTCTCTCCATACCTCTTTCCCTCCACTCTGACCTCCATGAAGCCTTCTCTACCTGCAGGATTGAGGATCTGCTCAGGGGCACAGATGCCAGCCATTTCACAGAATGAGACACACATGAAAGGCTGTGCAATGAAGGATTCAAGGTCTGCCTCAAGGGAGCCCTGTTCCATTTGGATTAATGACCTTGAAAAGCAAATAAGCCTGGGAAGGAAAGTGGTCCCATCACCCATTCCTTCATCTTATCCATTATTTATTGGCCATTTGCCAAGACAGAGGCTGAGCTGCAGAAGCAGCAATAGCCAGGGATGTTGCCAAGCCAGCAAGACACATGAGACATCAGCCCTGGAGTCAGGACACCTGGCCTCTTGTCTCATTTTGGAAAAGTTGCTTATCCTCCCTGGCATTCATCTGTCTTTGTGGAGCAGATAGGCTTGTGTGACTTGTAATTCCAGCCATGATAGCCTGATGTGGTGTTTCTTTTTATAGCAGTGCCCTTAAGTCTTACTCCGAGGGTGGCTGAATTGGGAAAGATCCTGTAGAAATCACCCTCATTTCAAATCAAATCTCTTTTTGTCAAGAAGAAGGCCAAAGCTGTTATTCCCAGGACTTTAGAGCAATTCTCTGACCTGTAGCCTATCTTGGGGCCTTCTCTTATGGGTGAATTTGCTGTAACACTGAGCAAGTTGAAGCTAGTTCCACCATAGATCAGGCTCCCCATCTTGGCAACGGGAAGAGTCCCACATTCCTGCTCTTTTTCCAGTGGCAAGGTGAGGCTGAGTGATTAAGTACAGAAGGGGCTTCTTTTGCATGTACACTGAGCAACCAGATGTAGGCCATGAGTTCCCAGCAGAACAGGGCAGAGCAAGCTAGGCACCTGTACGTGTGCATACCTTGGGGTGAACTTGCTGTGTTAGAAAGCTCTGGAGGCCCATCACTGCATTGTCCAAGGTGAGAGGATGTGTGGGGTAGGGAACAAAGTCATTACCACCCCCCGGGTGATTTTTTTCTAAGAGTGGCCCCACAGATTCACATTCCCATTCACATGGATGAGAGGGTGCATGCTACATATGCACCATTGTGTCTAAATAAAAGCTGGAGGTCTCCCAAATTCAAGCCCTCCCTATTGCCAATCTAAGGACTCTCTGTTCTTTGGCCAAGAGCATTGCAGTATGTTTTGTCCCTGGCCTACTTTGAAGTTGCAACAATCAAACTCTGTGTCAGCTCAAGAATAAAGGAGATGATTGAACTAACATTTTTCAACTCTTTGATGGGATAAGGTGTACAGTGAGCAAGTGGGAGGAGGCAGAAGGGGCAAGGACTCAGATCTTGCCACTTCTACCATCTGTGCCCAAGGCCACTGCTCTGGCCCCAGTCTATTTGTGACTCACAAATTTAAGTGTCCTAACAGATCCATAGCCAGACAGGTGTGGAGCAGAGGAGGGCCTCCTGAGAGACAATAAAATAGCTCTGGGCAGAGGTGGAAGTGTAAAAGGGGGGACTGTGCAGTCCCCACCACCAGGCCTGCAGAGGGTCCATCCAGGCACTGAAAGTCCCCTCTCCTTCCTGACAAGCCACACCAGTGGGACCCACAGGAGAGGTACAGTTCCTCAGGGAGGACTGCAGGGCCTCTCTCACTGGCCCTGGATGAGGTCGATGGAAGTGAGTTGACACAGCCCCAGCACATCCTTTGAAAGGCTAGTGAACACAGGTAAGAGAAGATTTTTTTCATGTCCTTTTGTCCTATAGAAATCAACATCTAATTTTGAGAGTGAAGAAAATGCATTAAGTAACAATAGAAATGGTACTGGTTATGCACAATTGCCCTTGATGGCCCTTTAATACTTGAGGAGAGAATGGTGTCATGACAAGAATTACACAGTTGGCACTGGCTGAGCTAGGAGGTGCTGGGGAAGGAGACCAGGAGCCATTGGAACATACCACTTTTGGTCCAGTTCCTGCCAGAAAATCAGGGGCACACTCCACAGGAGACTTGAGGACAGTTATAGGAAGTACCATTTACCAGGGAAAACCAACAGGGAGGACAAAGGACCCACAGTCAGAAGAAGGGTTATATTTCCCACCCCTCAACCCAAAGGGGTGTCATCTGGGGTCTTCTGGCCATTCTCTTTGGCCGCAGTCCTGGGCTTCATTCTCTCTCCCTTCCTTCTTCCTTCATAGAATAGAGCCAAATCATTTTTATGCCCCTTGGAAACAAAATGGTCTCATTATTTTACTTACTTCATCTAGTTTCTTGATTTTCCTCCTACTTGACGTGCTAACTTCTGAAAGATTTCTCATTTTTCTACTCTATTTGTGATTTCATCATTTCCATAATATTGGGAATAGGTGTCTGTCATGGCCGTAGTATTTGTATTTTCTTGGTATCTTAGAATAAATTTTCTAGGGAAAGACTTCTTCACTCCACTTAAAACTCTGCCTAAATTCTACTATCCCTGATAATATTTTCTCTCCTGCTTTTGTTAATTACCAGTTCTTTGGTATATCTTTATCCATCAGCAAATTTTCAACATGCCAAGATTGGTGTGTGGTAGCTGTGTTCCTTATGAAAATCCTTTGTTAGAAGACAAAATTCAACTATGATCTTATTGGCTTTATTCAGTGTTTCATGAATTGAACAGCATCCAATCCAGCAGATAGAAAGGAGCTCAGTGGAGCAGTACAAAATGAAAGACTTTAATAGGCAGGAGGGAGCAGGAACAAGAAGGTTACAATGGAGAAAAAAAGCCAGATTGGTTATCACTAGGCTACTTTCCTTTAGGGGATGGCAGGCAGATTACCTCAGTAGTGCTGATGAGGTGATTCCCAATTGACTGGTTAAGATTCCGTTTCTAGGAGAACCCAAATGATAATTAAAACTAAATCTTCGAGGGAGGAGCAAGATGGCGGAGGAGTAGGAGACATGGATTTCATCTGGTCCCAGGAATTCAGCTGGATAGGGATCAAACCATTCTGAACACTTACGAACTCAACAGGAGATCAAAGAAAAGAATAGCAACAACTCTCTAAACAGAAAGGCGACCACTTTCTGGAAGGTAGGACGTGCAGAGAAGTGAATCCAAGGCGATATTCAGGAGGATAGATGGCGGGAGAGGGGGCCTCCATCAGCCACTTCTGGCAAGGGATAGAGCAGCGGAGCACAAAATCAGAACTTTTAGAAGTCGGCTCCGCTGAGGGACGTTGCACCAGTGACTAAGCGGGGGGTGGAACCCTCGCAGGGACAGTGTGGTCTCAGGACCGTTGGGGTCACAGAAAGACCGGGGGTACCTGAGTGCAGCAGAGTGCCCAGATATCAGAGCGGGGAAGCCAATTGCAGAGACGGAGCTGAGGCGCGGGCTCTGAGCTTGGGGTTGCCATAAACCATGATCCGTGGCATAGTCAGGCCACTGCTCCTCCAGCAGGGACCCAACAAAAAGCAGATCCAGGGAGACACCTCTTACTCCCCCGGGGAGGAGTGGCGTGGGAGCTCACCGCAGGGATCTGCTGGGTTTGGAGACTCCACACGGGGTCAGGTGCCAGAGATAGAAATGCTCGGTCACAGGCCGGGTGAGCACAGAGTGTGGCCGGAGACAGGGGAGACAGGAGTGACTGACTGCTTTTCTCTGGGAGTGCACCAAGGAACAAGGCCCCGAGTTCTCAGCTCCTCCCCAGGGGGAGATTGGGAGGCCACCATTTTCACTCTCATACTCCAAAGCTGTACTGAAAGCTTGCAGGGAACAGAAGCTCCCAAGAGAAAACCCGAGCAGATTAATTAGCCTGGACCCAGCAAGGGTGGGGCAATTCCGCCTCCAGCAAAGATATTGGGGAACCACGGCAACAGGCCCCGCCCCCAGAAGATCAGCAAGAACAGCCAGCCAAGACCAAGTTTACCGATCAATGAGAACTGCAGAACTCCAGTGCTAGGGGAATATTTCACATAGAATCCATGGCTTTTTTTACCATGATTCTTTAGTCTTTCAAAGTTAATTTTTTTGTAACTGTCTTTTTTTTTTTTTGAATTTTTCTTTTTTCCTTTTTCAACCAACATCTTATCAATCCCATTTTTAAAAAAATCTTTTTTATTTTTCATTTTTAGAGTCATTCTATCCCTTCATAGTAGTTACCCTTATTTTTGGCATATATATGTAAGCTGTTCTCTCTTTAAAATTTTGGGATACAGTTTCTTCTAACAGATAAAAACATACCCTAAATCTCTAGTGTATGGCTTTTTCTAGTCTCCTGCCTGATCACATTCTCTCCCTTTTTTTTTAAATCCTCTTCTTTCTTTTTTCAACCAACTTCTTATCTTATCAATTCCTTTTATAAAATCTTTTATAATTTTCATCCTTACTATCATATTCCATCCCTTCATCAAATTAACCCTTATTTTTCTACATATATAAGTTTTTATTTCTTTAAAATTTTGGGAGGCACTTTCTTCTAACAGACCAAAATACACCCAAAATCTAGTGTGTGGCACTGATCTATGCACCAGCCTGATCATATTTGATCATATTCTGGTTTTGTTTTGGTTTTGTTTGTTTGTTTTTATCTTTTTCTTTTTCTTTCTTTTTTTCTTCTTTCTTTCTTTCCCTTTCTTTCCCCCCAGTTTCAGGTCTTTCCTGAATTGTTTAGTATATATTTTCTGGAGATGTTGTTACCCTGTTAGTATTTTGTTCTCTCATTCATCTATTCTCCTCTGGACAAAATGACAAGATGGAAAAAATCACCTCAAAATAAAGAACAAGAGGCAGTACCGACTGCCAGGGACCTAATCAGTATGGACATTAGTAACAGAACTAGAGTTCAGAATGATGATTTTAAAGATACTAGCTGGGCTTGAAAAAAGGATGGAAGTTATTAGAGAAACCCTTTCTGGAGAAATAAAAGAACTAAAATCTAACCAAGTCAAAATCAAAAAGGCTATTAATGAGGTGCAATCAAAAATGGAGGTTCCAACTGCTAGGAAAAATGAGGCTGAAGAGAGAATCAGTGATATAGAAGATCAAATGATGGGAAAAAAAGAAGCTGAGAAAAAGAGAGATAAACAACTACTGGATCATGAGGGCAGAATTCAAATGATAAGAGATACCATAGAACGAAACAACATTAGAATAATTGGGATCCCAGAAGAGGAAGAAGGAGAGGGGCAGAAGGTATATTGGAGCAAATTATAGCAGAGAACTTCCCTATTTTCAGTAAGGAAAAAGACATCAAAATCCAAGAGGCACAAAATCCTATCAAAATCAATAAAAATAGGTCAACACCCCAGCATCTAATAGTAAAACTTACAAGTCACACAGACAAAGAGAAAATCCTGAAAGCACCTCAGGAGAAGAGATATGTAACCTACAATGGTAGAAACATTAGATTGGCAACAGACCTATCTATCCACAGAGACCTGGCAGGCCAGAAAGGACTGGCATGATATATTCAGAGCAGTAAATGAGAAAAATATGCAGCCAAGAATACTGTATCCAGCTAGGCTGTCATTGAAAATAGAAGGAGAGATCAAAAGCTTCCAGGACAAACAAAAACTAAAGGAATTTGCAAACACAAAACCAGCCCTACAAGAAATCTTGAAAGGGGTCCTCTAAGCAAAGAGAGACCCTAAAAGTAACATCGACCAGAAAGGAACACAGACAATATACAATAACAGTCACCTTACAGGCAACACAGTGGCACTAAATTCATATCTTTCAACAGTTACCCTGAATGTAAATGGGCTAAATGCCCCCAAAGGAAAGACACAGGCTATCATATTGGATTAAAAAACAAGACCCCTCGATATGCGGTCTGCAAGAGACTCATTTTGGACCCAAAGACACCCCCAGATTGAAAGTGAGGGGGTGGAAAACCATTTACCATGCTAATGGACACCAAAAGAGAGCAGGGGTGGCAATCCTTAGATCAGACAAACTAGATTTTAAACCAAAGACTGTAATAAGAGATGAGGAAGGACACTATATCCTACTTAAAGGGTCTATCCAACAAGAAGATCTAACAATTGTAAATATCTATGCCCCTAACATGGGAGCAGCCAATTATATAAGGCAATTAATAACAAAAGCAAAGAAACACATCGACATAAATACAATAATAGTGGGGGACTTTAACACCCCCCTCACTGAAATGGACAGATCATCTAAGCAAAAGATCAACAAGGAAATAAAGACTTTAAATGACACACTGGACCAAATGGACTTCACAGACATATTTAGAACATTCCATCCCAAAGCAAGATAATACACATTCTTCTCTAGTGCCCATGGAACATGGCAGACCTCATATTGAGCGGTCTTGTTTTTTAATCCAATCTGATAGCCTGTGTCTTTTGATTGGGGCATTTAGCCCATTTACATTCAGGGTAACTATTGAAAGATAGGAATTTAGTGTCATTGTATTGCCTGTAAGGTGACTGTTACTGTATATTGTCTGTGTTCCTTTCTGGTCCGTGTTGCTTCTAGGCTCTCTCTTTGCTTAGAGGACCCCTTTCAATATTCCCTGTAGGGCTGCTTTCATGTTTGCAAATTCCTTTAGTTTTTGTTTGTCCTGGAAGCTTTTGATCTCTCCTTCAATTTTCATGACAGCCTAGCTGGATAGAGTATTCTTGGCTGCATATTTTTCTTATTTAGTGCTCTGAATATAGCCTGCCAGTCCTTTCTGGCCTGCCAGGTCTCTGTGGATAGGTCTGTTGCCAATCTAATGTTTCTACCATTGTAGGTTACATATCTCTTCTCCCGAGCTGCTTTCAGGATTTTCTCTTTGTCTCTGAGACTCGTAAGTTTTATACCCTCTTTCTTCTTCTTCTGGGATCCCAATTATTCTAATGTTGTTTTGTCTTATGGTATCGCTTATCTCTCGAATTCTGCCCTCGTGATCCAGTAGTTGTTTATCTCCCTTTTTCTCAGCTTCTTTATTTTCCATCATTTGGTCTTCTATATCACTGATTCTTTCTTCTGCCTCATTTATCCTAACAGTTAGCACCCCCATATTTGATTGCACTTCATTAATAGCCTTTTTGATTTCGACTTGGTTAGATTTTAGTTCTTTTATTTCTCCAGAAAGGGTTTCTCTAATAACTTCCATGCTTTTTTCAAGCCCAGCTAGTATCTTTAAAGTGATGATTCTGAACTCTAGATCCGACATTGTACTAATGTCCGTATTGAGTAGGTCCCTGGCAGTCTGTACTACCTCTTGTTCTTTTTGTTGAGGTGATTTTTTCCATCTTGTCATTTTGTGCAGAGGAGAATAGATGAATGAGAGAACGAAATGCTAACAGGTAACAACGTCCCTAGAAATTATACTCTAAACAAATCAGAAAAGACCTGAAGCAGGGACAAAAGAAAGGGAAAGAGAGAAAAAAGAAAAAGAAATAGAAAAAGATCAAGATAAAAGCAAACAAAAACAGAACAGAACAAAAAAAAACAGAATATGATCAAATATGATCAGGCTGGTACATAGATCAGTGCCACACACTAGATTTTGGGTGTATTTTGGTCTTTTAGAAGAAAGTGCCTCCCAAAATTTTAAAGAAATAAAAACTTTTATATGTACAAAAATAAGCATTGATATGATGAAGGGATGGAATATGACTGTAAAGATGGAAATTATAAAAAATTTTATAAAAGGAATTGATAAGAAGTTGTTTGAAAAAAGAAAGAAGAGGATTTAAAAAAAGAAAAAAGAAAAAAAAGGGAGAGAATGTGATCAGGCAGGGGAGTGGAAAAAAACATACACTAGAGTTTTAGGGTATATTTTGATCTGTTAGAAGAAACTATCTCAAAATTTTAAAGAGAGAACAACTTATATATATATGCCAAAAATACGAGTAACTACTATGAAGGGATAGAATATGACTCTAAAAATGAAAAATAAAAATGTTTTTTAAAAAAGGGATTAATAAGATGTTGGTTGAAAAAGGAAAAAAGAAAAATTCAGAAAAAAAAAAAAGGACAGTTAAAAAAAATTAACTTTGAAAGACTAAAGAATCATGGTAAAAAAAAGCCATGGATCCTATGTGCAGTATTCCCCTAGCACTGGAGTTCTGCAGTTCTCATTGATCGGTAAACTTGGTCTTGGCTGGCTGTTCTTGCTGATCTTCTGGGGGAGGGGCCTGTTGCCATGGTTCCCAAATGTCTTTGCCAGAGGCGGAATTGCCCCGCCCTTGCCAGGTACAGGTGAAGTAATCTGTTCGGGTTTGCTCTCGGGAGCTTTTGTTCCCTACAAACTTTCCGTACAGCTTTGGAGGTGGAGAGTGAAAATGGCAACCTCCCAATCTCTGCCCCTGAGGAGCTGAGAACTTGGCGCACTGCTCCTCAGTGCGCCCCCAGAGAAAAGCAGTCAATCACTCCTGTCTCTCCAGCCGCACTCCGTGCTCACCCGGCCTGTGACCGGGCGTTTCTATCTCTGGCACCCGACTTGGTGTGGAGTCTCCAAACCCAGCAGATCCCTGCAGTGCGCTCCCACGCAGCTCCTTCCAGGGAAGGAAGGGGAGTCTCCCTGTATCTGCCGCTTGTTGGGTCCCGGCTGGAGGAGCAGTGGCCCAACTGTGCACCGGATCACGGTTTGTGACAACCCCGAGCTGAGAGCCTGGGCCTCTGCAGCCAGTTTCCCCGCTCCAATACCTGGGAGCTCTGCCACACTCAGGCACCCCCGGTCTTTCTGTGACCCCAACGGTCCTGAGACCACACTGTCCCGCGAGGGTTCCACCCCCCGCTTAGCCACTGGAGCGATGTCCCTTAGCGGAGCCGACTTCTAAAAGTTCCGATTTTGTGCTCCACTGTTCTATCACTTGCCAGAAGCGGCTGATGGAGGCCCCTCCCCCGCCATCTATCTTCCCAAATATCCCCTCAGATTCACTTCTCCCCACGTCCTACCTTCCAGAAAGTGGTCGCTTTTCTGTTTAGAGAGTTGTTGCTATTCTTTTCTTTGATCTCCTGTTGAGTTTGTAGGTGTTCAGAATGGTTTGATCCCTATCCAGCTGAATTTCTGAGACCAGATGAAATCCAGGTCTCCTACTCCTCCGCCATCTTGCTCCCTATCTTGATTTTCTTTTTTTTAATTTAATTTAATTTTATTATGTTATGTTAGTCACCATAAAATATATCATTAGTTTTTGATGTAGTGATCCATGATTCATTGTTTTCTTATAACACCCCATGCTCCATGCAGTATGTGCCCTCCTTAATACCTATCACCAGGCTAACCCATCCCCTCACCCCCTTTCCCTCTAAAACCCTCAGTTTGTTTCTCAGAGTCCATAGTCTCTCATGGTTCATCTCCCCCTCTGATTCCCCCCCTTTATTTTTCCCCTCTTTCTCCTAATGTTTTCCATGCTATTCTTTATGTTTCACAAATAAGTGAAACCATAGGATAATTGACTTTCTCTGCTTATTTCACTTAGCATAATCTCCTCCTGTCCTATCCATGTTGATGTAAAAGTTGGGCATTCATCCTTTCTGATGACTGAGTAATATTCCATTGTTTGTATGGACCACATCTTCTTTATCCATTCATTTGTTGAAGGGCATCTCAGCTCTTTCCACAATTTGGCTATTGCAGACTCTGCTACTATGAGCATTGGGGTGCCTATGGCCCTTCTTTTCACTACATCTGTGTCTTTGGGGTAAATACCCAGTAGTGCAATTGCTGGGTCATAGGGTAGCTCTATTTTTAAATTTTTGAGGAACCTCTACACTGTTTTCCAAAGTACCAACTTGCATTCCCACCAACAGTTTAAGAGGGTTCCCCTTTCTCCACAACCTCCCCAACATTTGTTATTTCTTACCTTGTCAATTTTTGCCATTCTAACTGGTGTAAGGTGGTATCTCAATGTGGTTTTGATTTGAATTTCCCTGATGGCTAATGATGACATACAAATGGCTAACAGACACACATTTTGATTTTCTTAGTTTGGTGCTCCTCTTTATTATGCTTTATTTCCTGGGTTTAGTCTGGGTGGATTGTTGGCATTCCTCTGGATTTCCTGCTTATGGGTTTGTAAGTGCTACCTGATTTTTCTCTTCTGCTCACACTTACTGCTAAAATCTATAAACTATGTATTTACTCTCATTTTTTTTTTCAGTGCATAAATCAGTATCTGCCCAACAACATAAGCCTTTTTACCAGTTTCACATTTGCCACAAGAAACTGGGTTTTCTCCTTTCTTCTTTTTTCCCCACAAAAGCTAATTAATATTTTTCTTTTTAAGAAAGCAGTGCATTCCTTTTTTAAATGTATGTGCTCTGGTCAAATCTCCACAGTGGACTGGTTTCCTGAACATGTCCTGCAGCAAGTGCTGGCTTTCAGGCAGCTTACGGGGATAAGCTACTGTGGTTTTATTCAAAACCAAAGTCAGGGGCTAATTTTACAATCAGACATGGCTTTTATGGGGCCCTGAGGTTTTTGTCACCTTACCTCTGGCACAGGGAGTAGTCCCTGAGTCTTTGACTGTCATATTTGGGGTTTTATCAGCTACACCTGGGTGATCTACCTGCAGCCTTGGTGCAGGTGACAAATCCCTGGGAATCTGGTTAGCAAGGCAGAAAACTAGCTCTTCAGGCCAATGAGACTTGCAGTCAGTGCTCCCTGCTGCTCACTCAAAATGTCTCTGTATTTGGGGATGCAGATATTAAAAACAAAAACAAAAACAAACTCCGAAGAGTTTAGAACCAGAAAACGGAAAGTATTGTTCCAAGAGAAGATCACTCATCTTATTGCCTCCTGGCATCATAAGTTCATAACCAAAAAGTCCCCATTTGACAATGTGTGGCAGTTGTCAGTTTGAGCCCTTACCTTCTCTTTGTCAAGGGTCAAAAGGCATTCTTGGTGCCAATTTCTCTGGACTCCCAGATGACTGGAAGGTGTTCCTGATAGCTTCCAAGCCCCTGAACAAGGGACCAGTGTTTATACCCATCAAGGACAATTTTTGACTTGCTGATATTTTTATTTATCACTTGTGGTCTTGACCTCCTGTCCCTCCATAACAAGTGACAGGTGTGTGAGGAGGCCCATCGCAGAGTCTCC
Organism: Mirounga leonina; assembly: GCF_011800145.1. NCBI lineage: Eukaryota > Metazoa > Chordata > Mammalia > Carnivora > Phocidae > Mirounga > Mirounga leonina. Next base: position 2,192,477 of record NW_023270374.1, read on the forward strand.
CTGAGTCAACTTGGTTGAGGGATGGGACTCAGGAAGGAAGGAGAGCAGGTCCTAAATGCCATGGGACATACCTGATGTCTGGCATGTGGAGAATTTTGGGAGGGTCACATGGAAGCATCAAAGGATAATTTTCAGAAGGTTACAAACCTGATCCACTTATAAATATAGAATGTTGAGGGGGAATTCCTAAGTTAGTTACTAAATTGGCTTATTTTCCGCAGAGCAATAAAACCATACCCCTAGAGTAAACCTTTCTATTAGACAGTAGTCATTTGCACCTCTCAGAGGGAAAAAAAAAAAAAAAAAAACCCACAAGTGAACACATGACTTTAGAGTCTGGCTTTTAATCAATAATGAACAGAACATCAAATAGAGGTATATCCCCTGGATAACTCAAAAATCCTCATCAGACCCATTGAACAATATCTAAAATGGCATGAAAAACACATGTTGACTTCTCTGGGTCTTATTCCATCTGACCCTGGGTCTTGACCAACTGTCCCTGACTTCTTTGGAGACACTAGAAATGCATCTACTAAGTCCAATCTAAGTGTACCAGCTGCATAGAAAGGGAAATGCCCCCCCCCAACCCAGAGCAGACATGGAAAATCTCTCTGCAACCCACCCACACTGCTTCTGTTCCAGCAGGCCCCTGGGATCCAGGCAGTCCTGACGTTCTCCCAGGTCAGGTGAACAGATCAGGGGTAGGTTTAGTGATGAAGGTGCTGCAGTAGGAAGCGTCAGACCTGGGACAGCACTCACATCCTCTGAGATGGAGACCAGGACCAGGCTGCGCTCTCAACATGGCCCCCTGGCCCCTTCCCAGGTTTGAGGCCCTGAGCTCCCAGCCACTGCTGTCCATGTGTCCTCAGAGTGCTCACCTCTGGTCCTGGCAGACCCCTGCCTCCGACCTCATTTCCCACCAGCCTGTCGGTTCTCAGTGACCCAGCCTAGGATTGGGCTAAATGCATTCATTCCTTGTTCTCACACACAGCATGACCATGACCAGTCATCACAGCCCCATACCAGTTCTGAGTCTGGGAAGCCCCTAAACCATGTGGCTTATCTGGTCAAGCCCCATTTCCCTGATGTCCATGGCCTCCCGTGGCTCCAGGGCTCTTGTGTCCCAGACTCAGATGGACAGTGCTTGGGGTCCAGGGCTCACAGGTAGAGTTTCAGTAGAACCTAATGGAGACTGCAGGTCCTATCTTGGGGGACTCCTCTCCTCCACAGGGGAAGTGAATTTGTGTGTGTGTGTGTGTGTGAGAGAGAGAGAGAGAGAGAGAGAGAGAGAGAGAGAGAAAGTGCTGTCCAGTAACATCTTAGCAGAAAGGACATGAAATCCAGCAAAGGAAAGTAAGGCCTGCCTTGCATTTTATTTCATGAAATGAAAGAGATTTGTTGGAGAGACAGGTTGAAAAGAGATGTTAAAATAAATAAAATTTTAATGTTAAAGTATACTTAGAAATAGATCCCTGCATGTAAATGCATATGCACACAGGACATGTCTCTGGGCCCGTGGGGGAAGCTAACCCAAGCAGAGCACAAGCAGCGGTCACCCCCATCCCCAGCGTGTCCAAGCTGGTCCACACTGCCCTGCTGGCCTGCTCCAGACATCTGATTCCCTGTGGTTCCTGCCTACCTGTCCATAAGGAAAGACAATTCCAAGATTTTGTTCCAAAAACAGTCTTTCCTAAGAAATTTACATATGAATTAGACTGTTCCACAAACAGCGGAGACCCATGGAGCCTTAAGCTGACCAGTCCCGCAAGCCCCTCCAAAGCTGGGTGATGGGTCTGCTGCCCGCACATGGGGAGTTCCATCAGTGTGTCAGAGGTGGAGGGGTGAAGGTTAGGGGGTAATTTTTGATGGAGCCTCCTGGCCCGAAGGAAAGAACACTTTTTAATCAGGATAAGTATATTAGGTCCAAGAAATGCAAAAATCTGTACCGGATCCAAACCCTAGTCCCTTAATTAGAGGAGGATCTTGAGAGGGGGAAGAGGAAACAGGGCAGGGGTTTCATCAGAAGAAAGTGGGCGTGGAAGTGGGTGTGCCTGGAAGAAAATCATGGGGCCTGATGGGGGGAGAGCAGGGAGAGACGCAGGAAAAGCAAGGACTTTGCAAGGTGAATGTCACTTGTCCCTGCTGCTTCCAAGTGGTGCAGTGTCCCTACCCATGAAACATCAGTTGGGTAAAACACAGGAATGAGAGGTAAAAGGAATGGGCTTTGAGTTTCATGGTCTCATTCAGTCTGGGGCAGAAATACTGCAATCTCTACCACCTGCCAGGCCCTGTGAGGTGAAGCCTGGCCCGTGTGTGTGCACATTTGAAATATAGTTGGCCTTCTGAATTTTACCCACCACCATGGTTAAAACAGACACATCTACTTATTTTTTTATTTTTAATCATGGTAAATACATATAAAATCTACCATCTTCACCATTTTTAAGTATACAGTTCAGTAGTGTTAAATATATAGTTACTCTGTTGTGAAACTAGTCTCCAGAACTCTTTCATCTTGCAAAACTGAAACTTAGTACCATTAAATAATTCTCCATTAGACTGACTTTTTTTTTGAGAATTTCTTTATTGTTATGTTAATCACCATACATTACATCATTAGTTTTAGATGTAGTGTTCCATGATTCATTGTTTGCGTACAACACCCAGTGCTCCATGCAGAATGTGCCCTCTTTAATACCCATCACCATGCTAACCCATCCTCCCACCCCCCTCCCCTCTAGAACCCTGTTTGTTTTTCAGAGTCCATCATCTCTCATGGTTCGTCTCCCCCTCCGATTTCCCCCCACTTCATTCTTCCCCTCCTGCTATCTTCTTCTTCTTTTTTTTTTTTCAACATATATTGCATTATTTGTTTCAGAGGTACAGATCTGTGATTCAGCAGTCTTGCACAATTCACAGTGCTCACCATAGCACATACCCTCCCCAATGTCTATCACCCAGCCACCCCATCCCTCCCACCCCACCCCCCACTTCAGCAACCCTCAGTTTGTTTCCTGAGATTAAGAATTCCTCATATCAGTGAGGTCATATGATACATGTCTTTCTCTGACTTCTTTCGCTCAGCATAACACCCTCCAGTTCCATCCATGTCATTGCAAATGGCAAGATCTCATTCCTTTTGATGGCTGCATAATATTCCATTGTGTATATATACCACATCTTCTTTATCCATTCATCTGTCGATGGACATCTTGGCTCTTTCCACAGTTTGGCTATTGTGGACATTGCTGCTATAAACATCGGGGTGCACGTACCCTCCGGATCCCTACATTTGTATCTTTGGGGTAAATAACCAATAGACTGACTTATTTTTAATGATTATTTTCTTCAAGAGAATTTCATCTCCTGCTATCATCCATGTTTGCCTACTTCCTTCTTCACATTTTCCATCTCTGTCTCTCTCTCTTTCTCAATCCATCTCTCTATCTCTCTACACACACACACACACACACACACACACGTGCGTGCGCATACACACGAACAACACAGCTTACTCTGAAGGCGTTATTGCCCTTTGCCTCTCTTGGTGTGACCATTGTTGACATTTACAGGAGAAGAAACACAAGTTCCCCAATTCACAGAGACCCCACAGGGGAAGACTGTTTCTTCTGCAGGAGTTCTCCCAGCCCAGGTGACCTGTGGACTCAGAACTCTCAGGAAGAAGGAGCCTCGGGCCAAAAAGGAGGCTTCCAGAAGGAACCTGTTGAGTTAGCACCCACTGTCTTCAGACCACTGGAAGGGGTTATTACCCAATCAAAAAGGAATCCCTCCTCAGATTTGCAGTGGGGAATGGAATCAGACCTTACTCCATCCTTTGTCCTCAGGGACAAACTTATTCCTGGTGGTGGGTCACCAAGTTGGCCAAAGTCAAGGGGCTTCCCTTGAGGCCAAAAAAAAAAAAAAAGAAAAAGGAATTGGACATACCCATCTTTTGTTACCACCTAATAAGAAACTAGGAAACAAAATAAGCAGAGAGGCTTGCATGAGGAAACCACATTGGTAACACGGTGCGTGCCATTTATCTCTTCACAGAAAAAGGTAGAGATGGTGGTGGTGGGGTGATGCTCCAGAATCCCCTAAGCATCCACACACTGCTTCTTCATCACCATGAATTCACCATTCCAGGGGAGTGCTCCGACCAAAAAACTGCACATTACTTTCTGAAAAAGACCACACCACAACAAAATCAGTAATGCCAAAAAAGAGGGGGAAAAATGTCCTGTTGCTAGCTGGAGGATGGGTCATCAGCCATCAATGAATGCTCCTAGGAATCCCCTAGACCTTTACAGCCATCAGCAGATACCTGGAGGGGTCTCTGTTCCCATAAGAACCAGGGACAGACAGCAAATACTAACAATCATCATGTTTTTCTGGGAGATCAGATGCAAACTTGATTTTATTTTTAATTCTAATATTTTCTATAATGTAAATAAAGCAATTCTGTCAGATATAAACTAATATATGTTATCTTAATAATTAAATAATGTCTTTTAAGTCTAATAATGTCTTTTGTTCTAATAACAAGAGCAATTCGGAGGGCTCTAGGGCCTACCAGCTGTTATTCCAAAGAGCCCGTCTCTCCATTTCAAAATACCATAGAAATGGCAAATGAAATATTCTATGTGTGTGTGATGGATGGATGGATGGATGGATGGATGGATGGATGGATGGATAGGAAGGTAGGTAGATAGATAGATAAATAGCTAGATAATAGAAAAATCTAGCTAGTTAGATAGATAGCTGGATAATACATATATAGCAGTCCTGAAAAAACAGCAAAGAGCATCTTAAATAATTGGAAACATTGAGATGCCATTAGGAGTCAGAGAAAAGAAAGCCTGGTCTCTGCTGAGTTTTGGACGCATGCAAAGGAGGATTATGCAGGTCTTTCTCCCCCCAGAAACCCACAAAAAAAACACCAAATCAAGAGGGTTTTATAGGCAAATTACACAAAACCTTGGCAACCCAAAGCTCTTGTGGTCCCTAAACTGATCCAGAACACACACACAAAAGATGGAAAGTCCTCATTCTCATTATACCAGACCAGAAAAATCCTGAAACCAAAATATAACAGAGGAATAAATTATAACTCAAACTCCCCTAAAACAAAAATCCTAAAAAAAAAAAAAAAAAAAAAATACTGGCAAATGAAAGGCATTTGCGTTTTAAACAATTGCTATCCCTAACACAGTGTTTCCCAGACTTTCCCAGTGATATGAAATATGTGGGGTGTCTGCACCTGGAAATTCTGATGGAATAAATTTGGGATGAGGCCATGGAACATGTGTGTGTGGTTTCACCACATGCTCCAAGTGATTCTTTTTTTTTTTTAATTTTATTTTTAAGTAATCTCTACATCCAATGCAGCATTCAAATTCACAACCCTGAGATCAAGAGTTGCACACTCCACCGACTAAGCCAGCCAGGCGCCCCTCATTCTTAAAATCAGGGAAGATTAAGAGTACTTAATGTATATAATTCCTATATAAAAATCCCTTAAAAAAAAGTGGCATATTGAATTTCACCATATTCTAAAAAACAAGGGTGGACATAACCCATCATGCCCAACAGAATGGTTCCCACAAAGAAAGGTGGCAAGAAAAAGGGACTGTTCTGCCATCAGTGAGTTGACCAGAGAATATACCATCCATGTTCACAGCACATCTATGGAGAAGCCTTCAAGAAGTGTGCCCCCAGGGCACTCAGGGAGAGCTAGAAATTTGCCGTGAAAGGGATGGGTGTGCATACTGACACCAGGCTCAACAAAGCTGTCTGGCCCAAAGGAGTAAAGAATGTCCCATGCCACATCTGTGTGCAGTTGTCCAGAAAATGCAATGAAGACAGACATTCCCTGAACAAGCTTATACATTGAGGTACTAGGTACTTGTCACCACTTTGAACAACCTGCAGTCAGTCAACGTGGATAAGAACTAACTAAGGCAATCCAAGCAATAAGATACCCCCCTAAAAAACCATCTTCCAGATATGTAATAATGACAAAACATTAGTGAATCTATTACTTTATTTCACTAATGGGTCAAAGAAGAACAATTATTTAGTATACTCGGTAGATGCTGGAAGAATAATTGATAGAAGAAACATAATTTAAAAAATAACTCTTGGCTGTCCATCAACAGATGAATGGATAAGAAGATGTGGTATATATATACAATGGAATATTATGCAGCCATCAAAAAATGAAATCTTGCCATTTGCAACAACATGGATGGAACTAGAGGGTATTATGCTAAGCAAAATAAGTCAATCAGAGAAAGACAAGTATCATGTGATCTCACTGACATGAGGATTTTGAGAAACAAGACAGAGGATCATAGGGAAAGGGAGGAAAAAATGGAACAAGATGAAACAGGAGAGGAAGACAAACCATAAGAGACTCCTAATCTCAGGAAACAAACTGAGGGTTGCTGGAGTGGAGAGGGGTGGGAGGGATGGGGTAGCTGGGTGATGGACACTGGGGAGGGTATGTGCTACGGTGAGTGCTGTGAATTGTGTAAGACTGATGAATCACAGACTTGTACCCCTGAAACAAATAATACATTATATGTTAACAAAATTTAAAAAAAGAAAGAAAAAAAATAACTCTTGGCAAACGGAATTGGAGGAATTCCAGAAATCAGCACTTGATATAATATTTAATAATAGGATATAAATACTGAAAGCACTGCCATCAAAGCTGGGAATAAGAAAAACTGCCCAGCATTATTACTCTTCAGCTTTATTCCAAAGACTTGGAAAGAAAAAAAAAAAAAAAAAACCTGTTTTCATTATTGGTAAGTGTGTGCTTAAAAACGTGCACCTTAAAATTTGGGATGGTCCATGGAAACCTTAGATAAGTGAGCTCCTTCAGGACAATTCTCTTTAATTCTTTTTAAGATTTTCTACAACCAGGTAAAAAGCAACAACTTTTCTATAATCCCAATGGATCCAGTAGAAAATATAAATTTGAACCAACCATACTTCTGCTAATAGTAAAAAATAAACAAAAGTAACATAAAAGCCACATGGCATAAAGACATGCTCCCTGCTTAAATGTTTGTCCTGATGGGTATCTGCTGTTAACTGGAAATGATCGGATTTATAAAGTTTGAGCATACAGAGGAAGTTTTAGTGAAACATACTGGAAGTGCACTTTGTTAATAGGCCCTTGCAATTTCCTGTGGCAAGGCTATATGAAGCAGTGGTTCTCAAAGTATGGTCCCACAGCCAGCAGCAGCAGCTGGGAACTTGTTAAGAATGCAAACTTTTGGTTCCCAATCCAGACCTACTGAGTCCAAAACTCTGCAGGTAGGACCTGGCCATCTGGGTTTATTGAGGCTTATTACCTCAATAAATAAATTACCTTCCAGGTAATTCTGATGCCTGCTCACATAAAGAACCACTGGTGTAAACAAAAGCAAAGACACATCTCTTGGGCAAACCTGCAGAAAGCCTTCACCAATATCACACTAAGGACTTAGATGAACCTGGGGTTCTCCCCACCTCTGAGATCAGAAATATGGGCTTGAGGCTAAAAGCCCCTGGCCCAGGTCAGCCCTTTGGTGGGGGTCTTTGGGCTTTTCCATGACCTTCCTGGAAATCATGGTTGAGCCTGGCAAGAATCAACTGTAACTCTGGGGGGATGGGAACAATGTCTGGCCTAGTCACTGCTTAATCTCTAGCACCCAAAATACCACCTGGTGCATAGTAATCTTTAATACATAGCTGAGTGGATGAATGAGTTTCCTTTCGTGCCTTCACAAAGATGAGCAGCTCTGCGGCCAGTAATGGCTAGGTTGCTCATCTGGGTCCAAGAGGACACTTTCAATGAATAGTGTTGTCAAGTTTTCCTGCACCAAAAGGCCAGAGTGGATGAAGCCCTTGCAATAAGAGTGACCCTGACAGCATTCTGCCCCTAGGATGAGGTGTAAGGAAAGGCTCAGAGAGGTTCATCATATTCCCTTGTTCTCTACCCTCTGCTCTAAAGCCCACTTCCGGGGCAAAACTTTGGGAGTAATCCAGACCTCAGAGAGAGGATACAGGCACCTCGAGTTCTTCTATCTAGGGCTCAGAGCAGCCAAGACCATCACAGAATGTTGATCACCTACCTTTTCCAGTTTAGAGTTCTCTTGAATGGCACAGTTTTCAGTACTATTTGAAAACTTTCTGCAATTGCTGCGGCCAATTTCAACATCAATAAAGTATTCCAAACGATCTGTAACCTGTCAATTAACATGGTGCAATTTTATTCAAAAGATTTTTATTTTACTTTTTTAAAGTTTTAGCCAAAAAAAAAAAATCTAAAAAACACTCTCCCCTTCATCTTCTCTCCCTATCTCCTACTCCCTATCCCCTCTTTCCAACATACCTTTAGAGGAAGGCCTGGATTCCTCTGTACACTGATAGCAGTTGGACCCTGGAAACCATTCCCCGGAGCTGTATCCTAGGGGAAAAGTCTCCTTTCCAGTGTGGGGCCCAATGAAGGTGAAACCTTCTAATTCCATTTTCTGTCCCAAAGTCCAGGGCATGCCGCATGCTCCATGAAGGATCAGGGAGAAGAATGAGGTCACCAGAACCATCAGCTCTCCTGGGCCTGAGATATTACAGGTTCCCACAGGCCAGAAGAAAGGACAGGCCCTGCGGCCACATTGGATGTTCCTCCCTGATTCCTTTTCCACAACCCCCTCAGAGTCTGTTATCTGGTGACATTTCCTGCTTTGGAGGGCTTCTCCACAACCTCAGCAAGCAGTCCTTAAAGGGCCCATGCCAGCTGGAGTTGGTCTTGCTGTTCTCTGTTGAGTGTTTAGTAAGCAGAGAAGCAGTGGGTTTACAGCAAGGCATCAGTAGTTTCTGAACTCATTAATGGCTGAGTGTGGTTAAGGCCACTCGAGAAGCTCATTTAAATCAGCTTTCATCTGGTTTTAAGAGATTACAGCAGGAGACAAAAGGGGTATCTTTCCTCATTGCTATCTTCAAGCCTTTAATAAAATTGTATTACTTTTAGCTACATTCCAAAGAATTAACAAGGTGACTCTGGCCTGCCATGGGGGAGAAGCTGGTTAGCTGACATCAAGAAGAGACTGGCAGAGCTGCCTGTTGGGTTGGAGTGTTAAGTTGGGTACCTTCAAGGCCCTGAATGGTCTAGTCCCTGCCCACCTCTCTGTCCAGTCACACTGGCTCCTTTGAGTTGCTGAATGGGTCATGCCCCTTCCCAGTGGCAGCCAGCTATGCGTAACTGCTCTTCCCAACCCCTGTGCAGCCCCCCAATCCTCCTGGGCTCCCCTCCTGTAACAGATCTGTGAGTGGTGTCCATGTCCTTTGCTCTTCCCAAACACACTGCCACTTCCTGGGGCTCCCTGCCTGGAGGTTTCCTGACCAGCAAGAGCGAAGAGTAGTTCTTAGCCAACAATGGATGGGAGTTGATGGGTAAGCAACTGAGCTTCCCTCCTGCAGGGTGGCCAAACTCTGAGGCAGGCTCTGCATCCTTTCCCGAGGCCCCAGGGAGGCCCATTGCGGTCATCTGCACAGTAACTCACTCTGTTCTGGCCACTTCCCTGACTTCTCGCCCTTCTCATCCAGCCTCCTGGTGCTTACTGGGATGGCCTCCCAAATAAACTACTGGCACTTGAATTCTAGCATTGGGATCTGTTGTGAGAAACCTAAACGAAAACACTTCCCACCAGCATCCTTCACCTGATTCCCTCCTAGTCTGCCCTCAGGTTTGGCACCAATATCACTCCCTAGAGAGGTGGTTCTTGGCCTTGACTGTGTATTGGGATCACCTGGAAAGTTTTAACACCTACTGATACCTGGGTCCTACCTAGAGATCCTCATTTAATTGGTGACGGTGAGGCCAGTGCAGTAGGACATTTGCAAGCTCCTCAGGTGAGAGCCTATCCGAGGAACCCTTCCTCTGACCTCCGGACTCCTGGGTACCACGCCACCAGGTCAGATGCCCCAGCTCTCATTCTGGGTTTGGCACTGTTTCTTTCTGATTAGACTGCTGGCTCCCTAGGAGTGTGATTATTTCTGTCCATCTCACCACCCCATGTACATCCGCTGGCATAGGGCTGCTTGGGAGAAACTCGCTGAATATGTGTGCTACTTGAATACCAAAGACAGACAACTGCAAAGGGGTCTGGAGAAGTTACAAGAGACAGAATCCATCCCCCTACTTCAAAGGGATGCAAGAGTTCCCCGGGGGATTGTGCAGCATGCCAGTCAATAAACAGAGCGCCATCAGCATGATATACTGGAAATACGGGCTGTTGGTTCACAAGGTCCCAAAGGGAGGGGGTCATAGGTGCCAACATGTACACTGGCTCAGTTCCTGCAAATGGACACGCCATATGGAGAATATAAAAACTGAAGTCAACTCTGCCAACAAGGACCTCTCTGCTGAGTATCCTTACAATTCACTCCTGCAAGTTTCATGGTGGAATTACAAGCCACACCACCAACCCGCAGACTGAGGATGGTACAGTCAGCTCAGTTCTAGCTCTGGGAGCTTTTTCTTGACCATGGCATGCAGGACCACATGATGCAAGCTCCGGGAAGCATCATTCTCAATAGAATCCAACTAAGCAATGCTTCCTAGCCTTGGGCCATGCATGACCCTGCGAGGAGGGATACATTTTTATGAACATAGAATCAGAATGTCTCCACTTCTACTAAACAAATGTTGGATTCAAAGAATTATAGACTATAGGAGGAGAGACTTTATTACCTACACATTAGATAAGCCGCATGTCTCTTTTCAACCGCACAATCTACGTTATGTGGATAAATTGAAATGTTGCCCATGGCAGCATTATTGCAAAATATTCATGGCACTCAATTTGTCTCCCAGCCCTAGCAAATACAAATCATGAACATGTGATTTGCAGTTTGGAGTTTACATGAGTTAGCACACATAAAGTACTTAGAACAACAGTGGAAGCATATATAGAAAGTGCAGTGGTGTCACAGTGATCTGCAAATGTGTAAGTACTTGATCACTCACATATTTAGGACTTTTATATATCATTGTTTTTCTCCCATGCCTACCCTCTCAGTCCAGCTTCAATCTCTCCCACCATAGGCACACATGCATGGTGCGAGGGAACACCTTTACCTGCAGTTGGACTTGTACTGTCTTGACCACCTGGAAGAGGTACTTATCCTCACTCTCTTTGTTGTATTCTTGCATGGCAAACCAGAGACACTGCTTCACGTTGGCATTCGAGGCATTGATCACTTTCAATTCCCTCAACACCTTGACCTTATTCTTGCCTGGGTCTGTGCTGGCCACCAGGGCCACCAAAATGGTAAGCAGGAGCAAGCAGGACCCCCAGGATCTAGTCATGATCCCTCCATCCAGGGACACAAGTGAGCCTCCTCGTCCTCCCATGGCTGGAGCTTCAGGTGAGGTGGGATGGATGTGGTCGCTGCAGGTTCAAAGATCTAAAACAGCTTCAGCCCAGCTGGATTCAAGAAAGAACCATTAGGTTCACCCTTTAAGGCTACCCCTGTCTCCAAGGAAATCAACCCACAAGAAACGAGTTAAAGAGTCCCCGTTACCAGGTATCCGCCCTCCATCCCCTGAATGTGGTCTGCAATTTCATGGAGAACACTTAGACCCAGGTCTGCCAGGACCTACCCGGGTCACCTCAAGCCCACTCCTGGTTCTGCACCTCAGCCTGTAAGATGTGACTGTGAAAAGTGTTGCTGCCCCAAGTTTTCCTGGCCCTGGCTCTCTGGGGACTTTCCAACCTGCCGTACCCACTGGCTGCCCCCTCTTCCTTGTGTAGTTGGCTGTGGCCCACACCCCAGCCGTGGTTCTCCTGGGCCCCTAGCACTCAGTTTGTGCCTAAGCCCTGGTCAGGGGTCTCCCTCAGTCCTGAACTCTGCTCTGCCCATGCCCCTGTAGGCAGGGCACACTTTGTGATGTAATCCAGCACCTGTGACACAGCCACTGTCCTCCAGTGCAGACAGCTCACACACAGCAGGCAAGCTGTGGGGACCACCCAGAGGTCTCCTGCCCACCTGAGCAGTGATCCCAGCTTCCCAAATGCCTGGCCTCTGGACCGCTCTGTTTGGACCAATAGCACCTCCCTCTGCCGTCCCGCAAGGGTGAGGGTCACCCAGCCAACCTGATGGCCGAACCTGTGCCTTAGCGGGAGGGGGCCCATGCATCCCCTGAGCTCTGGGAAATTCTGCTTCTCTGTGAAAATCCCAAATCAATGTCCAGCAAGTTCCTGGAGGGGCCGAGAGGTGGGCATTGGTCCCGGGGCCAGAAGATTGATGGGCTCTTGACCATGAGAAGTGGCAATATATAGGAAACAATATGCAGGTATAAGTCTGCCTGGCAGGTTGTAAATTGTTGCAGTGTGAATATACCATATTGTATTTTAACTGCCTATTAATGGATGTTTTGTTTCCCATTTACAGCTGTTACAAACAGTACTGTAGTGGACAATACTTTTCCAATATCTTTGTGAAATTACCCAGGTATTTCTGTATAATAAACGACTAGATGGAAAATTGATGCAAAAGCTTCACTTAAATTAAAATTTAGTATATATTGCCCAACTGTTAATCATGTATTAATAATGTATTAATGATTTTGAAATTTTGCTACACGTTAAAAGCACCTGGGGAGTTTTAAGAAGGACCTAGGCCACTCCGACCAATAAAATCAATCTTGGGCGAGGGCCCAGCGAAGAGGAAGCCATCCCAGGTTCCAGTGTGTAGCCGTGTCTGAGAACCAGTGTGCTGCATTTGTCCTCTTGAGTATCAATATACACGTGAACCAGGAGGCAAAACACTAAAAATGATCTTCGTAAATAAAAACTTTTATTAAGCTTTTCTGGAGGGCTGACAAGATGGCGGAGGTGGAGCAGAAGAAGAAGCGCACGTTCCGCAAGTTCACGTACCGCGGCGTGGACCTGGACCAGCTGCTGGACATGTCCTACGAGCAGCTGATGCAGCTGTGCAGCGCGCGGCAGCGGCGCCGGCTGAACCGCGGGCTGCGCAGGAAGCAGCAGCACTCGCTGCTCAAGCGCCTGCGCAAGGCCAAGAAGGAGGTGCCGCCGATGGAGAAGCCCGAGGTGGTGAAGACGCACCTGCGGGACATGATCATCCTGCCGGAGATGGTGGGCAGCATGGTGGGGGTCTACAACGGCAAGACCTTCAACCAGGTGGAAATCAAGCCCGAGATGATCGGCCACTACCTGGGCGAGTTCTCCATCACCTACAAGCCTGTGAAGCACGGCAGGCCGGGCATCGGGGCCACGCACTTGTCCCGCTTCATTCCCCTCAAGTAGCCCGTCTGCCCAATAAAGGCACAGACTTGTCTAGTCCGGAAAAACAAACAAACAAACAAACAAAAAAACTTTTATTAAAAAATGCAAGTCATCTTGATCACACTTTATGTGCACCCACATCTTCAACCACATCTCTAATAGCCTCTCCCACCGCACCAAGGACCAAGTGGCACCCTGCCTCTACACCCAGGCCCAGCCTCCTTACCAGGGCTTGATATTTCCTCACCTCCACCCAGAGGCTCAGCCACCTGCAAGTCTCCATATGAATGTCACCGCCTCCACCCAAATCTAAAGTGTCTCTCCCACCTACTCCCAGCTACTCTTGCCTACCCTCACCTATTCCCAGCTACTCCCCTCTACTCCTAGCTACTCCCCCTACTCTCACCTACTCCCACCTATCCCCAACTACTCCTGTCTATTCCCAGCTATTCCCACTTACTTCCAGCTACTCCCAGCTACTCCTGCAAGAGTCATTCATTGCTCCTCAGGCCAAGCGGATAATTAAGGACCAACCCCAAAGACATAGCCCAGTAGACAGGGAACCCACTTCAGAAGGTCTTTGGAGCAAGGAGTCCCACCACCCCAGGTCCCACTGAGCCTGTGTTGCTAGAGTAACTCCATAAACTACCCCTTAACCCTTTCTTAATTAATTGCCAAGTTCAAAACATCTGTTTGATTTTCTCTGACTCTAGGTGCATTTGAGTTTTTTGTTTGCTTGTCTTTTTCTTTTCTTACAAACCCTAGTGGCCCAGAGTTTGCTTAAACATCATCCTTTCCTTTGTTCATGACACACCTGGCATTGGTTCATGTGTGGCTGTATAAGACAGCGAACAACCCACAATCCATCACCTAAACCAAGAGCCAGAATATTATCAATATCTGACAATATGTGCTCCTTTGTTATCCAGGACACCCCGTATCATCCCTGCCTTTACTCAAGAGTTTAATCACCAGTATCTGCATACCTGACATGCTCAGTTTTGCTCGGTTTTGTACTCTATAAAAGGGTATCTACCACAGTGTATATAAGACTCCTGGGACTTAGATTTTTACATTCAGCGTTATATAACCAAGTGTTACAGACTGAGTCATTGCTGCAATCCTCCAAGCTCTCCTGTTTAAGAATACTTCCTCTGTACCCTCTGCAGTGACTTCTCAGGGCCTCCCCTACAGTGGATGGAATATATTTCTCCATTCATGTGATGGGTTTGAGCATATGGCTGGTTTACCACTGTGCAGTAGAGGCAGAAGTGACCATGTGTCAGGATAATGGTGAGATGTGAAGACATACTGCATTTGTCCACTTGTCCTCAGGTGATTCTCCAAGGTAAGGGGTGCCCAGGGATGTAGTCTGAGAATGTGCTATGTAGGAATACCTAGTCTGGACTCCAGAACAATATTCTGAACCCACCTGAAAGTGAGTCCACGTGCCTCAACCTAAAGTGAAGCCACAGCAGCACGCCTCCTAGAGCAGTGTAGTGTAAGTGCCTGATGTAAAGTTTATTGATTGTAATGTAAGTAATATATGGAGCTATTGACTTCCAAGGCATTCATTTCAAAGATGTCTACCTCAAACAAACACTGCAGCTTTAGGACACAGCTACTAGCAAACAATAAGATAAGGAAGCAGGCCACCCCAACCATGAATGTCTCTTTTTCAGAAAGCCCTGGGTGACTTAGATACCTGACCATGTGAGTGACCCTGCTTCTCCCTTCCTATGCTCCACCTCTTGCTCTTTTTTTTTAAGTTTTTTTTTTTTTAATTTATTTAAGTAACCTCTACACTCAACATGGGGCTCAATCTCACGACCCTGAGATCAAGAGTCACACACTCTTCCAACTGAGCCATCCAGATGTCCCTCCACTTCTGGCTGTTATACTTTAAATTCACTGATAAAGAGTGAACCTATAAAACCCTGGATACCCCACCCTCAGCCTCTAATAAAGGTGAAGCCCCAGGTCTGTGCTCTCTCTCTCTCTCTCTATTGAGACCTCACTGTACCAGGGAGGTGTACCATGTACCCACTAGGACTTGTGAGTAAATAAATTTTGTTTTCCAAAGTTCCCTGATAGTTTTGCTGAGGTGTGTCTTGCTATTATAATTGAACCATAAGGGCCAGTCCAACCACATTATCCTGGTGCAGCATAGGGGGAATATCTGTGGGGCTTGCTATTAGAAAAGACAGGCCCAAGTGTTGCCTCAAGCAACACTGTGAATAGGCTGACAACTGTCAACCAAGCTACAGTCAGCCTTCAGACCCATACACCAGATAATGGATGTTCACTACAAGGGTTCACTACAAGGGTAAGGAATAAGTTAGTATACAACATTTCTTTGCCAAGAGCTGACTAGTACACTAAAATACACCCAATTAAAACAGTATTGCTTGTGTGTTCCCACTTCTGCAGACGTTGGCACTTCTACTTTTCTCCTTTACATCAGTTCATTTTTCTGTTTCTTATCTTGTTGTCCTCTCTTGCTGACTTCTGAGAGCATTTCCCAGACAGCTTGTCCACCCTGTGATTCACTCCTCTCGTGTCCATCTTAATACCCTATCCATTTCCCTGCTATACCTATTCACCCCTTGGGTTTTTTATATCTAGTATTTCCATGTGATTCTTTTTTTCTTCTTTTTTTAAAATAAATGTTTGTCTTTTTTTTCATATTATGAAAACCTTTCTTTACCTTCTTAAACATTTTATCTTGTTTGTTTTAAATTTTTTAGCCATCTTTTCTGACAATTCTGCTTCAGAAGGTATATTATAGAGCAGAGATCAGCAAACTTATTCTGTAAAGAAGCAAATAGAAAATATTTTATGCTTGGCAGCCCATGTGGTCTCTAAGAATTTCTCAGCTGAACCACTATAACATGAAAGCCACCAGAGGCAATATGCCTCTGTTCCAATAAATAAGTATGTCTGCTCCAATAAAATTATTTATAAAAACATGCTGTGGGCCAGATTTGGTCATGGACCATAGTTTGATCATTCTTATTTAGAGTATTAAGTTGAACCACAGGGAATTGCTAATATTTGACTGGTACTGATCTATAAAAATAGTGGTTTTGTATGGTTTGGCTTAATAATTGTACTCTTCAGGTATTTAGTTCTTTTGGCCTGCAGGTCCACATTCCCCCGAGATATATCAGCTGCTCTGTCTGGAATTGTGACCTGGATTAAGACTCTAAATTGACTGAATTTAAGGAAGAGAGAGGGGATGCATCCCAGAGTATAAAGGCCCAGGGACCCTAGAGGCTTCATCAATCACCTCCTTTGCTGCCACCCCACCAAGCAATGCCTGCAGTGAGGGATTCACCCTTAAATTCTGATGAGGCAACCTTAAGAGCAGGCAGGCCCCTTAAAATGCAATCCACTTGTTTTGGTTTTCTGTTGCTGCTATAACACATTACCATAGACTGAGCAGCTTAAAATAAACAGCACAGATTCATTATCTTACAGGTCTGGAGGTCAGAAGTCCAGAACAACTTTCACTGGGCTGAACTCAAAGTACAGGCAGGGCTGCACTCCTTCTGGAGACTACAGGGAAACGCATTTTTTTTTTCTTTTCCAGCTTCCAGAGGCTGCCTAAATCTTTTGGTTCAGTGCCCCTTCCTCCATGAAGCCTCTTCAAATCTATATATATCACCTTCTTTCTCTCTCTCTGTCAAGCTCTATCTCCCCTCTGCTGCTTCCATCTTCACATCTCTGTCTCTGACTCTGATTCTGAGCCTCCTGCCTCCCCCATTATAAGGACCTTTGTGGTTACAGTGGACCTATCCATATAATCCAGAACAATCTCCCCATTTCAAGATTCTCCATTGCATTTGCAAAGTCCTACATGCAAAATGCATTCACCCCAAGCCAACATTCCCACCAGGAATCCATTACACTACCACACCAGGAGATTTGGGGTAGGCTACATAGCTGCCTGGAAGTAGACCCTTGATTTTCCACTGGTTTTCACCAACTCCTCTTTCTGGAAAGAATCTTGCTGTGTTCTTAACCCAATCCCTGGTACCTGCAACCTTGGAGGATGCTGCCAATTTCTGTGGTGGAAAGGTAAATAACGATTACCACAAAACATGAGTAAACCTATAGCCTCCAGTCACCCCAGGAGTCTCACATAGTTTTTGTTTTATTATGCTTTGCTAGTTTACTAGAATCTAAGTTTTTCTCATTTCTGTAATCTTTCTAGCATGGATCCTAGGAGCGAGCCAGCAGCTTATGGTAGTTTACCAGCTTGGCTGGATGTGGGAGCCAGAGGGGTAAAAAAGCATGAAAATGGTCTTGAAGTTAAATGAGCAATAACCACGAGAATAAAAACAGAATGGAACCATCAGGAGAAACTTCAATTTACCCATTGAAAAGCAGATTAGGAGGGCAAAAACATAAAATGAAAAAATACAATGAATGCAAGTATTGAAAATGGCAGAGAAGATATGTAGTATAATAGTAATAAAAGTAGCTCACTAAATAAAATGTCAAAATTCACAGATTGGATTTTTTAAAAGGACCCAAACATGTTGTCTCTACAAAAGATACATTTAAGACAAAAAGACACAGAAAAAATAAAAATAAAAGGATAGAAAAATATTTAGGCAAATATGAAGCAAAAAAAATTAGAGCATCAATCTTAATAAATGACAAAATAAGGATTAAAACCAAAAAATAGAGTCATAAGAAACTGTGGTAGAGAGAACTCTAAGATGACCCCCAGGATATACCCCCTGGTATATATACCCTGCATAATCCCCTCCCACTGATTGTGGGTAGGACATGTAAATATAATGGGATACTAGTCCTGTGATGAGGTTGGGTAATATGGCGAAGAGGAAGACATTTTGAAGAAGTAATTAAGATCCCTAATCAGAGATCTTTAAGATAATACAAAGGGACCTTATCCTGGATAGAGCTGACCTAATCAAATGAGTCCTTTAGAAGAGGGTCTAGAGAGGATTTTCACTTTCAGGATGGTAGAATAAAGAGCTGCATGGATCCATTACTCATAAAGTGTGAGAAACCCAAACTAGCCCCAAAAATCTTGCAAAAAAAAAAAAGACAAAGTTGGAGAACTGACACTTTCCAATCTCAAATTTTACTCCAAAGCTACAATAATCCTAACAGTGTGGTCCTGGCATAAGGATAGACATATAGCTCAATGGAATGGAACTAAGAGTCCTTAGAGTAAACGCTCATATTTTATAGTTATTGAGTTTTGACACGGGACCCAAGACAATTCAATAGGAAAAGAAGAATTTTTCAACAAGTAGTGCTGGAGCAACTTGATATCCACATGAAGAATGAAGTTGGAATCCTACCACACACCATATACAAAAATTAACTCAAAATAGATTAAAGACCCAAATGTAAAAACTAAAATAAAATCCTTAAAAGAAAACATGGGTGTAAATATTTGTGACCTTTGATTAGGCAACACTTTCTGAAGCATGATACCAAAAGTACAAGCACCCAAATTAAAAATAGATAAAAGGACTTAATCAAAATGAAAAACTTTTGTGTTTCAAGAGACATTATCAAGAAAGTGAAAAGACAACCCACATAATGGCAGAAAAACTTTGAAAATCATCTATGACTTAAGAGATTTGGAATATATAAAAAATACTACAACTCAATAATAAAAATACAAATAACCCACTAAAAGATGGGCAAAATATCTGAATAGACATCTCTGCAAAGAAGATATGCAAATGTCCAATAAACACATGAGATGTTCAACTTTATTAGCCATTGGGAGTATGCAACTCAAAGCTGCAATGAGCTATCACTGCATACCACTGGGATGACTAGAATAAAAAAGATGGATTATTTCAAGTCTTGGCAAGCATGTAGAAAAATTGGAATCCTCATACACTGCTAGTGGAAGGGTAAAGTGGTGCAACTACTTTGGAAAACAATCTGGCAGTTCTTCAAATAATTAAAGAATAGAATTACCATACATTCCAGCCATACTACTCCTAGGAATATACCGAAGAGAAAAATTATGTCCTCACAAAAATGTATATACAGCACTATTACTCATGATTAATGAAAAGTGGAAACAACCCATATATCTATCAAGTAAAGAATGGATAAAATATAATGTGGTATATCCACACAATAGAATATTATTAAGCAATAAAAAGGAATGAAGTACTGATTACATGCTATAGCATGAATGAACCCTGGAAGCATTAGGTTAAGTGAAAGATGCTAAGTTATTAATATCGTATGATTCCATTTATGTGAAACATCCAGAGTAGGCAAATCTATATGGACAGAAAGTTAGTTGCTGATAGGGCTGGGGCAGAGGAATATTGGGAACTGGAGGATGATACCTAAGGAGTGTGGCATTTCTTTTTGTGGTAATGAAAATATTCTAAGATTGATTCTGGTGACGGATGCACAACTTTGTGAATATAGTAAAATCCATTGAATTGCACATGTTAAATGAGTGCATTGTATGGCATATGGATCATATCTCATGAAAGCTGCGTTTGTTTTTTTGTTTTTTGTGTGTTTTTTTTGGAAAAAACAAAAAGATAATCTAGAGGTAAAAGAAAAGAGGCAGCAGAGACACTTGTCTATTGGCCTTGAAAGAGCAAATGCTCGTGTTGAGTGGAAGACCATGTTGGCAGAAGACAGCAGCCTCTAACAGTTGAGAGCCTCAGTCCTACAACCGCAGGAAGTGAATTCTGCCAACTACCACATGAGCTTGGAGGAGGACTCCATCTTGGGTGAGTCCCCAGTCTTGTCCAACACTTGGAGGCAGCCTGGAAAGACCCTGAACAGAGGACCCAGATAAGTCTGACCCACAGATACAATGAGATAATAAATGAGTATTGTTTTAAGCTGCTAAATGTGTGGTTATTTGTAGCATAGCATAGAAAAACTAATAAAGGAACAAAAATGGACAAAAGACAAAAATAGAACAAGAAGATACACTCATCAAAATATTTATAAGCCTAGCAATAGCCTAACACACACCTGGCAAGAAATGAGACGGCTGCAGGGGAAAGCAGGTAAAAGTGGTCAGCTTTTTATCTGATTAATCTGAAGCAAAAAGTTGATAGATCAAGAAGCCCAAAAACAAGCAGAGATCAAAAGCCTGAAGAATACATTAACAAGTTCTAGTATGAAATGCCACACTCCACATTAAAACTCACAAAATTTAGGATGTCTATTCAACAAAAGATACTATTCACAAAAGTCAAAAAAGACTTTTGCCAAATCTGAGACTAAGAAATGAACTAATGTTGTGAGCCAGGCATTGTCAGAGGGAAAACCTAGCAGTCTGAGCATATCAAAAGATATTCAAACCCACTGGTAACCAAAGAAGTGAAAATAGGTATCACCAGTGAAATGGATTACTCCTTTTCACCTACTAGGCTATCAAAGATGAGAAAGCTAGATGAGACTGATCACAGGGACACAGGAGGGCTTCTGCACATCTAGGGAGTGTGAGAACTGGTGCTTCCATTCTGGAGAATAAATTGAGGGTGTGCAAAGCCCAGGACACAACAATTCTGATCCTGAGTACCAGTCCAAGGAATTTCTCAGGACATCCATAAAGAACCTAAAGGAAGATGTTCACTGCAGCAGATTTGATGCGGGAGTCAAAAACCACCTGGGGGTAAAGGAAATGTGGGTAAAATGGTGGACACCTCCCCACAAAGCACAATGCAGAGGTTGGAAGCTAGACTGGATGTATACAGAGAAGATTCATTCTTACTTCCAAGAGTCTAAGATTCCAAGAATGGATCTTTTAAAAGACAATACTAACAGGAAAATGTCAAATTCAAAAGAAGATATATAACACAACCCAATTAAATAACTATTATGGACACAAAACAATACTACCCACTCTTCCAGAAAACCGATGTAAAGGCACACACAAAAGTCATGAGAATGGTTGCCTAAAAAGAGGGGCAGGGGACTAGAATAGGTGTGGAAAAAAAAGACAGTGACTGAATGAATGAATGGCAAGCAGGCAAACCAGAGAGGACCCCAGGGTTCTGGAGAGGGTGAGGGGGCAGGACTAGGAGTGGAAAAGTACTGAGAACTGAGTCAGAGTGGAGACAGGTGTCAAGTGCCCCTATTCCATGAAGAGGTCCCCCTATGCAGTGTCTCTTGAGCATCTTCTCCATGGGAGGGAGGGGCATGTGAGTCCCTGCCTTAAATTCTTTCCACAGAATACAAAATGTGTGCATGAGGCTGGTGGGGAAGGCCAGCCTCCCCCTTAAACCTACCAGGTGAGCCTTTATAATTACCTGCAGCCTGAAAAGTTACTCATACCAGTGTGGCCTGGAACCATCTCCTCAGAGAGGAGCCCCGCAGAAGTTTCTCTCCCTCTGCAACACATCCTCCAACTCCATCCACCTTAATCTCCAGGTCACTTCAAAGAGAAAGCCAATACAGAGGACAGGGAGGGTTCACAGAAACAAGGGAAGCTTCTTCTGATCTCTGGAAGTCTCTAACATTTTCTTATTGATTGATTTCCAGCCTAATTTCATCATGGTCATGGAATGGTGTCAGGCCTGTAAATTTTGTTAAGAATTACTTGTGGTACACAATTGATCAATTCTGGAAATATTTCATGTGCACTTGAAAAGCGCATGTATTGGGGCACCCGAGTGGCTCAGTTGGTTAATCGTCTGATTTTTTATTTCGGCTCAGGTCATGATCTCAGGGTTGTGAGATTGAGCCCTGCATTGTCAGGCTCCACAATGGGTGTGGAGTCTGCTTAAGATTCTCTCTCTCCCTCTCCCTCTGCCCCTTCCCCCCCTCTAAAAAAAAAAGAAACAAAGAATGAAAGAAACGAGCATGTATTCATGGTCAATGTTTGAGTGGTGTTCAGTACAAGTCAAGGACAAGTTGATATGTCTCTATGGGAACTTCAGAACTTGGCTGATGTCCTGTTCAGCTGAGTTTTATCAGCTCCTGTGGTTTGTCTTTGTACTCTATCTGTGATTGTGGATTTGATTATCTTTCCTTTTTATTCATTCTGTTTCTGCTTTGAGTATTCTGAGATAGGTACTTACACACTTAGAGTTGTTATATCTTCCTAGTAAATAATATTTTCATCAGTAAAATGTCCACCTTTATTTCAGCACTGCCTCTTGTCTTAGAGTTTATTTTATGGAGTCTTAGTACTGTTACACTGACATTTTTTGGTTGGCATTGACATAATATACTTTAATCTGTTCTTATTTTCCCATATCTCTGTGTTCTTATATTTGAGATGTGTTTCCTTTTAGTTTTGCCTTCTTGTATTTTTTCAGTAGTCAACTAACCATGTCTTTTAATTATAGTACACAATTCATTTACATCATCCTAGCCACATTGACTACTGTTCAGCTTTGTGCTACTATTTTCATGTGTACTAATTCTATATGTATTTAACAATCTTCAATACAATATCATGATTGTACATGTCAAAATATCTAGATTTATCCACATATTCATCCTCCTGATGTATTTGTTCTTTTCTTCCTACCATATTATTTTTCCACCTGGGTTTATTTTTCCTTCTGCCCAGAGAATTCCCTTTAGTCTTTATTTTAGAACAGTTCTCCTGGCAACAAATACACTCCATTTTGCCTATTTAAAATAACTTGGTTTTGTATGCATTTTTTAAAATTTTATTATGTTATGTTAGTCACCATACAATACATCATTAGTTTTCGATGTGGTGATCCATGATCCATTGTTTTCATATTACACCCAGTGCTCCATGCAGTACGTGCCCTCCTTAATACCCATCACCAGGCTAACCAATCCCCTCACCTCCCTCCCCTCTAAAACCCTGTTTGTTTCTCAGAGTCCATAATCTCTCATGGTTCATCTCTCCCTCCGATTTCCCCCCTTTCATTTTTCCCTTCCTTCTCCTAATGTCCTCCATGCTATTCCTTATGTTCCACAAATAAGTGAAACCATATGATAATTGACTTTCTCTGCTTGACTTATTTCATTTAGCATAATCTCCTCCAGTCCCATCCATGTTGATGTTAAAGTTGGGTATTCATCCTTTCTGATGGCTGAGTAATATTCCATTGTATATATGGACCACATCTTCTTTAACCATTCATCTGTTGAAGGGCATCTTGGCTCTTTCCACAGTTTGGCTATTGCAGACATTACTGCTATGAACATTGGGATGCATATGGCCCTTCTTTTCACTGCGTCTGTGTCTTTGTATGCATTTTTGAGAGAAATTTTTGTTGCCCAAGGAACTGTAGGTCAATGGTTAATTTTCTTCATTGGTTAGCAAGTACATGACAATGTCTTCTGACTTTTTGTTGCTTCCTATCTGAGGTCAGCTAAAAGCCTGATGGTGGTTTATTTGAAAATAAGAGATCTTTTACCTCTGGCTGATTTTAAGATTTTTCTCCCTAAGTTTGATTTAGAACTCTTTTATGCTTGGTTGTGGGTTTCTTTTATTATATCCTGCTTAGGGTTTGTAACATTGCTTAAATCAATGGCTTTATGTCTTTGGTCAGTTCTAGAAAACTCAAGCTTTACATTTTCAAATACTGCTTCTGCCCCATTGTCTGCTTCTTCCCCCATGGGGCAGATCTCACCTCACCCTTCTCATGCTTCCCATCTTGCATCTGCTCTGGCCTGCCTCCCTGCTGTCTAAATCCCATGCAGGTTAACCTGACTATTACATCATTCATTTCTGTTATATTTTTCAGTTTTAGAACTTTCTTTTTATTCTTTTTGGTAGCTTCTACTTTTCACCAGTATTACCCATCTTTTCCCCATAACTTATTCATCTTGAGGACATTAAAACCCCATATCTGATGACTGCACTGTTTAGACATTTTCAGGTTTGTTTCTATTATTAAATTTTGGTCTTGATTTACCCATCAAGTCTTGTCTTTTTTTCTTATTGTTTTTGACTGATTGCTGGACTTTCTGTCTTTTAAACATGTAGAACTAATTGAGGCTTTGCATGATTTAGAAAATATTTTACCTTGATCTGACAGCAATGCACAGGATGTAAGCCATGGGACAGGTCTATATAAAATATAGACCATTTCAGAGATAATGTCATCATCTAAAGAGTAGATTCGGAAAGTGGTTGCAACCAGGAGACTGGAGAAGAAAGAGAGGTTGTACAGGGCCTAGGGGCACACAAGGAGGACATTGGGGCAGATGCTGAGGGATGGCACCTGAGTGTAGGGCAGTTGAAGACAGAGGCAAGGGGCCAGTCTAATGAATGCGATGCTTCAGGACATTGATTTGTTGATTTTGATTCACTGATGGTATTGCTGGACTGACAATGTGGCCTCATAAGAGAGGACAAGAAAGCAGATAAACAATAGCAGTTTCTGTGGTGAGTGATTTGGTTAAGAAAATAATATTTGGGGGGTGCGGAGCAAGATGGCAGAGGAGTAGGAGACCCGGATTTCGTCTCCTCTCAGGAATTCAGCTGGATAGGGATCAAACCATCTGAACACCTACAAACTCAACAGGAGATCAAAGAAAAGAATAGCAAGAACTCTCTCATCAGAAAAGTGACCACTTTCTGGAAGGTAGGATGTGCGGAGAAGTGAATCCGAGGCGACATTCGGGAGGATAGATGGTGGGGGAGGGGCCTCCGTCGGCCGCTTCTGGCAAGTGATAGAACCACAGAGCACAAAATCGGAAGTTTTAAAAGTCTTCTCCGCTGAGGGACATCACTCTGGTGGCTAAGCAGGGGGTGGAACCCTCCGGAACAGTGTGGTCTCAGGACCCTCGGGGTCACGGAAAGACTGGGGGTGCCTGAGTATGGCAGAGCTCCCAGGTATCAGAGTGGGGAAGCCGGCTGCAGAGACGGAGCCCAGGCGCGGGCTTTCAGCTCCAGGTTGCCATAAACCGTGATCGGCGGCACAGTCAGACCCCTGCTCCTCCAGCAGGGACCCAACAAGCGGCAGATCTGGGGAAACTCACCTTCCTCCCTCAGGAGGAGCAGCACGGGAGCGCACCGCAGGGATCTGCTGGGTTTGGAGACTCCACATGGGGTCAAGTGCCAGAGATAGAAATGCTCGGTCACAGGCCGGGTGAGCACAAGGTGCGGCCAGAGACCGGGGAGATGGGAGTGACTGACGGCTTTTCTCTGGGGGCTCACTGAGGAGTGGGGCCCCGAGTTCTTGGCTCCAACGGGGCGGAGATTGGGAGGCTGCCATTTTCACTCTCTGCCTCCAAAGCTGTACGGAAAGGTCGCAGGGAACAAAAGCTCCAGAGAGCAAACCCGAGCAGATTACTTAGCCAGGAGGGGGCAAGGGCGGGGCAATTCCACCTCCGGCAAAGACATTTGGAAACCACGGCAATAGGCCCCTCCCCAGAAGATCTGTGAGAACAGCCAGCCAAGACCAAGTTTACCAATCAATGAGAGCGGCAGAACTCCAGCGCTAGGGGAATACTGTACATAGAATTCATGGCTTTTTTTACCATGATTCTTTAGTCTTTCAAAGTTAATTTTTTTTAACTTTTTTCTTTTTTTTTTTTTTTGAATTTTTCTTTTTCCCTTTTTCAAACATCTTATCAATCCCTTTTTAAAAAAAAAATTATTTTTCATTTTTAGAGTCATATTCTATCCCTTCATAGTAGTTACCCATATTTTTGGCATATATGTATAAGTTGTTCTCTCTTTAAAATTTTGAGATAGTTTCTTCTAAAAGATTAAAATATACCCTAAATCTCTAGTATATGGTTTTTTCTACTCCGCTGCCTGATCACATTCTCTCCCTTTTTTTCTTCTTTCTTTTTTTAAATCCTCTTCTTTCTTTTTTCAAACAACTTCTTATCAATTCCTTTTATAAAATTTTTTATAATTTCCATCTTTACATTCATATTCCATCCCTTCATCATATCAACCCTTATTTTTGTACATATATAAGTTTTTCTTTCTTTAAAATTTTGGGAGGCACTTTCTTCTAAAAGACCAAAATACACCCCAAATCTAGTCTCTGGCACTGATCTATATACCAGCCTGATCATATTTGATCATATTCTGGTTTTTTTTGTTGTTGTTGTTTTGTTTTGTTTTGTTTGTTTTTGTTTGTTTTTATCTTTATCTTTTTCTTTTTCTTTTTTTTCTTTTTCTTTTTTCTCTCTTTCTGTTTCTTTTTCCACTGCTTTCTTTCCCTTTCTTATCCCACTGCTTCAGGTCTTTTCTGATTTGTTTAGAGTATATTTTCTGGGAACGTTGTTACTCTGCTAGCATTTTGTTCTCTCATTAATCTATTCTCCTCTGCACAAAATGATAAGATGGAAAAAATCACCTCAACAAAAAGAACAAGAGGTAGTCCCGACTGCCAGGGACCTACTCAATACGGACATTAGTACGATGTCAGATCTAGAGTTCAGAATCATCACTTTAAAGATACTAGCTGGGCTTGAAAAAAATATGGAAGTTATTAGAGAAACCCTTTCTGGAGAAGGAAAAGAACTAAAATCTAACCAAGCAGAAATCAAAAAGGCTATTAATGAAGTGCAATCAAAAATGGGGGCACTAAGTGCTAGGATAAATGAGGCAGAAGAGAGAATCGGTAATATAGAAGATGAAATGATGGGAAATAAAGAAGCTGAGAAAAAGAGAGATAAACAACTACTGGATCATGAGGGCAGAATTCAAGAGATAAGCGATACCATAAGATGAAACAACATGAGAATAATTGGGATCCCAGAAGAAGAAGAAAGAGAGAGGGGGGCAGAAGGTATAATGGAGCAAATTATAGCAGAGAACTTCCCTAATTTGGGAAAGGAAACAGGCATCAAAATTGAGGAGGCACAGAGAACCCCCCTCAAAATCAATAAAAATAGATCAACTCCCCGACATCTAATAGTAAAACTTACGAGTCTCATAGACAAAGAGAAAATCCTGAAAGCAGCTCGGGAGAAGAGATATGTAACCTACAAGGGTAGAAACATTAGATTGGCAACAGACCTATCCACAGAGACCTGGCAGGCCAGAAAGGATTGGCAGGCTATATTCAGAGCACTAAATGAGAAAAATATGCAGCCAAGAATACTCTATCCAGCTAGGCTGTCATTGAAAATTGAAGGAGAGATAAAAAGCTTCCAGGACAAACAAAAACTAAAGGAATTTGCAAACACAAAACCAGCCCTACAAGAAATATTGAAAGGGGTCCTCTAAGCAAAGAGAGCCCCTAAAAGCAACATAGACCAGAAAGGAACACAGACAATATACAGGAACAGTCACCTTACAGGCAATACAATGGCACTAAATTCCTATCTTTCAGTAGTTACCCTGAATGTAAATGGGCTCAATGCCCCAATCAAAAGACACAGGCTATCAGACTGGATTAAAAAAAAAGACCCATCGATATGCTATCTGCAAGAGACTCATTTTAGAAACAAAGACACCCCTGATTGAAAGTGAAGGGGTGGAAAACCATTTACCATGCTAATGGACACCAAAAGAAAGCTGGGGTGGCAATCCTTATATCAGACAAACTAGATTTTAAACCAAAGACTGTAATAAGAGATGAGGAAGGACATTATATCCTACTTAAAGGGTCTATCCAACAAGAAGATCTAACACTTGTAAATATCTATGCCCCTAACATGGGAGCAGCCAATTATATAAGGCAATAAATAACAAAAGCAAAGAAACACATGGACAACAAAACAATAATAGTGGGGGACTTTAACACCCCCCTCAATGAAATGGACAGATCATCTAAGCAAAAGATCAACACGGAAATAAAGACTTTAAATGACACACTGGACCAAATGGACTTCACAGACATATTCAGAACATTCCATCCCAAAGCAACGTAATACACATTCTTCTCTAGTGCCCATGGAACATTCTCCAGAATAGATCACATCCTAGGTCATAAATCAGGTCTCAACCGGTACCAAAAGATTGGGACCATTCCCTGCCTATTTTCAGACCACAATGATTTGAAACTAGAACTCAATCACAAGAGGAAAGTCGGAAAGAACTCAAATACATGGAGGCTAAAGACCATCCTACTGAAGAATGAATGGGTCAACCAGGAAATTAAAGAAGAATTAAAAAAATTCATGGGCACCAATGAAAATGAAAACACAACTATTCAAAATCTTTGGAATGCAGCAAAGGCAGTCCTAAGAGGAAAGTATATAGCAATGCAAGCCTTTCTCAAGAAACAAGAAAGGTCTCAAATAAACAACCTAGCCCTACACCTAAAGGAGCTGGAGAAAGAACAGCAAATAAAGCCTAAACCCAGCAGGAGAAAAAAAATAATAAAGATCAGAGCAAAAATCAATGAAATAGAAACTAAAAGAACAGTAGAACAGATCAATGAAACTAGCAGCTGGTTCTTTGAAAGAATGAACAAGATTGATAAACCCCTGGCCAGACTTATCAAAAAGGAAAGAGAAATGACCCAAATCAACAAAATCATGAATGAAAGAGGAGAGATCACAACCAACACCAAAGAAATACAAACAATTATAAGAACATATTATGAGCAACTCTATGCCAGCAAATTAGATAACCTGGAAGAAATGGATGCATTCCTAGAGATGTATCAACTACCAAAACTGAACCAGGAAGAAATAGAAAACCTGAACAGACCAATAACCACTAAGGAAATTGAAGCAGTCATCAAAAATCTCCCAACAAACAAAAGCCCAGGGCCAGATGGCTTCCCAGGGGAATTCTACCAAACATTTCAAGAAGAATTAATACCTATTCTTCTGAAACTGTTCCAAAAAATAGAAATGGAAGGAAAACTTCCAAAGTCGTTTTATGAGGCCACCATTACCTTGATCCCAAAACCAGACAACAACCCCATCAAAAAGGAGAATTACAGACCAATATCCTTGATGAACATGGATGCAAAAATTCTCACCAAAATACTAGCCAATAGGATCCAACAGTAATTAAAAGGATTATTCATCATGACCAAGTGGGATTTATCCCTGGGCTGCAAGGTTGGTTCAACATCTGCAATCAATCAACATGATACAATACATTAACAGAAGAAAGAAAAGAATCATATGATCCTCTCAATAGATGCAGAAAAAGCACTTGACAAAGTATAGCATCCTTTCTTGATCAAAACTCTTCAGAGCATAGGCATTGAGGGTACATACCTCAATATAATAAAAGCCATCTATGAAAAACCCACAGTGAATATCATTCTCAATGGGGAAAAACTGAGAGCTTTCCCCCTAAGGTCAGGAACGCGGCAGGGATGTCCACTATCACCACTGCTATTCAACATAGTATTGGAAGTCCTAGCCACAGCAATCAGACAACAAAAAGAAATCAAAGGCATCCAAATTGGCAAAGAAGAAGTCAAACTCTCACTCTTTGCAGATGATATGATACTTTATGTGGAAAACCCAAAAGACTCCACCCCAAAACTGCTAGAACTCATACAGGAATTCAGTAAAATGGCAGGATATAAAATCAATGCACAGAAATCAGTGGCATTCCTATACACCAACAACAAGACATAAGAAAGAGAAATTAAGGAGTCGATCCCATTTACAATTGCACCCAAAACCATAAGATACCTAGGATTAAATCTAACCAAAGAGACAAAGGATCTGTACTCAGAAAACTATAAAATACTCATGAAAGAAATTGAGGAAGACAGAAAGAAATGGAAAAACGTTCCATGCTCATGGATTGGAAGAACAAATATTGTGAAGATGTCAATGCTACCTAGAGCAATCTACACATTCAATGCAATCCCCATCAAAATACCATCCACTTTTTTCAAAGAAATGGAACAAATAATCCTAAAATTTGTATGGAACCAGAAAAGACCCCGCATAGCCAGAGGAATGTTGAAAAAGAAAAGCAAATCCAGCGGCATCACAATTCCGGACTTCCAGCTCTATTACAAAGCTGTTATCATCAAGACAGCATGGTACTGGCACAAAAACAGACACATAGATCAATGGAACAGAATAGAGAGCCCAGAAATGGACCCTCAACTCTATGGTCAACTCATCTTTGACAAAGCAGGAAAGAATATCCATTGGAACAAAGACAGTCTCTTCAACAAATGGTGTTGGGAAAATTGGATAGCCACATGCAGAAGAATGAAACTGGACCATTTCCTTACACCACACACAAAAATAGACTCCAAATGGTTGAAAGACCTCAATGTGAGACAGGAGTCCATCCACATCCTAAAGGAGAAAACAGGCAGCAACCTCTTTGACCTCAGCCGAAGCAACTTCTTCCTAGAAACATCGCCAAAGGCAAGGGAAGCAAGGGCAAAAATGAACTATTGGGACTTCATCAAGATAAAAAGCTTTTGCAAAGCAAAGGAAACAGTCAACAAAACCAAAAGACAACCGACAGAATGGGAGAAGATATTTGCAAATGACATATCAGATAAAGGGCTAGTATCCAAAATCTATAAAGAACTCATCAAACTCAACACCCAAAGAACAAAGAATCCAATCAAAAAATGGGCAGAAGACATGAACAGACATTTTTCCAAAGAAGACATCCAAATGGCCAACAGACACATGAAAAAGTGCTCAATATCGCTCGGCATCAGGGAAATCCAAATCAAAACCTCAATGAGATACCACCTCACACCAGTCAGAATGGCTAAAATTAACAAGTCAGGAATGGACAGATGTTGGTGGGGATGCGGAGAAAGGGAAACCCTCCTACACTGTTGGTGGGAATGCAAGCTGGTGCAGCCACTCTGGAAAACAGTATGGAGGTTCCTCAAAGAGTTGAAAATAGAGCTACCATATGATCCAGCAATTGCACTACTGGGTATTTACCCCAAAGATACAAAAGTAGGGATCCGAAAGGGTACGTGCACCCCGATGTTTATAGCAGCAATGTCCACAATAGCCAAACTGTGGAAAGAGCCAAGATGTCCATCGAGAGATGAATGGCTAAAGAAGAAGTGGTATATATATACAATGGAATAATATGCAGCCATCAAAAGGAATGAGATCTTGCCATTTGCAACGACATGGATGGAACTGGAGGGTATTATGTTGAGTGAAATAAGGCAAACAGAGAAAGACATGTATCATATGATCTCACTGATATGAGGAATTCTTAATCGCAGGAAACAAACTGAGGGTTGCTGGAGTGGGGGGTGGGGTGGGAGGGATGGGGTGACTGTGTGATAGACAGTGGGGAGGGTATGTACTCTGGTAAGCGCTGTGAATTGTGCAAGACTGTTGAATCTCAGATCTGTACCTGTGAAACATATAATGCAATATATGTTAAGAAAAAAAAAAAAGAAGAAGGTCGCAGGAGTGGTAGAATGAAGGTGGGGAAATTGGAGGGGTAGACGAGCCATGAGAGACAATGGACTCTGAAAAACAAACTGAGGTTTCTAGAGGAGAGGGGGTGGGAGGATGGGTTAGCCTGGTGGTGGGTATTGAGGAGGGTACATTCTGCATGGAGCACTGGGTGTTATGCACAAACAATGAATCATGGAACACTACATCTAAAACTAATGATGTAATGTATGGG
This sequence comes from Mirounga leonina, assembly GCF_011800145.1. Classification (NCBI taxonomy): domain Eukaryota; kingdom Metazoa; phylum Chordata; class Mammalia; order Carnivora; family Phocidae; genus Mirounga; species Mirounga leonina. The sequence goes on from NW_023270374.1 coordinate 2,224,265, forward strand.
GATTAACATAAGAATAAAAAAATAAAATAAAATAAATATATATAAAAAAAAAAGAAAAGAATATTTGGAAAGCATCTCAAAAAGGAGAAAACAATTGGCTAGTTACATGTATTTCCAAGCCTTCATTTCTTTGCTAATGCCTGTGGATATTTGTGTTCGGAAACCAAAAAGTTAATATGGGTGATAGGAGCTGGGCCCAGTCTGTGAGCTCAACTTAAGAAAAGCACAGTAAAGAATCATGAAACTAGCTACCAGGGCCCTGATATGGAAATGGGGAAGGCGGCTGGTCGTGTTAATAGAGATCATTTCATAACTTGGATTTTATGACATTGAACTTGCAAGGAGCATGGTTCCCCTCTTTCTCCTTCACCCCCTCCCTTTCCCCTTTGAAGCTTCCCTGAAAACCCCAGTGCTGAGATTTTGGCTAAGCCCCTATTTCAGGAGGGGTCTCACAAATATATTCTGAGGAGCTCTATTCCTTCAGGCTGGGAAGTCACATAAAACATTCTGGGTTTTGTGGAAATCAAGAATTTCTGAAATGTGTGTCAATGTTTCTACGTGTATGCTTGTATTGTAACTTTCAAGTATATTTTTGCTCCCTACTGATCTGGGACAATGAGTGACTGGGCTGGATCTGGAGAGGTCTCTCCAGGACATGATGACACAGGACAGGCTGACCCTGGTGCTGATTCACCTTGGACAGTGTTGTTTCATTCAAAAGCTACTAATGTGGGCTCACCGCTGGCAATGGTTGCAGGCACAACATTTACTCACCCTACCAAAGACTCTTGCACAAACCATGACCATGACCTGTGAACGTCAATCCCATGAATGGAACCATGTTTTTAATCCCCTGTTCTATCAGAGCAGGAACCAGAGCAAAGACATTGGTCACAAACAAAATACCCTAACTACAATTCACACATTTCTAAATATTGCAGTTCCTTAGAAAACTATTTCCCAACTTTATGTATTTCTGATGTCCAGTCACAAAGATTCTTCTATAGTGGTGGGGGGGAGTATGGCCTGGTCTCTACATTTGTAAAATGAAACCAAGGCCATTTTCCTGTGGATCAAGAGAGAACATGACAGACATAGTGAGAAAAAACAGGACACCAGGCCATCCTCGGGTGAAGCCACATGGCCCAAGAACAATGGCTCAACCCTTCAGAACCTGAGTGCTCTAAAGCAAGGGTAGGTAATAGGTCAGCTCTGTTAACCACACAAACTCATTCTTGTTTGTTTGTTTTTTTTAATTTTATTATGTTATGTTAGTCACCATACAATACATCATTGGTTTTTGATGTGGTGATCCATGATCCATTGTTTTCGTATAACCCCCAGTGCTCCATGCAGTACGTGCCCTCCTTAATACCCATCACCAGGCTAACCAATCCCCCCTCCCCCTCCCCTCTAAAACCCTGTTTGTTTCTCAGAGTCCATAGTCTCTCATGGTTCATCTCTCCCTCCAATTCCAGCCCCCCATTTTCCCCTTCCTTCTCCTAATGTTCTCGATGCTATTCTTATGTTCTACAACCATAAACCATATGATAATTGACTTTCTCTGCTTGACTTATTTCACTTAGCATAATCTCCTCCAGTCCCATCCATGTTGATGTAAAAGTTTGGTATTCATCCTTTCTGATAGCTGAGTAATTTTCCATTGTATATATGGACCACATCTTCTTTATCCATTCTTCTGTTGAAGGGCATCTCAGCTCTTTCCACAGTTTGGCTATTGCGGACCTTGCTGCTATGAACATTGGGGTGCATATGGCCCTTCTTTTCACTAAATCTGTGTCTTTGGGGTAAATACCCAGTAGTGCAATTGCTGGGTCATAGAGTAGCTCTATTTTTAACTTTTTGAGGAACCTCCACACTGTTTTCCAAAGTGGCTGTACCAACTTGCATTCCCACCAACAGTGTAAGAGGGTTCCCCTTTCTCCACAACCTCTCCAACATTTGTTGTTTCTTTCCTGTCCATTTTTGCCATTCTAACTGGTGTAAGGTGGTATCTCAATGTGGTTTTGATTTGGATTTCCCTGATGGCTAATGATGATGAACATTTTTTCATGTATCTGTTAGCCATTTGTATGTCTTCTGTAAGATAGTGTATGCCCCTATCAATGTGTGGGAGATGTTACAAAATCTACATTCAGACTGGTCAAAAAATCAAAGCTGAACCAGGCCACTACTTTTGTGCTGTGTCCAATGGAACTATCCCCAGTTGTCTTGGGAAATCCTATCACATCATTGCTTATGATCACTCGATGGAAATGGATTGTTCAGGAAACAGGCAGACTTTCAACTAGAAACCACTCAAATCAGAGTCTTTAGAAACCCAGGAGGAAGAAAGGTGCTTCAGCCCCTCCATTTTGAAAGATTCCTCCAAGTGGCATTGCCATAGCCTCTCTGTCCCAGTCATGCCCCCAGGTGCTCCCACACCCTCCCTCACTCTGCCCCTCCAGGGCTACTCCCCACAAGGATCACAGAAGACAGAGCTGCTCATCAGGCTGGGTGTCTGTCACCATAGTGCTTATCCCAGGGGTAGGGATTGGTGTTGACAGCCGTGGAGGCCAGGTTGAGCTAGGAAAGGGGATACAGACATCATCAGGGAGCAGGTGGAACATGGTGACTGGAGCTACCATTTTCTGAGCTATCCTCAGAGGCCCTGGGATGACCTTCTATGTGTCAAGGGTCTCACGTGCAGATGCCTTGATGGGTGCTCACGGAGGGCAGGGCCTTTTATCAGCTTCACTCACCCACCTCCAATCTCTGTGACTAGATATAGCCCCTCTTCAGAAGGACCACCCCATTGTGAGCCTGGCCCTAGAGCTGGAAGAGAGAAGAAGCAAGAGCTGTTCCCTGGCAAAATAGTCTGCATTCCTTTTGAGTGAGGTGAATGAGGGGCATGGAGAGATTGGAGGATGAATGAATAAATGAATGGATATATGGATGGATACATGGATGGGTGGATACATGTATGGATGAATGGATGGATGGACGAATGGATGAATGACTAAATGAATAAATACACCAACCAACCAGTGGGGACCCCGCAAGAACCACTAGGGCAGCCTCCCATGAGCTGGGGAGTCTGATTGACTCAATGCTTTGCACTACAGTCAAGGTAAGAGCAATAATGATGAATTCATCACCCCTTGTCAGAGGCAGCACCATTTATAAAAGATAAAAGATGTGGGAGAGTGCAAAACAGACAGGGACCCAGAAAGTGCTCTGAGATACCTTTAATTTCCCTGGTACTGAATAGGCCTGGGACTACAGACTAACTGTTGCTCTCTGGAGGGAAAGGAACTTTTTTTTTTTAAAGATTTTATTTATTTGTTTGTCAGAGAGAGAGAGAGAGATAATACAAGCAGGAGGAGCGTCAGTGGGAGAAACCCGCTCTGCACTGAGCAAGAACCTCGATGCGGGACTCAGTCCCAGGACCGTGGGTTCATGACCTGAGCCAAAGGCAGATGCTTAACAGACTGAGCTACCCAGGTGTCCCAGGAACTTCTGCTTGAGGAGCAAGGGACTCCTTCTCTGCCTATTTCGGCACGCAGGTACTGTTCAGGAGGGAGAACTGGGAAAACCATGGTCTGACATCCACAATAAAGGTGCAGTCCACCTGAAAAAAAAAAGTAATTATGAGATTAGAACAGTTTAACACATGGAGAGCACTTAGCATGAAGGACTGAGTAAGAGTTCAAGGTGCATGAAAACTACAAATGACGAAAAACAGAAAGAAACAGTGGCCTAGGGTAGGATCCGAGGAGCTCAAGACTCCACCAAAATGATGGACAGGGGTTGCTGAATCTGCACATGTGGGTCAGGGGCTCCTGAGAGGGTCCTGGTGAGACCATGGCTTGCCACTCAGGGGTCCTGCCAGTACCCATGACACTGCCTGGATGCCCCCTGCCCCCATGAGTTCTGAGGGAGCCAGCAGACTGCCCAGGAGATGGTCCAACGGGACACTGAACACTCAGTAGCAGCTGCAAACCTACCCAGAGGGGAGGCTGCCCCTCAGGCTGGGATAGGGGGTGGGGCTGAAACAAGCCCCACTGAGGGTGTCATCCTGACTCAGGCTCATGCCCAGGGTCTGAGTCCCCTGAACAATATCAGCTCATAGATGATGACACAAGAAGGCCATTACACAGGCCAGCTGTGAGCACAGGGCTCTGCTGGCCTAGAAAATCCATATTCTCCCTCAGTGGGGAGCCCTGGGACCTGAAAGGAGAGGGGCCAGGACTCTCTTTCTGGCCCACGATCATCCCTGACAATGTCCCTAAGCCTTCTCCCATCAGTCCTCCTTTACATGAATGTTCATCATATTCTCAAACCTTTTTCTCTTCTGGGCCTTCTTGCAAGGGGCAATTTTCCAGATCTTCATCCTGTTTTGTACAAATGGTTTGGCCCAATTCCAACTCCATTAAATATATTAAGGTAAACTCCTGTCAAGAACAAATTGTAGAAACTGCAATGAAATACTTTGCATTAGTAAGAAAAACAGAGAACCAAAAAGAAAACAGGCAAAAGCTGTGAATATACATACATAAATGAATAAGGACATACATATGTACAATGTCTCTTATTTTTCTTATTTTTAAATTGATTTATTATTTCATCTTTTCCTCTTAATTCTCCATTTTTCTACAAAAAGATGTCCATATGTACACCTAAGGCATGTATTAGAATCTTCCCTGAGGCACTCCTCCTGGTGGCCTGCACCTGCTAGTCACATCCACAGTGCTATGAATGCACAGGAGGTAACAGGCTCACAGGAGCAGAGGCTGCACAGCAAGGAGCCTGCACGGGCTCCAGCACCACTGATAGCACCACTGATCTCTCAATCGTACGCTTGCGTGGCATCAGCCAGACACAAGGGGAGCACACCAGGGAGTCCTCCTCGGAGAGTAGGATAACAGGTGTGCTAGTCCACTGATTAGCCATCGTAGATGGCAGTCCCTTTCAGGGCAGCATCTAGACAGGGATGTGGGGGGTCCTGGGAGCTGGGAATGCTTGCCTCTTTATGTGGGAGCTGGCTGCACAGAAGGGCTCTTCTTGTTGAGGTTCACTGAGGTGGATATTTGCGAAGCAGATGCTTTCCCATGTGTCAGTTAGGCTTCTATCAGAAGTTATTAAAAGTTACCATTTCATCTTGTTAAATAGAAAGAAGTGCGTGAAAACTCAAGAAGAGCTCAAACTTAGAAATGCAGCCAGAAAACCCTGAGGGGAGGAACCTGCCTCTCACTGGACTGAACTGGAATTATCTAGAAGGCTGACTTCTTTTGGGGGGCTCAGTTCTTACAACTGACACATGATATCCACTCATGCCTCAACAATCACCAACAACAGACACACACACACACACATACACACACACTCATGCACCCCCAGCCTCACTTGCATGGTCCCCAGACCCTGAGCTAGGATGGGGCACGGGGGCTGGAGCAGCAACTGTAGGCTCTATGCCCAAGGGGTTCCCACATCCTCCAGGTGCCCAGGGTTGGCTGCTGTCTAAGGAAGAGGCAGAGGGTCAGGAAATGGGAAAGACTGAGAGAAGCCAGTGGGCACTGTGAGGGAAGGGGGCCACTCTCAGTGTGATGCAGAGGTGAGACTCTCCCCATCAGGGCCCTGCAGACGTGGTGCCTGGCTCAGGACTGTTCATGCAGGGACCAGAATCTGGGCACGCACAGAATGAGTTCAGGACAGTAGTCTGTATTCCATTCAAAGAAAGCACGAAGTGGTAAGAATAAACAGTAGTGGGAAAGGTTTGCCCAACAGAGGCTAAGGACACATTTCTATCAGGCCCAACATTTTCTCTACTCTAAAGGCTCTATAACCCATGACCTTCTTCTGCATGGGCTATTTCAGGAATCCTAAATGTGATGTGTCCTGCCCAGATCTGTTTGTGTCTCCTCCAGCCTTGCTCTGTTGTCTCAGTTGATGGAGTCACTGCACACCCACATGTTCTGGGAAAACACCAGGGGTCCATATTTGACCCCCTCTTTCTCTACACCGTCACACCAGTGCACCCCACATCGACCTCCAACAGATGCAGAAGCCAGCACTTCTTTTACTTCCCAGTGACCAGAGGACCATCCCCTGCATCCTGGTCTCAGCCTGCCATGGCCTGTGGAGCTCTGAGTGACTTTTTTCAACGGATCCCCAGATCTTCAAGGATAACATCTCAAATCTTTGCCTGGGGCCCTGAGGTGCCCCCAGCCCTACCTCCCCCTGCACTCCTGCCTCTCTGCACCTCCTTCCCAGCAACCCCAGTCCACAGAATTTCAGGCTGTCTGCAAGTATATTTGTTGCTTGTCCCCATCCAGGTCCTCCCCCAGGGCTGCCTGCCCTTTTCATCCCCAACTTCCATGTGACTGGATCTTTCCAGGAGCACCCTTCATTGAGATGCCTTCCCTGACTGCCCCCCATGCCCCTAGCCTCTCCTCTGCCCTGGGCTCCCCACACCCACTGCTTTTCCCCAGACTTCCACTATTCCACTCATGAACTTGGAGGCCATTGGCCTGTCCTCACCAGCGCCACAGCCCCATGAGAACATGTCCCAATCTGTCTTCTCTGCTACCTACAGTGTTTCATGCAGGAGCCTCACCGCTCAGCCTCTGTGATGCCTTTCCTTCTTGGGTTGGTTCTCCCCAGCTACCGCGTCTCTTAGTCTTTCTGGTTTCTTGTCTCCCTGCTGCTCTGGCTTCTCCTAGCCACCTCATTGGCAGCTTTTCTTCCCTCTCTCACTCGGCAGCTGGATCTCTGCATTCAGTGCTTGCTTTCTGCTCACCTTTTTTCCTTCCCTCTGTTATGCAGGGAACTTGCTCATGAAGGAAACAAATCAGAAACTCGGAACACTTCTAATGAAACCTTGTAACTTTTTAAACAATATTTACCAAATTAAAACATCCATTGCTCTTTCCTGCAGATCAAGGACTCGCCCCTCCCAGGTGTGGCCTCAGGGCAAACATGGAGCCACATGGAGGGAGGACACTCAACTCACCTTGCGCTGGCTTCGCCGCACCCACAGCAGCTTATACGCATACTCATCTGGGTAAACTTGGTTGAAATGAAACACCGCAAACTCAACACACAAGGTGAAGTAATTTGTTCTCCTATCAATGTCCACGAAGTTGGAACTGCAGACATGAGGCACCAGCACAATGAGCCCCAGAAGCAGAGGTGCCTTCAGGAGCATGCTGTCTGGCGTGAGCCCTGGAGGCCAGCAGCAAACGGGTGGCAGCCAGCGTGGGGCCACCCTCCGAAGCTCTGCATCCCACACAGCCTTACCCCAAGGAGTCCCTGGGCTGCTGGCCAGTGCTCTGTCCAGCTCCTCCCCTTCACCCTGCCTTGTCCCTGCCTTGTCCCTCCCATCATCACTAACAGAAAGCAGAGCAGGGGCTCACCATTTCCACCGCTTTGTTCCATAAGTCTTGGACCCAGGAACATGCATGCAATATGCTCTGTTTCCAGGGCTACCTCCACCTGCCCCAGTCCAGCCCTAATAGGCTCTGAATGGGGGTTTTGAACCCACCTCCCTTGCTCTCACAGCACTGTATTCTACAACTGCCAAGTCACAGGAACTCTTAGGAACACTGGTGGGCTCTAGGAAGTTGAGGTAAAAACCAGGTCTACCTCTGACCATGGCTGCAGCCATCAGGAGGGTACAAGGAAGGGTTACCTTTGGGCCTGGGTTACCATCCCTTCCACCACCTCTGGCACCTGCTGACCTGCTTGCCATGAGGTCTAGCTGTGTTTGGCAGTGGGGAGAGGGATTTCTAATGTCCTGGGCGGGTGGAGAGAAATCCAGGACGAAGCAGGTACTAGCCCAGGGCAGGGCTCTGCTGGAATGGATGTGGATGGCAGCCATGGGCATGAGAGGGATCGGGGACTGGGAAAGACAGGCCTTGCCCAGCCCTAGCCAACGTGCATTTCCACACAGCTCTGCCACTTTGAGGTCCCATGGCCTTTGCCAAGTCATTGTTGTTAGGCTTTCCTTGGGGGAACCACAGTACGTGGGAGTGTCCTACCTGGCCTCATACAAGGCATTGGGAGTGAGTGGACCAGGAAAGTATGACATGCTGTCCATGCATGTGAGGACACTCTGCAAGGGAAGGATTTTCCCACCTTGGGCATGGAGTCAACAGACACCTGCACATTGATGATGATCCCAGAAAGGGTACAGGGCCAGGGCCACAGCTGTTCAGACTGGGGCTATCCCAGAAAGAGATGGGAGTGTGGCCAGAATGGCAGACACCTTTGTGACCACCTTCACTGCTGCACATCAGTAGATAGCTGGCGGCATGGGTGTCTAAGGATAATCATGGTGAGGACTCCACACCCTGCCTAGAAGTGCATCTGATCCTGAGTGTTGTCTCTCCCGAGGAGATCAGGTCCCCGCATGGCTGGCTCTTCCTCCCCATTTCCAGCAGCAGGATGACTACAGTGTCCAGTGTCATCTTTCGAGACCAGGAAGACACTACTGACAGGGGCTGTGACTGCCTCACTTCTAGATTTCTCTCACCAGGAGTCAGAGATTTCATGGGGCCTGCCAATGGACCAGCTGTTGCATTTCTTGGCCCTCTCTATCAGTCTGTTTGTTCTTTCCTTTGTTTATGCTTTTTTGTCATAATTTCCTCCCATTCTTGAGAGAGACTGTGATCACTGGTCAACCTTGTGCCCATCCTCTGCGTGTGCCTGTCCAGACTGTCACTTCCCTTGAGGCTGAACCTCAGCAGCACCACATATACTTGTCACATCATAAATTTTAATCATTTCCTTTGATCATATACCCTAATCAGAATTGAGACTACTTGTGTTATTTTAAGGTGCGTTGCTGACTCGACAACCATTTTTCTTCTTAATTTCAATCTAAACGTCATTGCAGCCAGAGACCTTATTCCTTATGATATCAGTACTTTCAAATGCATTGTCACTTTATGGGTCAGAATATGTTCAGTTTGGATTAATATTCTATCAGCTCAAAAAAATACATGTTCCGGGGCACCTGGGGGGCTCAGTCATTAAGTGTCTGCCTTCAGCTCAGGTCATGATCCCAGGGTCCTGGGATGAAGCCCCACGTCGGGCTCCTTGCTCAGCCAGGAGCCTGCTTCTCCCTCTGCCTGCCGCTCCCCCTGCTTGTGCTCTCTCACTCTCTCTCTCTGTCAAATAAATAAATAAAATCTTAAAAACATAAAATAAATAAATAAAATTATATAAAAAAAGAAGAATACATGTTCCATAGTTGGTGGTGAATATTCTATATAATTGTTATTAATTTGTCAAATTAACAATTAAGTGGAGCACAGGGTGATGCATGGTAAATCTCAGTTCAACAAAGGACCATGGGAGAAACTGAAATAGAGGAGCAATCATTCACAGGTCCTGGGGGAAGTACTCAGCAAGCTGAAGGGGCCGCACGGGGAGGTCAAGGCACAATGCAGATGGAGCCACAGGATCTGCTTACTGGGTGGAGTACTTCAGGGTTCTTGGGATAAAACCAGACTGACCAACTCAACCCCAAAGGGCAGAGTTCTGGTAAACCCCACGAGGGTCTTATCTAAGGGGCCACAAAGGGGAGGTCCTGGGAGGCAGAAGAGACTATTGCTCACAAGGGCTGCAGGGGAAGTCACATCAGGAGCTTCCATTTACTTAAGACTCTGGAGGATGCTATCTAGGGCACATGCTTGTGTTTATATGAGAGGCTAGTGTCAGTTTTAAGACTCTGCAGGCCTCCTGGCCACACAAAGTCGTTGCCAAGGTAGCAGTACCGTGGGGTAGCTTAGCTAAACTCCCAACAATAATCAAAAATCAAATTTGTTCAACGGATTCTTAAGTTTTTGTATATATGTTCTGATTTTTACCTGGTGGGTTCTGTCAGTTACTGGATTGGGATTTGATCATTTTCCCTCTAGTCCTGTTTGGTCTGGCTTTACTAATGTGGAGACCACAAGAAGAGGTAGCCCAAGGATAGAACTGTTGTAACTTCCATATTCAAGCAAAGCTGTGACTTTCAGTTCCCCAAAAGCTATGTTTCTAATCCCATATTTGTTGAGAGCTGCAAGAGGCCACAGTCAGAGTTATGAACCTATATTCACACCTTGGTGCCCAAAGGGAAGCTCATTAGAATCATCAGTGCAGGGCTTAAAATAACCCAGTGGCTGGGTCCACTGAACACATGATATTAACACAGTTACATGTACAATGCCCCAGGTGCATGTAAGGTGTATCTGAGCTCAAAGCACAGCATAATTGAAAACAAGATGCCAGGCCTTCCCAATGTGAAATGGGAGTGAAGATAAAGGTGTTCACCTATGAGGGGCACCAGTGAGCAGTAACAACTGGACTTCAGTGAGGGTCTGGCTGTCCTCAGCCACCATGGGCCTCTGAACAATGAACAGCTAGACCACTCTGAACCTGAGTGATCTCAAGCCAAGAGCAGGTAATAGGCTGGCTTTGCTGACCACACATCTACCTTGTTAGTTTATATTTGCCCCTATCAAACTGTGGGGAGATGTCATAAATTCTATGCTCAGGCTGGTCAAAGGACCAAACCTGGCTCAGGCCACCATCTTTATTCTGTGCCCAATGAAGCTGTCCAGAATATGTGGAAAATCTATCTTATCAGTGTTTATAGCCCCATCATGGAAACACATCAGCAAGAAAAAGACAGACTTTGAACCACACTCAGAATAGACCCCCTAGGAGCCCAAAAGGAAGGAAGGTAACCCCTAACCCCTCCATGCTGAAGGATTCTTCCAAGCATCATTGCCACAGCCTCTCTGTCTCAGTCATGCCCCCAGGTGCTCCCACACCTCACTCTGTCTGTCCTTCACTCTGTCCCTCCAGGGCTACTCCCCACAAGGATCCCAAAAGACAGAGCTGCTCATCAGGCTGGGTGTCTGTCACGACAGTGCCTATCCCAGGGGTAGGGATTGGTGTTGACAGCCATGGAGGCCAGGCAGGGCTAGGAAGGGGGATATAGGCATCATCAGGAAGTAGGTGGAACATGGTGACTGGAGCTACCATTTTCTGAGCTATCTTCAGAGGCCCTGGGATGACCTTCTATGTGTCAAGGGGCTCATGTGCAGATGCCTTGATGGGTGCTCACGGAGGGCAGAGACTTTTATCAGCTTCACTCACCCACCTCCAATCTCTCTGACTAATATGGTCCCTCTTCAGAAGGACCACCCCATTGTGAGCCTGGCCCTAGAGCTGGAAGAGAGAAGAAGCAAGAGCTGTTCCCTGGCAAAATAGTCTGCATTCCTTTTGAGTGAGATGGATGAGGGGCATGGGGAGATTGGAGGATGAATGACTAAATGAATAAATACACCAACCAACCAGTGGGGACCCTGCAAGAACCACTAGGGCAGCCTCCCAGGAGCTGAGGAGTCTGATTGACTCAACGCTCTGCACCTACAGTCAAGGTAAGAGCAATAATGATGATGAATTCACCACCCCTTGTCAGAGGCAGCACCATTTATAAAAGATAAAAGATGTGGGAGAGGGCAAAACAGACATGGACCCAGAAAGTGCTCTGAGATACCTTTAATTCCCCTGGTACTAAATAGACCTGGGACTACAGACTGACTGTTGCTTTCTGGAGGGAAAGGAACTTCTGCTTGAGGAACTATGGGCTCCTTCTCTGCCTATTTCTGCATGCAGGTACTGCTCAGGAGGGAGAACTGGGAAAACCATGGTCTGACATCCACAACAAAGGTGCAGTCCACCTGAAAAAAAAAAGTAATTATGAGATTAGAACAGTTTAACACACGGAGAGCACTTAGCATGAAGGACTGAGTAAGAGTTCAAGGTGCATGAAAACTACAAATGACGAAAAACGGAAAGAAACAGTGGCCTAGGGTAGGATCCGAGGAGCTCAAGACTCCACCAAAATGATGGACAGGGGTTGCTGAATCTGCACATGTGGGTCAGGGGCTCCTGAGAGGGTCCTGGTGAGACCATGGCTTGCCACTCAGGGGTCCTGCCAGTACCCATGACACTGCCTGGATGCCCCCTGCCCCCATGAGTTCTGAGGGAGCCAGCAGACTGCCCAGGAGATGGTCCAATGGGACACTGAACACTCAGTAGCAGCTGCAAACATACCCAGAGGGAAGGTTTTCCCCAAGCCTGAGGTGGAGGGAAGATTGGGACATGTCCTTGAAGCCCAGGGGATTAGAGGGGGTTGTGGGATGACCAGACAAACTTAACAGTCTTCTGAAACCAAAATAGAGGAGCAAAGGAAGAGTTAGGACCACAGAGACAGAACAGTATCTGCCAGAACCCAAGGTCCCAGGAAACATTCAGGCTATGCGCTGCAGGGAGGGCCTCATCATGGGAGGAAGGTCATATGGGTATCTGCAGGGTATTTCTGGTGGGCCGGCCAGGTGAGCACAGGGCTGAGCTTCACTACTCTGCTGGAAGCAGCTCTGTCTACTTAGCGTGACCACCTTCCCCCTCTGGGTGGAGTTCTGGGAGCTGGAGGGAGAGGGACCAGGACCCTCATTGTGACAATTTCCCTAAGCTTCCTTTCATAGACCCTCCTTAATATTATTGTTAATTTTATTATCAAACCTTTTTTCTTTCCTGGGCCTTCTTGTAAGGGGCAGTTGTTGAGGTCTTCATCCTGGTTTTCACAAATTGTGCGGTGCAACTCCAACTCCATTAAAAATATCATTGTCCACCTCTGTCAAGAAGAAATTATAAAACAGCTGCTAAATATTTGCTTTCCATGAGTGAATAAAAGGCAGAGAATCAAATAGAAAAGTGGGCAAATGACTAGAATATGTATATAAATAGAATATTCAAATCATGCACAATTCTCTGTAAGCATATGATCAATAGAAAGGTGTTCCTAAATGCACCTAAGGCATGTATTAGAATCTTCCCTGAGGCACTCCTCCTGGTGGCCTGCACATGCTAGTCACATCCACAGTGCTATGAATGCACAGGAGGTAACAGGCTCACAGGAGCAGAGGCTGCACAGCAAGGAGCCTGCACGGGCTCCAGCACCACTGATAGCACCACTGATCTCTCAATCGTACGCTTGCGTGGCATCAGCCAGACACAAGGGGAGCACACAGGGAGTCCTCCTCGGAGAGTAGGATAACAGGTGTGCTAGTCCACTGATTAGCCATCGTAGATGGCAGTCCCTTTCAGGGCAGCATCTAGACAGGGATGTGGGGGGTCCTGGGGGCTGGGAATGCTTGCCTCTTTATGTGGGAGCTGGCTGCACAGAAGGGCTCTTCTTGTTGAGGTTCACTGAGGTGGATATTTGCGAAGCAGATGCTTTCCCATGTGTCAGTTAGGCTTCTATCAGAAGTTATTAAAAGTTACCATTTCATCTTGTTAAATAGAAAGAAGTGCGTGAAAACTCAAGAAGAGCTCAAACTTAGAAATGCAGCCAGAAATCCCTGAGGGGAGGAACCTGCCTCTCATTGGACTGAACTGGAATTATCTAGAAAGCTGACTTTGGAACTCAGTTTTTGCAACTAACACATGATATCCACTCGTGCCCCAACACACACAAACAACACACTCCCGCACGTGCGAGCACACACACACACACTCATGCACACCCAGCTTCACTTGCATGGTCACCAGACCCTGAGCTAGGACATGGCACAGGGGCTGGGAGACCAGCCCAAGGAGCTCCTTTGGCCTCCAGGTGTCCAGGGCTGGCTGTTGTCCAAGGAAGAGGCTGAGGGTCAGGAAATGGGAAAGACTGAGGGAAGCTGGTGGGTGCTGTGCAGGGAACGGACCACACCCAGTCTGTTCAGGAGTATGGTGCAGAGGTGAGACCCTCCCTGTCAGGGCCCTGCTGGCATGGCGCCCAGCTCAGGGCTGTTCATGCAGGGACCAGAATCTGGGCATGGATAGAATGATTGAACTCACCTTTTGCTGGGCCTGCCCGACCTCCAACAACTTGTATGAGTGTTCTTCCATGTTGTCATCATTGAACCAAGCCAGAGCAAACTCCACAGATGCCACAAAATAATCATGGTTCTTACTAATGTCTACAAATTCTTTTTGAATGGTCCAGACATGAGTGCCCAGCACAATGAGTCCCAGAAGCAGAGGCGTCTTCAGGAACATGCTGTCCTTTGTCAGCACCAAGGACTGGTGACACATGGGAGGAGGGGGTGGCAGCAGCTGCTGGGCTGCCCTCCACATCTCCGGATCCCACACAGCCCTGCCCTCAGAGCTGCTGACCTCCCCCCTTTGACTGGTGCCTCTGGTCATCTCCACCTCTCAGTCTACCTGCCTTGTCCCTCCCACATGTTTGCTCCCATGGCAGTGCATCAACTGCCAGAGTCACACAGATTCCTGGGAACACTGATGAGTCCATTTCTGTGGTTGGAGGCAGTTGCCAAGGCTGCCTACAACCTTGGCTGGAGCCCACCACTAGCCGGACCCAGGGAAGTACAGGGTGTGCGGCCAGCAATGAGGAAGGTTGGGGAGCTGTCTAATCCACTGTCCTGACCCTCCTCTGCCAGAAGGCACATCTGGCTTCATCCTCCCAGTCTGGTATGATTAGTTTTCCCTCCCTCCAAAATATGTTCTCAGTTTCACTGTGATTTCTTTCTTGATCTGTGGGCTATTGTGACTATGTCGTTTAATTACTACATAGCCAGTTTCCAATCATCTTCTCTCCTATTGACTTCCAGCTGAAGTCCACTGTAGTCAGAAAATATCCTATTATTTATCTTCTTTGAAATTTGTTGAGATTTGTTTTATTGCCCAGAATATGGCCAACACTGTATGTTCTTGAACACAATGTGTATTTTGTATTTTTTAGGAGTTAGATACCTCTCAGTACACCATTTTGTTCAAACCTTCCATATACTTACCTTTTTTGCTTTGTTTTGTTATATTGAGTTTTGTTTTGTTTTGTTTGGGTTTGGGTTTCTGTCTCCTTTCCTGTCTGTTGCTCAGAAATGTGTTAAAATCTCTCACTGTGATTGGTTGTGAATTTGTTCTTCTTTTCTCACAATGATTTCTTTATGTATTATGAGACTCTGTCATTAAGTGCTTATACAAATAGAATTCTTACACCTTTTTGGTGGTCAACCATTTTACCATTATGAGTTAGTTGTACCTTTTATCCCAAGGAACTCCTCTTGCTCTGCAATCTGCTTTGTGTGATGTCAGAGCTCCTACATCAGCATTGTTTTCATTATTGTTCTCATGATATGTCTTTATTCATCTTTTCGCTCACAGATGGTGTCCTAATCATTAAGATGTGGCTTTGTGAGCAGCAAACAGTTTTTAAAATCAGTCTAAGTGTCTTTTATTTTGAGGATTTATTCCATTTACAATAACTTGTATTACTGATCCCTGATAACTAGTATTACCATTATTGATATGTTTGGGTTCCAATTGGCCATATAATTATTTGTTTTCTATTCATCTCATTGTCTGTTCCTTATTTTCTCCATTCTTGCATTCTTTTAAATTATTCAAGATCTTATTATTCCATTTCTTCCTCTCAATGGTTTTATTTACCCCTTACTTTATTCTTCTTTTAGTGGTACCATTAGCGATTGTGATAAGCATCACTGGGTTACTTGTATCTACTGTAAATTAGTACTTTTACCATTTCAGGGATGGCGGAAAGACCTTAGAACATTATTACTCCTAACTCCCTGCCCACCTAGTGTGTTATTGTTGTCAGGTGTTTAAATTCTATATATTTGAAAGCCTGTAAGACAATATGATTGTCTTAAATTAATTGGATTTAGCAACATATTTACCCTTCTGCTCTGCATTATTCCTTCAACATTATTTTCACTGGGGTTATTTCTTGTCCCCTGAAGAATTCTCTTAAGTATTTATTTTTGGTTGGATCTTGATAATACATCTTTTAGTTAGTTAATTTGTTCATTTGTGTTTTTATTTTTCAAAAACTATCTTCTCACTAAACAATTGTACTTCCATGGGAGCCCCTATCCTAGGGGTTCAGCAAAGTTCCCCCCCTTCCCCACCATGTCCTTCAAGCATGGCTAATATATGGATTTTAAGACGATAAATTATCCTCTGTGACCTGCTTTGGCTGCATCTCAGAAGGCTTTTTATGCCGTATGTTCATTATCTTTTGATTCAAAGTATTTTCTTATTTCCTATGTGATTTCTTCTTTGACCCTTGGCTTATTTAGAAATATACTACTAAATTTACAGGATCTAGAGTTTTTCAAATTGAGTTTTTATTGCAGTTGTCTGCTGTGAACAGAAAACATACTCTCAACCCTTTTGATCTTCTAAAACTTTTGAGATTCCTCTCCTTTTTGATTGAGAATGTTTTTATTTCACCTTCAATTTTGAAGAAAAATTTTGCTGGCTATAGAATTCTAGGTAGTTAGTTCTTTCATTTCAGTTCTTGGAAGATTCAAAGTGGCACTTCTTAAAGTGGTCTACCTGCCGAGCAGGGAGCCCGATGCGGGACTCGATCCAGGGACTCCAGGATCATGACCTGAGCTGAAGGCAGTCGCTTAACCAACTGAGCCACCCAGGAGCCCTAAAGTGGTCTATCTCGAATTGACTTTTATAGGCAGGATGTGGCCCTTCATGGTCTCTGCTGAAATCCTAGGATATTTGCTACAGCTCTTCTTCTTGGCAGGTGCTGAACTCCAGGTTTTGTCCCCCATTTAAGGAAAGAAACACCTCTTCTCCAGGGCACTGAAAGCCACTGCCTCCCACTCCTCCATTCACACCCTGGTGCCCTCTCACCCCATTCTCTTCTCCAGGTCTTGCTTTGAGTCAAGCAAGATAGAGACGATATAGTTCCACACCAGGGTAGTGTCCATCACCACCTGTCTCTCCCAGGGGCAATAAGTAGTACCCACAGCCTAAGTTCTCACCATGAAGACCAGGCTGAGTCCCCAGGTGGTGGAGTTTAAGCATCAAGGAGCAGGGAGGGATGTGCTGAGTTGAGCTGCTGTCTTCCAAGGTCATTTGCAGTCCTGGTGAAGGCTTTCTTTCAATCCGGTGGCCCCTGTACCTTGGTGGGTAACTATAGGTAGATGGAACCTCCCTTGGCCACCCTCTTGTGCCTCTCAGATTTGGATATGGCCCATCTACAGAATGCCTGGGCCCTGTAAGCCTGGTGGGCAGAGGCTGAAGCAGAAGTGATATGGTCCTTGCTTCCTGGGAAATTCTCCTATAATCTTTGACTTTCAGGAGGTTTGTGTGAAAAGAAGAAAATTTTCATTCCACTTGAAAGAGCATTGAACTTTGCAACCTGGCTCTATCTTAAAGCTCTCTTAATTCTGTCTTTGGCCTCTGGTTCAGGGTCTAGCACTGCCCCTGGAAGGGTCAGCAGGGCCATTTCCCTCCTTCCCTATGAAGGTCAGGCTTCCAGGTGACTGGACTCACTGGAGGCTCATAGACAAAGCAGAGAGCTGCCCAGGTCAGGGCCCCTGGGTGTTCTACTGGAGTTCAACAGTTACTGCTCCAGAATGGGGCTTAGGACTGAACAGGTATGTACACATCCATGTCCAAAGAAGCATTAATCACAATAGCCAAAAGTCTGAAGCAACCTATATCTATCAATAGATGAATGGATAAATAAAATATTGTATATCTATACAACAGAATACTATTCAGTCTTAAAAAGGAAAGAAACTGTTGCAAAGTATAACATGAGTGAACATTGAGGGCATTATGTTAAGTGAAATAAGTCAGTCACAAAAGAACAAATATTGTATGACTTCACTTATATGAAGTACCTAGAATATTCAAATCCATACAAACAGAACATAGAAAGGTTCTTTCTTGCCCCAGGGGCAAGAGGGTAGGAAGAGATGAGGTGTTATTATTTAATGGGTGCAGAGTTTAAGTTTAGGAAGATGAGAAGGTTCTAGAGATGGATGGTGGTGATGGTTGCACAACAATATGAATGTACTTAATAATGGAATGTACAATTGAAAATGATTAAAACAATAAATTTCATGTTATGTATCTTTTGTTAAAGTAAAAAACATTATATATACATATTAGGGGCTCAGGAAAATTCTGAATTACAAAAGAGAGAAACATATGGTTCTGCAGGGAAGGCCATGTTGCTCCCATCACACATGCTGGTGCAACCCTCCAGTGCCCATGTGTCAGCAGGGGGAACAGGAGGGAAGAGAACCCCTTCCCTGAACATAACCAAACTCTAACCTGCTGGCTGTCTTTCTCTGGTCTCCCAGCTGGCCTCAGCATGCCTGCCTCTTTCTAGAGCAGTGTTGTCCACCAGGGGCTAATGTTGGCCCCTCTCAAAGCTCTGCCATGTATCTCAGAACACCTGATGCTTGCCTGGGTGTCCAATTCTTATATCACATTTGAGATCAGTCATTCCCAAGGAATCATTGAAACTCAACAGAACACAGCAGAGTAACCACCTGTTATAAGAATATTTTATCCTCTGTGGAAAAGGGAAACCCTCTTACACTGTTGGTGGGAATGCAAGTTGGTAGAGCCACTCTGGAAAACAGTATGGATGCTCCTCAAGAAGTTAAAAATAGAGCTACCCTATGACCCAGCAATTGCACTACTGGGTATTTACCCCAAAGATACAGATGGAGTGAAAAGAAGGGGCACATGTACCCCAATGTTCATAGCAGCAATGTTCACAATAGCCAAACTGTGGAAGGAGCCAAGATGCCCTTCAACAGATGAATGGATAAAGAAGATGTGGTTCATATATACAATGGAATATTACTCAGCCATCAGAAAAGATGAATACCCACCATTTGCATCGACATGGATGGAACTGGAGGGGATTATGCTAAGTGAAATAAGTCAAGCAGAAAAAGACAATTATCATATGGTTTCACTCATATGTGGAACATAAGGAATAGCACAGAGGACCACAGGGGAAGGGAGGGAAAACTGAATGGGAAGAAATCAGAGAGGAAGACAAACCATGAACTCATGGAAACAAACTGAGGGTTACAGAAGGGAGGTGGGTAGTGGGATGGGGTAACAGGGTGATGGGTATTAAGGAGGGCACATGTGGTGATGAGCACTGGGTGTTATATGCAACTAATGAATCATTGAACACTACACCAAAAGCTAATGATGTGGGGTGCCTGGGTGGCTCAGCCGTTAAGCATCTGCCTTTGGCTCAGGTCATGATCCTGGGGTCCTGGGATTGAGCCCCACATCGGGCTCCCTGCTCAGCGGGAAACCTGCTTCTCTCTTTCACACTCCCCTTGCTTGTGTTCCCTCTCTCACTGCTCTCTCTCTGTCAAATAAATAAATAAAATCTTTTAAAAAAAAAAAGCTAATGTATTATATGTTGGCTAATTGAACATAATAAAAATAAATAAATAAAAGAATATTTTATCCTCTTGAGAGATCTGAAAGTTTAGATAACAATGTTTTTTTTTAATGATGCAAAGAAAGGTCTTTTCCTCGGTCATTCAGCTGTAAGTCAGAACCAGGATCAAGCACCAACATAGTTCAATGCTCAAGGAACCCAGACCAAGGCCACTAAGCCTCTGCTCTCCTGCCTCATCCCATGTTTCTGGCCTTGCCCTTGGGATGATAAACCAGTGAATAAACACAATTTCTACAGGGACATTCCTATTCCTTAGCTCTGCATGGGTCTGATTGTTACTATTTCAAAAGTTGGGAGAGACCAAGATAGCTGGCAAGGCAACCATAGGAAGAATAGAGCTTTCCTTTTTCAAGGAGGTAGGGTGAGAGCTGGGGCCTTGAGAGGAGGTGGGAGATGTGTGTTCATTGAGGCCAATGGGCACAGACCAGGAGAGATCCACAGACAGGTTTCTGTACTGGGAGAGCACTTACCAGGATGCCATGCTAATGCACACATTAGGCAAATACAAATTTAGGGAAATTCTACAGTATAATGGTCCTTCAAAAATATCAAGGGCAGGGTGCCTGAGGGGCTCAGTTGGTTAAGCGTCTGCCTTCAGGTCAGGTCATGATCCCGGAGTCCTGGAATCAAGTCCCGCATCAGGCTCCTTGCTCAGCAGGGAGCGTGCTTCTCCCTCTCCATCTGCCTTCTGCTTCCCCTGCTTGTGTTCTCTCTCTCTGTGTCAAATAAATAAATAAAATATTTTTTAAAGTGTCAAGGTCATAAAAGTCAAGGAAAGATTAAGGGACCTTTCCAGATGGAAGAGCAAGTGTGCCCCATGATTCTACATCCTTTTGTCGTGGGGCACTTAGTATGGTGATTAACATAACATAATGGAAAAAAAAAAGAAGGAGAAGAGGTCCTTCGTTCTGGGAGGTCCAACACACATGTCCTGTTGCTCTGCCACTGGTTGAGGGTGGGGGAAGCATGACCATCCCCTGACACTTGTCAGGGTTTGAGGTTCAGGCAGGAGGTATGTCTCTGTGTTCATCTCTGGACTCCATGGTTACATTGTGGTTAGGGAGGAAATTGTGCCTATTTGTAGGAATCACTCACTAACATATTTAGGGTGATAAAGCATCACATCATCAACTTCCTCTCAAATGTTCTAGGAGTGAAGTTCTTTGCATTGTAATTATAGCATTTCTGTAAGTTTAAGATTCTTTTAAAATAAAACTTCTTTTTAAAAACTCAGCAGGATGGGGACATGGAGCATATGCCTCAGAAGTAGCCCATCTGAGGGGCAAACACGCTAGAATATTGAGTCCCCAGATCCTGTCTTGTCATGTATAGCAGTGCATACATCTGCCACTTTTCGCCTATTCCATGAGGGCGGCAAATGTGCCCTGTGGCCAGAGAAAGCTTCAGGCAAAGCCACGGAGCATGCACCAAGTCTAAATGAGAAGTGTGAATGAGAAAGGATTGAGTCTGGTCTATACCCCTGGAAAACATGCCCAGAATCCTCTTTGCTCTGTTCCCCCAGGGTTCGACCCCGTCCTATAGCTGGCCATGCCCTGGAGCAGGCTGGCTGCATCTGCCCAGCCCCATATCCTTCCCCCATCCAGTGCAGAGGGAGACTGAGGCCTTTCTGGAAGTTCCTGTGAAAGAGGGAAATGGTTCCATGTTCTGGGAGGGCCAGCACACAGCTGATGCTCCACCACTGGCTGGAGTTGGGGAAGGTGCGCCTGTCCCTGCCTGTGTGTAGGTAGGGCTGTGGTCTGCACTGATCAGCCTGGTTCCACAGCAGACCATCTCTGATAGGGGTGGGCCCAGTTCTTCCTACTACCAAGGCTAGAGACAAGGGAAGGGTTGGGTCCCCAAGGGAAGTCAGAATTCTGCTTTTGTTTTGTTTTTTTTTCAAAGGCATTCCCAAAGGGAAGGGAAAAGCAGGGTCCTCTACATTCTCTTCAAGGTAGTCAATCACCAGAAGAAGGAAGGCAAGCCTGAAGCCCCAGGACAGAGGTTCCTTGGATATAAAGTGTTTAGTGGAAGAGTGGCTTTTAAAATATTGAGAGGAGAATGTTCTTGTTCCAGGTAAGACAGAGTCAACACATGACACCCTGACTTTACCAAAGAATCAACTCCAAAACCTGGACAGAATATATGGAACAGCCACCCAGAGGCTCTGAAACATACATAGTAGCAGACAGACAAAATATTAGAATTTGAAATACCAAAGAACCAGGCAGATTTATCATTGCTTTTCCTCTGGTGTCCCCCAGCCTGGATTTCAAGAAGCCAGGAACTCAGAAGAGGGCACCTGGGTGTGGAGAGAGAGCTCTGGGAAAAGCCTTCTAGTTCTGCTCAAGGAGCAGGCAAGGAACTCATGAGACAGACAGTGGGAGTGGTCCCTGTGTTTTCTTTTCTCTGCTCTCTGATGCCCTGACCCCTGGGGCAATCCTGTGGTGGCAGCCGAGAGCACAACAGCAGTGGCAGGGGATCCTAGAGATACAAAAAATGCTGCAGAAGGGGAGCCTCCTCTGATCAAAGCAGCTGTTGGTCCAAGAGAGATGAACAAACCCTTGTTGCTTTTTTCCTTTTTCTGTCCTCCTCTGTGACCTCAGAACTGGCTGTAGTTATGGGCCTGCAAGGCAGAGCAGGGTAGGGGAGGTCCAGGTGACCAGACAGTACTGGAGAGATAGTAAGGAGTGAGGATCTCAGAGCAGGAAACCTGAACTGCACAAGCACAGGTCTAATCCTAAACAGCACACCAAAGACTTGTAGAACTGTATGAAGGGTTAGAGTATCACCCAGCCAGACTGGATGCTGGAAGACCCACACTCAATACAGGTCCAAATAGCACTGCAAAGGCTTGCTTTGACACAGAACTGACATTGAGGTCACAACTCACAGAAGGCTGGTCAGAATTTGCAGCCTGAACCCAACTGGGTTAATTGCCTGCTAAAAAAAGAAAAATCAACATTCCCTATAGGATTTAAACAAGATACAGAGTCTCACAGCATAATTTTCAAAATGTCCAGGATATAATCCAAAACTACTCAGCATATTAAGAACCAAGAAAATTTCAGTTCTCATGGAAAAAAAAAAAAACAACAACAACAACTAACAGACACCGAAGTTAGAATTAAAAAGACAAGAAATAACAAGTGTTGGTAAGGATGTGGAGAAAAAAGAAACCTTGTGCACTGTTGGTGGGAATGTAAATAGATGCAGCCATATTGGATAGAGTATGGACGTTCTTCAAAAAATTAAAAATAGGAATACCATATGATTCAGTAATTCCACTACTGGGTATTTATCCAAAGAAAACAAAATCACCAATTCAAGAAAAATATATGCAACCCTCTGTTTATTGTAGCATTTTTTTCAGTAGCCAACATAAGGAAACAACCCAAATGTCCATTGAAAGATGAATGGATAAAGAAAATGTGATATATATAAAATGGAATTTGCTCAGCCATAAAAAAAGAATGAGATCTTGCCATTTACAACAAGACAGATAGACCTGGGGGGGGGTATTATACTAAATGAAATAAGTCAGAGAAAGATAAATATCATATGATTTCACTTATATGTAGAATCTGAAAAACAAAACAAACAAATAAACAAAAAGCAGAAACAGGCCATAAATACAGAGAACAAACTGGCAGTTGCGGGGTAGGGAGCATAGGGGGATGGGTGAAATGGGTAAAGGGGAGTGGGAGGTACAGGCTTCCAATTATGGAAGTATAAGTCATGGAGATGAAAGGCACAGCATAGGGAATATAACCAATGGTATTGTAATAGCATTGTATGGTGACTGATGGTAGCTACACCTGCGGTGAGCATAGCATAACACATAGACTTGTTGAATCACTCTTTGTACACCTGAAACTAATGTAACATTGTGTGTCAACTATACTTCAATTTAAAAAAAAAAAACCAATGCTGAAATAATTTAATATCTGACAAGGAGTTTAAAGCAACCATTATAGAACATTCCAAGAAGTAAAGGTAAGCCCTTTTGAAATGAATGGAAAGGTAGGAAATATTAGCAAAATCAGAAAATTAAAAAAGAAGTAGCAAACAAAAACAAATACTAAAATAGTAGGCTAAATCCAAATACATCAACAATTACATTAAATATAAGTGATCTTAATTAAGAGATGGTCAAAATGAATAAAAATATGACCAAACTATATGCTCTTCTTATTCACATACAACATGATTATATGTATGCCTAGAAACATTGTATGATTACATGCATCATGTTGTGAAAATCCTACCTACCCCAAAATCCTATATGGCTAGAGTATGGTTCTTGCAAAGTGGTAGATAAATACATGGAACAGAACAGTCAAGAAATATAACCATTGATAGCCTATTCATTTTTTACATTGATGTAAAAGGCAATTCAAGGTAGAAAACCCTCTTTTCAACAAATGGCATTGGAATAATTGAACTCCCTTGGACAATAAATGAACCTCAAACTCAAGGAGTAAATATGGGGGAAGGAAGAAATAAAATCATCCCCCCATCCTGGGGGGAACAGAAGAGCAGAAAAAAAAAAGTCTAAAGAGTTCATCTTTTAGGAGAGAAAGAGTGAACAGATAATAGTCTTGAACAGCAGGTATGATTATCATTTTAAGAATAGGAAAATATAGTTTTATTTGGGATTAATACTCTGTGCTCGATTGACAAAATGGTTACAGTTTTTTAAGCCTCCCTATATCCACGCCCTTTGCAAAGGCAACTTTACAGTTCCTCTCACTGAGAGGTGGGGTCTATTATCTTATTCCATGGAATGTGGCTGAGGTGTCTGTGGGCCAATTCCAAACCTAAACCCCAAGGACATCCTCTCATTCTCTTGAAAGCCTGTCACCATCGTGGGACATGCCTAGGTTACCCTACTGAAGCATGAAAGGCCATGTATAAGAGAACCAAGTGGACCCAGCTGAGGCCCCTGACACATGAAAGAATGCAGCCAAGAGCAGCAGAGCAAATATTATGTTTAAAAGGTTGAAAGGGGGCTCATGGGTGGCTCAGTCAGTTGGGTGTCTGCCTTCAGCTCAGGTCCTGATCCCAGGGTCCTGGGATTGAGCCTTGCATCAGTCTCCCTGCTTGGATTCAAGTCTGCTTCTCCCTCTCCCTCTGTGATTTCCCTCACTCTTGCTCTCTCAAATAAATAAATAATTAAAAAAAAAAAGTTTGGAAGAGCTGAGAACACAAAAAAATCAAGAGAAAATGTCAGAACACTTAAAGTAATATGCATAAATTAACTCTGCACAAACTGCATTGAAGCTGAAAGAATGTGGGCAAAGTAGCAGACACTCCTTTGGAAGGTGAGAAGCCATGGAACTTTCACGATAGCCTTGTACCTATAGAAGGATTTACTGTGATTTCTTGTTTTTCAGACTGTTGCTGAGTTAGGATTAACATTTATTTAAATAGAAAATATGCATATTATTTATATCTACACAGATAAATGTATAATATATCTTCAGTTTTATCTATAATTTATAGATGATATATTATAGACTTATTATTTATATATAAGTTTAAAAATAATTTCATACAGTACAAAATGGAGTGCATGCATGGCATATACTGAAAACAGGAAATACACGTCAGTTCATTAAACTTTTATTTCAGTTACTTACATGGTTTTATATATGTAGGTATGCGCTGGACCATAATATACACTGTATTTCTTCCTGTGGAATGATCCAACATGTTTATACTCCAATACATTGAGCAACAAAAGAGTCTGTGCAGCCAGCTGAAAAGGCCAGTATAAGAATAACCATTCTTTTTCCATTCTGTACACACATCATCTTAACTCCTCCAGGCCAGGCTGCAATCACTCTTTGATAGGCTCATACTTTGTTGCCTTGTCTTTTCAGATTTGCAGTCTGACAGTGATCCTTATTTAAAAGAATTCCTCCAATTGCTATGATTACTTAAAAGGCTGGGAATTCTGGTGGGAACATCCCAGATATTTATAGCTCTGCCAAAGGTTTAGAAGTTGTTTACCGCTTTTTGTGAGATTTTTAGAAAAGACTCCTTTAGAAGGGATGGCTTCTCACAGATATTATCCCAAACTCCCCTGTCAACGTCTAGTGCGTTGGGGTCCCTGGGTAAGGGTCTACGAAATCACCAGGACACAGGGGATGCAGAGCAAAGGCAGCACTTGCAACTGCATACTGCTGTTTATTACTCACATAGCTATATACTCGCAGTGATCAGATAAACATAACAATGTATACTTAAAGTATCAAGCCAACATCCGTGAAGTGAAATATACACGAAATTCAATAAGAACAAAATACATTCTGTTTATGCTTGCAGAATAAAGAATTCTCTTAGCCATCCTTCCTTTGGAGACAACATGTTCTTTGTCTTTAGAAAGAACACTTCTGTTTAGAAAGATACACTTTAAGCTAGGCAAGAGCCACTTCCTGCTGATCCAGGCATTTAGAACTTGCAACATGAGATAAGGGGAAGAGAACATTTTCTCCTTCTGGCCTAGGCCTGCCTGGCCGACCTTAACCTCACTGCAGTCCTCAAATGATCTGGCCTGCAAGGGGCTTACAAGCCTACACCATCTCACTCCCCCAACCCATGCTTGAAAGGGCCAATCAAGAAATTCCAGTTAATCTATCAATAACCAAACTTAAACTGGAGTCTTTTGTGCCTCAACCAGTTTCGTTTTTGTTTGCAGTAGACAGCATTTCCCATGGGCATATGAATGTTTAGATAGCTGGTGAACCAGGGGTCCATGCTTATAGGGACATTTAACTGTCCGTGTCAGCATCCATAACAAATCAGAAGTTACCCAATTGCCCTGCCATTGAGCCGCCATTGCCACCTTCAACAAAAACTTCCAGGAGGCGTACATGACTCCAGATTTGCCTCCATAGGAAGACCCTTTCTCGCATGCCAACCAACACATGACCAGAAATCTCTCCCTAATATTAGGAAAATTAGCCAACCCCACAGCCAAAGCAGTAGCAGCCCAGTGATGATCACTTGACTCCTTGGCTAAAGCAAGCACATGGCCCTTGATTATCTACGTACTGGACAAGGAGGCATTTGTGCCGTAGTGAATTCCATCCTTTGTACAGGGATAAATGCCTCTAGAGAAGTAGAAATTCAATTATACAAGATCAGAGAACAAGCACACCAGTTACGACAAATTTCTCCTCACACTCCACTGTCTTTTGATCTATTTAGCTGGCTACCTTCAGGTTTGAGCTCCTGGCTTAGAATCATCCTACAAACCGGATTTATCATATTACCTCTAATTCTCCTTCACATAATTATTCTTGAACTTCGTACCTGTTGCCTGTCAAATGTCTGCAGACGCAATGCACCAAAGAGGGTGATGCTGTTTCAATGCTTGGATATGATCTCCAATGTTTACCACCTTGATAAGATATAGACTATAGGTGGAAAAGGCCTGAGAGTTCTCCCTCCTACCCTTCCTTTTGCTCACATGTGGCCTAGGTAGTTTGAATTAGTGCAGCTTCCCTTCCAACATGGGACATGACAGCCAGGACAGGGCCTTCCTGGCAACAAGGGACAAAAGCACTAAATGGGGAAAACCTTGACTTGTGATCAGTGATGCTCTCTAGGGAAGATCTTGATCAAAAGGGGGAAATGTGAAAATGCATGAAGGACACCTCATTTATTTTTTTTTTATTTTATCTTATTTTATTATGTTATGTTAGTCACCATACAGTACATCATTAACTTTTTTTAATTATTTATGTTAATCACCATACATTACATCATTAGTTTTTGATGTAATGTTCCATCATTCATTGTTTGTGTATAACACCCAGTGCTCCATTCAGTACGTGCCCTCTTTAATACCCATCACCAGGCTAACCCATCCCCCCACCCCCATCCCCTCTAACACCCTCAGTTTGTTTCTCAGAGTCCATAGTCTCTCATGGTTCATCTCTCCCTCCAATCCCCCCCCATTTTTCCCTTCCTTCTCCTAATGTCCTCCATGTTATTCCTTATGTTCCACAAATAAGTGAAACCATATGATAATTGACTTTCTCTGCTTGACTTATTTAACTTAGCATAATCTTCTCCAGTCCCATCCATGTTGATGTAAAAGTTGGGTATTCATCCTTTCTGATGGCTGAGTAATATTCCATTGTATATATAGACCATACCTTCTTTATCCATTCCTCTGTTGAAGGGCATCTCAGCTCTTTCCACATTTAAAATGGAGTCAGGAAGCCCTGAAGGGGGCACTCTCTTGCACATACCGCTCCTGGCAGCAGGCAGCACCAGCAGGAAGAGAAAAGATAAAAATTATCTTGACAAGGAGGACATTTTTCACATAGGAATTTGATCTCCTGCTTTTAAGAAAAAGAAGGAAACCCCTCCCTGTCCTGACAACTGCACACTAAGCCCTCCTTGCAGCCAATGAGAAACCACCACAGTCTGAAACACTCGTTCTTCTCCAGTGAACTTTTGCTCAAAATAACCCTCCCTGATTTCCTCCTAAAACTTAATAAAAGCTCACCTTCCTTTGGTCTCTTCGGACTTTCCTATGGTTCACCATATTGTGTATGTCCTGAATTGTGATTTCTCTGCTATCTCCAAATAAACTCACTTTGCCAGTAAAATAACTGGCAATTTTATTTTTTAAGGTTGACATAACCAGAGAACTTACAAAATCACTAGAGTTGGAGAGTGTATGAGTTTTAGAAACAAACCAGGCAGACTTCTTCAGCATGTCCATCAATCTGAGGTGAAAATTTGGTGGTCAGATAACATCTTCCAACGGAGCACATCCAAGCCTGTGGCAGGAGGTACATTAAGCAAATCTGTGTAAACCTGAAACTAAGTGTCCTGTTCAAGGTTGAGCAGGAAGACTTTCTGACAGCGGGCAATTATCCTCCCTCCGCTTTTAATTTCAGCCTCCAAACCAACTGTCAGTGGAATGTGGAAAGCCTACTGCCAGGAAGAATGGTTTGTTGTTGTTGTTGTTGTTGTTGTTGTTGTTGTTGTTGTTGTTGTTGTTTAATAAGATAAATGTGCTAGAAAAGTATACCCATTGATGCATTGTCTTGTGGCAATAAACCCACTGGTCCATGTTACCCATAAATGATCCATGGCAGGAGGTGGGCTGGAAATGAATGAAGACTGAGTGGGCCTTGGTGGCTGCCTTTGGGACTTCCAAGGGACAGTATGTGGTATTCCCACAAGGGAGTGTGAGGGGAGTAAAGAGAATGATCTGGTCCTGGGTTTGAGGAGTTTCAGTACACAGTGGGACTTTCAAAGACATTTGCGGCAACCCGGTAGAAATATAGGATCAGATCTCAAAATAAGGACCTGGCATGAAGGCAGATGTATAGGGGTCCCCTCTATGGATGCATTGAATGTGGCCAAATTCTTAGTAGCTTTGAGTGTAGAAAAGAGGTTCTTCATTCAGAGCCCATGACGGTGGGTGTAATTTGGGGATCTATAACCCCTCTAAAGTTATATGCAACATTTTATGTAGATATTACTGAATGCTCAAATGGACTTTTTAATTGAGGCAGATGTCAAAGTGAGGTGCCAGGGAAGAATATGAAATTTCTCACAGAAGGAGAAGACCCATAGATATTGAGGAAGTAAAAGTCAGGAGTTGGAGAGCAGAGGGAAAGTTTTAAGCAAGGTGAGCTCCTGTCCAAACCTCACCAAAGCGACAAGCTGAGATTGACTCAATGCTTTCTAGCTGGGCACCCAAGAAGGGGCTGGGCTGGAACTGGCCTGAGCAGAGAGAGCTGGGGTGGGAAGACCCACACACCCTAGCCAAGAGAAACCAAGGGATTCCCATGGGGCAAGCAACCAGCTGGAAGACAGAGCATTATACACTGCTATGACAGGCAGAATAGTGTCCCTCCAAAATATCCCTGTCCAACCCTTGGAATCTGTGAATAGGCTGCCTCCAAAAGCAAAGGGGATTTGCAGGTGTGATTAAGTTAAGGTTCTTGAGGTGGAGAGGTCATCCTCAGTTATCTGGGTGGGCTGAACACAATCACAGGCGTGCTTGTGAGAGGGAGGTAGAGAGTCAGAGAAGGACAGGTGGCAGAAGAATCAGAGGTCAGATGAGACATTTGAAGATGCTACACTGCTGGCTTTGAAGATGGGAAACGGGCTACAGGCTAAGGCATGCAGGTAGCCTCTACAAGCTGGAAAAGGATAAAAATGGGTTCTTCTCCAGAGCCTCCAGAAGGAATGCAACCCTGCCAACACCTTAATTTTAGGATTTGTAATCTCCAGAACTGTGAGATAATAAATGTGTGTTGTTTTAAGCCAGTGTTGATGGTAACTCATTACAACAGCCCTAGGAAACTAACACAACTTCCAAGAGAGCTATGGAGGAGAGGTTACTAGCGGTGGAGGCTGGGGGAAAGCCAGGAAGTGACCCAAAGAACAGTACACTGCACAGTTCCCAACAAGTCCAAGAGCACTGCAGCTGGAGCCAAGCAGGGACTTCTCAGTACCCCCACCCCTTCTTCTTCCCCTGGTCCTCACACCAGAAGGGTCCTGAGGTAAGATGGTAAGATGGGGCAGATGGAACAGATGGAACAGATGGGGAAAACAAAAAAGGAGCTATCACTCCTCCCCACAGTCAGGCCTTCAAGAGGGAGAAGTGCAGCTTCACAACACATTCCAAGCTCTGACCATCTGGAGAGACTGGTTCTTGATTACTGGATTGAGGCTGTATGTATTGTCTGAGAGTGCCTGAAAGATTACAGGGGACAAATAGCACAGCCGAGTCCATTCAAAGGGACAGTGGAAAGTGAAGTAGTGTCATGACTTCACCCATACATGGAGTCTGCTCCCCATACGGGGCACAACCTCTGTTTTCTGGGGAGCATTGTCTTCTCTGAGGGGGGCATGCACCTCCCAAATTTAAGAATTATTAACACAGGGGGTTGTCTGGGTGGCTAGTAGGTTAAGGTCTGACTTTGGCTCAGGTCATGATCTCAGATTCTGGGATTGAGTCATGTTCCCTATTCAGTGGGAGTCTGCTTGTCCCTCTGCCCCTCCCCTTGCTCATGTTCTCTCTCTCTCTCAAAAATAAATAAACAAAATATTTTTTTTAAAGATTTATTTATTTATTTGAGAGAGCGAGAATGAGAGAATGAGAGAGAGAGAGAGTACATGAGAGGCCGGAGGGTCAGAGGGAGAAGCAGGCTCCTCGCCGAGCAGGGAGCCCGATGCGGGACTTGATCCAGAGACTCCAGGATCATGACCTGAGCCGAAGGCAGTCGCTCAACCAACTGAGCCACCCAGGCACCCCAACAAAATATTTTTTTAAAAAGGTAAGAATTATTAACACAGGCGGTCACACCACTGCTGCCATTGTGCCAACCCTTTGGGTCTCAACAAGGCTGGATGATGCTTCAGAATGACACACAAGCCAACCTGAGAGCAGATTGGATCCAGTTTCATTCAACATGACAGAAACCAACTAGGCACAATTTATATTGATGCGTCATGCCTTATGTGGGAAGGACAGCAGTTCCAGAGGAAAGCTTCTATTGTGGAGAGGTTGTCTAGTCTTCCGTCCCAGAAAATCCAGCACAGCATCACAGTGCAGAACCATCAGCCCACGCCAGATAGCTGCATCATCAGCATGGTTGTGGGCCAGCTCAAGGCTGATCAAGACCCCATCATGAATGGGGTTCCACCAGATATTCTTATTAAAGAACATTAACGATGCTTGGGTTTGCACCAATCACATGTTCAGGCTTTCCCTGCACAGCTTCGGCTGGCCTCCTCCCAGCCAGGCACTCTTGCTGTTTCCTCCTTTCTCCTCTTCTTTATACTATTCACATTCCTCCAGATGCTCCAAATATTATACACAAATGAGCAGGGCCATGGTGGGAGCAGGCTCAGTGCGCTGCAGCTATGGAGGTATTGTGCATGATGTTTGGACACTAGTTGCATCTGACAAAGTTTGTGTTGTACCAGCACATGCCTTGGAAAGTCTTAAGTAATGCAAAAGGTTGTCTTTTTATTTACTTGTTTTTAATCTACTGACAAGTTGCTCTAGTAACACAACGAAGTGAAGGAGAAAGTTCCTCACTGCCCAGATACTGATTTGTTCAGATGTTTCAATGCCTCATGATACAATAAAACCACAAAAATTTTCTTAAAAAAAAAAAAAGAATTATTAGCACAGAGGAAGAGACCAAGGTTTGCGCCTGAGGGAAAGGTGAAATCCTGGCCAGGCAGGGAAGAGGGAGAGGGTGATAAGAAGAGTCCAAGGGAAATCAAAGGACAGGGAGGATGTGGTGTTCACTTGGCTGACCTGTTTGTGCTCCACTGCTCTGTGATTCAGCATCCCCCATGTCTCCTTTGCTTCCTGTCACTCCAGACTGCCCACAGTGCTGGCTGAGGTGGGTTCAGTAGATAGAGGCCCCTGGCCTGACTTCCACCCAGATAATGCTGGGACAGCAGGAAAGTGTGTGTTGCTAAGACAGAAGCCCCCAAAAGAGAAGAGACTAGTATTTGCATGAGTGTTTGTGTGTGAGAGATGAACATATGCAAAAAGAAGAAGAGGAGGTAGGACTGAAATTGCCAACCATGGCAGAGTGTTCCTGCTCATTTACCAGGTCCAGTTACAGATGGAGAAGGAGGAGGAGGAGGGCTGTGGGTGTCCACCACTGACCATTTAAATCCAACCAGGCAAGGAAGGTCAGTGGGTTCCTGCTGGGCCCTGGAGGGTAAGGAGGGGGGTCTTCCTATTCTTTCCCAGCTTAGGGACAATGGCCAGACTCTGGCAGGCCCCACAACTTCTGCTGGTCATCCTGGTGGCCCTGATGGCCCTCACCTACCAAGAAAAAAAGAAAACCTTTCTGAGTGTCAGAGAAGTTCCTGCATCAGAGCCCTATGTGACAGCCACCATGCAATATGTGATCAATGACTTCAACAAGAAGAGTAACGACAAGTACAATTTCCGGATTGTGCGTGTTCTGAAGGCTGAGAAACGGGTCAGTTCAGCCCCCTCTCCTAGCCATGCCTCTCCAATGGGGACAGTCCAAAGGGAATGCCCATACAAGTGAAATTCAGCCTCATTTAGTTTCAAGTGGGAATTTTAAGAGAAACAAATTCACTGGCATAGATGAAGTTACTTAAATAATACCTAAGAACCAGGGGTCAACAGATTATACCCCAGGAGCCAAATAGGCCTGCTGCCTATTTTTGTAAATAGTTTTATTGCTGCCCAGCCATGCCATGCATGCACACATCATCCAAGGCTGCTTTTGAGCTACAACAGCAGTGTTGAGTACTTGCAACTGAGATTGCATGGACTGCAAAGCCTAAAAGATTGACTATCAGGACCTTTACAGTTTATAGACCCTTGCCCAAAACAATTAGTATCATTTGAGTTGTCCAAGGGATGTCTTTGCCCAGAGACTTGAATGGTAAAAAGATAGGAGTCAGATAGGAAGGGGAGAGAGAAGCCCACCAATTTGTCCAGGAAGGAGTGCTTGACCTTGGGCACCATGCAAAGGAGTTCTTGCCACCAGAACCTACAGAGAAAGGAGAAGTCCTTTTATCTCTTTGCCACTTGCTCCTCACAGATTACTGACCATATGGAGTATCGTGTGAACATGGAAATGCGGCGGACCACCTGTCAAAAGCTCGAGACTTCTAACTGCTCCTTTC
Source organism: Mirounga leonina (assembly GCF_011800145.1). NCBI lineage: Eukaryota > Metazoa > Chordata > Mammalia > Carnivora > Phocidae > Mirounga > Mirounga leonina. Next base: position 2,257,263 of record NW_023270374.1, read on the forward strand.
AGGAAGGGGAACTTTACAAGGTACTGGATGAATACACATTAATTCAGAAAGATCCCACTGGGGTTTTCTGTGGTTTTAGGATGAGGTAGAGTAGAATTACTGAGGGTATATTCAAGCCTGCTTGAAAAGAAAGCATAGATAACACCAGCTTGCTCAAAGAGGAAAAGTGAAGGTAAGAGTGACCAAGATCCTGCCTGGCAGGTGCGTTTCCTTTGTTGTTGAAAGAATTATGGGAGGTAAAGGGGAGAGCTAAGTTGGCTGAATAACTGAATATAACAATAGAGTAAAATTAGAAGATCTTCTTGGATGTTAGTGATTGAACTGATAGAACTGGTATTCTGATTTCTGTTTTAGGAGAAATGTAAGTGTTTAAGCCTCCCACCCCACCCCACCCTGGGCTTTCAAAGGAAGAGCAAGAAAACAAAATCAAACTAAGAAATCATGTTTATTAATTTTTCATTATGGGACAAGAGGGAAGTGAAAAAGAAAAGCAAAGTCTTGAGAGAGAATGGGGACAAGGGAAGGAGGGAGTGGGTGTGATGGATCAGTGGATGAACAGACAAAAGTGCAAGGAAGGAAGGATGGATGGTGATGGGTGAGTCCAAGTGGATGGATCCAAGTGGATGGATGATGGATGGATGGATGGATGGATGGATGGATGGATGGATGGATGGATGAAGTCAGCCGAGGCCATGTAAGGGAAAGTGTGAAGTAAATGACACAGGAGTAAAAATAAAGAGGAAAAAAGAATCACTAGTTCCTATTGTGAGTATGGCAGGATGGATCCTATTTCTAGTCTACAATTATCACCATAAACAGAAGGGCATTTGATGATCTCAGCAATACTACCATCAAGTGACTGAAATCAAAATAAAAGTCAAGTCATATTTGGATTGGAGGCATGGTGAGGTGGTGTCATTTTCCCCAACTGCATATGTTATATCCTCTTCTTGCTCCTTTAAAATTTTCACTTTGCTTGTTGACCTTTTTAAAATATTGTTTTTGTTTTTTAGCAAATTGAGTGCTTCTACGCAGTGTTTGTTGTTCCTTGGTTTGAAAAGTACAAAATTCTGAACAAAAACTGCACCGACGGCTAGGTGTCCCAGAGCACACACCTGCAATCATTATGCATGAAAATATCCTGCAATAAACAGTAATTCTCAATATAGAAAATAAATGTTTGTCAAACTATTATCGTAATGCTCTTAACACTCTTAATGTTTATGATTCCACTCTTTTTTGCCAAATTCTTCAGTTCATTATAATAAAATCTGAAGGTACTTTGGGCTAGGGCAGTTTGGGGATTCTAATCAGGTGATGTGGATAATTCCTGACCTTATAGCCTATACCTGCATGACAGCAGAACTTCAATCCCAGCCTCATTTCAAGTAGGAGTCTTCAGACTGTAGAGTAAGTAGAAGAGAGGAGGAGGGAAGAAACTGTAGGTCACTTACCTGATTAGACAAAAGCTGTGTGCAAGTATGGTCTACAATGCCTTCTCTGAGGGCCCAATGAGGAATATCCCTTTCCTTGCTTAAAGTGTCGAGCAAGGACAAATAATACAAGTAATTTTAAAAGATGAGGGTCTTTGTTACTGATAAGGACTAGTTGGGAGATGTGTGTTATTTTTGCAGGAAAATGAACTGTCTAATACCAAACTCTAGATTTACACCCCTAGCATCAGCAAAATTGGAGCAGGTCTCTTCACAGAGGACTTCCTCACTTGGAGTTACCAAGGAAAATATGTGCCCATGTGGAAAAGAGGAGGACTGGGGTACCATGACTACTTTATTCATCCCAGATAGACAAATCAGAATAATTCCTCCAGGAGAGAAATAATTGAGGGTGAAGAGAAACTGGGAATACTATGTCAAAGGGACTCCCTTTCTATGGGTGCCATATTAGCAGTGGGGAATGATCCCACACACCCCCAGCCAATAGCTTGATTCGGGATTTCAAAAATTGTCACCAATTTCATCTCTCCACTCCACTTCCTCCATGTGGTCTCAGAGGGCTGCCAGCTGGGTCACATCTGTCCTCATTCACATCCAGTAGGGGAGAAAAAGATATCATCCCCAGGAACTGAGGAAAAAGCCTTGTGGTTTAATACCACTGGGGAACTCTAAGGACATTATAAAATACATACACACACACACACTCACACTCATAACTGTTTCTTACACACACACAGACACACACATACACACACACACATCTACCTGAAGGGAGAGGGAGTGGGGTATTTATGCAACAGCCCCAGTCAGTTATTGGCTGCAGAAGAGCTCCTAGGAGGCATTAATTCCCTAGTACCACTGGCCTGGGGTGGCTTGAGGGCAGAGCAGGCTGATGTGCACAGAAAGATAAGATGTGGGAAGATAAAGGCAGAATGCCAATAGGGTACTCTTTCTACATGTGGACTGTGTAAGGATGCAAAATAGATACATCAATTCTCTACCAGATAGAGATAGCTGGGAGCTTTGAAAGAACAATATTTTTGCCTTCTACACTTCCTACCAAAGTTCTGGAATGCTCAGGACCCTGTTTCAGGTGGCGCCCAGGTGGGACTCCCCTCCACCAACTATTCAGGAAAATGTTAACCTACAGTTTCTTCATCTTTAACTTAAAATAACAGTACCTATTTCTTGGGGTAGTTATAATATTAATGATGATAGTGCATGTAAATTACTTAACAAAGCAAATATTCAAATAAATGTTAATGATTAGTAAGAATATTGGCAGTAGCAGTAGTAATTTAATATTAATCCATCATTCAACTCTCTGCTGGCATTTTGGCTGCTTTGTTTGAAGGCAAAGGTTATTACCTGGGGTAGAATAAAGGAAAGGTAGAACATTTGTGCCCATTGATATTTTGGATTTCTCAGCCCATTTTTTTTAAATTTTTTATTTTTAAACAATAAAAAGAAGAAAGTTATAAGTTAGTACAGAGAGGTCTCTTGTACGCTTCATTTAGTTTCCTTGCATGGTTACAACTTTTGTAGTTATAGAAAAATATCACAAGCAGGAAATTGATACTGGTATAGTTTGCATGTGTGTCATTTTGTCATATGTGTAGATTTGTGTGACTGTAACCACAATCAAGATATAGAACTATTCCATCACCACAAAGATACTCTGAACTAACCCCTATAGAGTCACACCTCCCTTTCCCCACCATCTGAAACTCCTTGCAACCACTAATTTATTCTCTATCTCTTTAGTTGTGCCAATTTGAGAATGTTATATAAATGGAATCAAGTATGTGACCTTTTGAGTTTTGTGATGATGCCCTTGGGATCCATCCAGTGTGTTTCATGTTACCAGTAGCTTGTTTCTTTTAATTGTTGAGTGGTACTCCATGGTATACTATAGCACCACAGTTTGTTTAACTATTTACCTATTTTAAGATGTGTTTGTTCTTTTCAACTTTTACTAATAAAATTTCTGTGAACAATCATGTATGAGTTTTTGTGTGGAGGTAAGTTTTCATTTCTGTGAGTTAAATGCTGAGGAGTGCAGTTGCTGCATCATACAGTAAAGTATATTTTAGGATTTTCTCTTTTTGAAAAAGAAACTGCCAAACTATTTTCCAAAGGATGTAACAGTATGTAATGTCCCTTTGTATCCCTGGTGATTTTCTTTGCTCTGAGGTCTGCTTTATCTGATATTAATATAGCTTCTCTCGCTTTCTTTTAATGTGTACATAATATAACTTTTTCATCTTTTCACTTTCAACTTACACATATTATTATATTTGAAGTAAGTTTCTTGTAGACAGCATATAGTTGGGTCAATGTTTATTTAATCCACTCTACTAATCTCTGTCTTTTAATTGGCTTATTTAGACCATTTACATGTAGTTTACACATTCCATTAAATGTAATTGCTGAAAGGACTTAGGTCTGTTATTTTATTTTTTCTTCTCTCTGTATTTTGTTTCTGTTTTCTTTATTCTTCCTTCCTGTGAGTTACTTGAACATTTTTTAAAGAATTCTATTTTTATGTATCTATACTGTTTGTGAGTATATCTCTTTGCACAGCCTTCTAGGTGATTGCTCTAGATATGACATTATAAATACATAACTTGTCAGTCTGCTGGTGTTGATATTTTACCAGTTTGAATGAAATGTAGAAAGTTTACCTCCCTTTACACCCCTTTATTATTCCTCATTTACAAATGTCCTAAATATTTCTTATACATAATTGGGAACTACATCAGAAAATGATATAATTTTTGCTTTAATGATCAGACATAATTTAGAAAACTCAAAAGAAAGAAATCCTATTGTATTTACCCATATTTTTACTTTTTATGTTCTTCTTTTCTGATGCCTTTTTTAAGATCCTTCTTTTAAATTTCCTTTATATTTAGAGAGCTTCTTTTAGCTGTTATTTTAATGTAGGTCTTCTGGTGCAAATTCTCTAGTTTCCTTCCATGTGAGAATGGCTTATTTCCCCTTTATTCCTGAGGGATATTTTTAGTGGATATAGGATTCTGGATTGACAGTTTTCTTTTTGTTTAGACCCTGAAAAACATTGCAGCTCTTCTGGCCTCCATGGTTTATTATGAGAAATCTGTTGTCATTCAAATTGGAGTTTTCCCCCTAAAGGTAAGGTGCCTTTTCTCTTTCACTGCTTTCAAGATTTTTTTCTTTGTCTTTAAATTTCAGAAGTTTAACTCTGATGCGTTTTGCTGTAAATTGCTTTGGGTTTATCCTGTTTAGGATTTACTCACTTTCTTGAATCTATAGGTTTATGTCTTTTGCCAAATTTGAGAGGTGATCAGCCATGATTTCTTCAAATAGTTTTTTAGCCCCCCTCTCTCCTCTCTTTCTGCAATTCCAATGTGTTAGATATTTTGTAACAGTTACACCAATTTCTGAGGCTCTGTTCATTTCTATTTGGTCGACTTTGTCACTGTTATTCAGATTGGATAGTTTCCATTCTTCTCGCTTCTGGTTCATTTACTTTTCTTCTATTCCTTCCATTCCACTGGTGAGCCCACACATTTAATTTTTTATTTAAAGATTATTTATTTATTTATTTGACAGAGAGAGACACAGTGAGAGAGGGAACACGAGCAGGGAGAGTGGGAGAGGGAGAAACAGGCTCCCTGCTGAGCAGGGAGCCCAATGTGGGGCTCAATCCCAGGACCCTGGGATCATGACCTGAGCTGAAGGCAGACGCTTAACCGACTGAGCCACCCAGGTGCCCCTAATTTTGTATTTGTTATTGTACTTTTCAATTCTAATATTTCCACTTGTTTTTCTTTACATCTTCTATTTCTTTGCCGAAATTGTATCTTTTCTGAGACTTCCCATTTTTTCATTTGTTTGAAGCATGTTGACAATTAATCATTGCAGCACTTTATGATGACTGCTTTAAAATCCTTATGAAATGGTGGGTATTCATCCTTTCTGATGGCTGAGTAATATTCCATTTTATATATGAACCACATCTTCTTTATCCATTCATCTGTTGAAGGACATCTCAGCTCCTTCCACAATCCTTATGAGATGATTTTAAGATCTGTGTCATCTCTATGTTAGCATCTGTTCATTGTCTCTTCTCATTTAAGTTGACATTTTCCTTATTCTTAGTAGGACAAGTGATTGTCTATTAAAACCTGGGTGTTTTCATATTGTGCTTCTGGATCTCACTTATATGTCTCTTAGCAGGCCTCCTCTGACAGTGCTCTGCAGGGAAGAGGGACACCACCTCATCACTGCCAAGTGGGGACTGAAGGCTACGTTCCTCATTCAGGCTCTGTTGACACAGGTGGGGGGGATTCCTCATCACAGTCGGATGGGATGGGAATTCAGCCTCCCCACCCAGGCCTCTGCTGATACTATTCTCACTGGAAAGGGCAGGAGTGTCTCTGATGACTCCCCACATGCCTCTTCTCACACTAGCTCAGTGGGGAGAAACAGAAGTCCCGGCTTTCCATGTGGCCTCCACTATCACCACAGGGAGTGGGGGGGCATGTTGACACTCAGTGAGGTAAAAGCTCTGGCACCCTATTTGGCTTTCTCTGACACCATTTCAACTTGAGTGCTAGGTTCCTCATTACAGTCTCAAGAGGGTGAAAATCTACATTCCCCACTCAGCCTTTGCCGGGGGGTCAAGGGATTGTGGAGCCTCATTTTTCCTGCAGTATTTTCCTGGAGTAAAGCACTTATCTAAATGCTCTCTGTCATAATGGGCTGCCCCATCCTGGCCTTTTGGCCAGAGAGAGCAACCTTTCGCTGAGACTTTTTTTTTTATCTGCCCCTGTTGTCATTTCCAGGTTTCCACCTTCTTCATCTCCAAGTCTGAGATACAAAGCAAAAAGGAAACCCAGGGTATAAGCTTCCTATAGCTGCTGTCAAGTTTTCACAAACTTGGTGACTTCAAACCATAGAAACTTGTTCTCACACAGTTCTGGAGCCATGAAGTCTAAAATTAAAGGTGTTGGCAGGACTGTGCTCCCCCCAGAGGCTCTAGGGGAAAATCTGTTCTTTGCTTCCTCCAGCCTCTGGTGGCTGCTGGCTTTGCTGGGCTGTGGCACATCACTACCCTCTCTGCCTCTGTCTTCACACACCTTCTCCTCCACGTTTCTTTGCTAAATCCTTCTCTGCCTCTCTCTCATAAGGAAAACTGTCTTGGGTCTCTTAGACATCAGGGCCTGGACTCCCCACTCCTTTCACAGAGACCTACCTTGTGTCTGTCCTTCCTAGCTGCCATTCATAAAAGCAAGTCAGGTGGGTGGAGCAGGAAGAGGTCACTTTAAAAATTCAAAGCAGGGCGCCTGGGTGGCTCAGTCGGTTAAGCGACTGCCTTTGGCTCAGGTCATGATGCCAGGGTCCTGGGATCGAGTCCCACATCGGGCTCCCTGCTCTGCGGGGAGCCTGCTTCTCCCTCTCCCACTGCCCTTGCTTGTGTTCCCTCTCTCGCTGTGTCTCTCTGTCAAATAAATAAATAAAAAAAAATCTTAAAAATTCAAAGCAAAGCCATAAAGTTTGGTAAAATATTATTAAAAGAATAAAGTATCATTTGAAATTACATAAAATAAAGCTACAAACAAAACAATTAGGTCATATAACTAAAAGATATTTTTAAAAGTAAGAACTTAGAAGTTGAACAAGGTTTAAATCAATAATTAAATAGCATTAGAGAGGCAAATTAAGTAAAAAATTTTAAAATGTTAAAAAAATCTTGAGTAAATTAGCTAAAAGCTGAATGTACACATATCCTATTATCCAGGATTCCACTCTTAGTTGTGTACTTGACAGAAACTCATGCATATGTCTACCATTAGACACACACATGCATATTTATTCTTAATAGCTTTTATTCTTAGAAACTAGAAACTACCATAAAGTTCATTATCAGTAGAATAGATAAGTATAGTGTGGTATAATCACAAAATAGAACTCTACACAATCTTAAAGTGAGCTACAATTACACAGAAATATGTTGAATGAAAGAAGCCAGAAACAAAAGAATATATATTGTATGATTCCATTTGTAAAAGCTCAACCAACAGGCCAAACTCAGCTAGAATGGTAGGATCTGGAGAGGCTCCTCACCTGTACCATGGAGGTGAGAGTTGCTATTTCATAGGCTGTTGTGATAACCAAATGAGAAAGTGAGGACAGCAGGCCCATGCAAATCACCCACTCAGCCTTCAATGACATTAGATTTGAAGAACTGGATGCTTCTGGCTTCTCTCTTGCATGAGAATTTCACCACCTTTAACACTGCACCTCCACTCTCCCTTCTCTCTCAAGACACTCAGGTGAATTTGAGGTTCTTATTTGTGTGTTTACTCTTCCCCTTTGGAAATCCTCTCTCAAGTCGCCATTATAAGTGTGCTGGTGGGTCTGGTCACTGAGGAGTTTCTCAGCCTTCATCTGATCCCCATTTCTGGTCCAGTGAACACCTACTCTGCTCAACTATGAGTCACATGAGGGAAGACGCTGTAGGTCTCATTCCTCCAACAATGAGCACATGGGAGGCTCAGGAGCTCTCTCTGAAGAAAAGAGTTCACACGGCCATCCCAGACTGCTGTCCTTGGAAAGGCCCACTTGTGAAGTTGGCCTTGGTTGGAGTGTGGGAACTTGGATGGCAAACAGTTCCCTACACTGATATAAAACTCTCCCTAAGTGTTGGGAGGACCTCATTGTGTCTATACTGTTTATACAATGTAACTTATGCTGAATACCTTTTTTCCTTCTGGGAGTCTGAAGTTTGGACACGCCTTAGGCAGAAACTGCCTATGTGCAGGGAAAAACCCATGGCACTGAGTCGCTAATGAGCTTCCCTGGGAAATACATTTCACACATGTTATCACAACTCACTGCTGGGGAATTAAGCGCATACCGTCTGACTGCACCAGGAAAGGAGTCTGGAAACCTGCACCTAGTTCCCTGAACTTTTCCACATTAACTTTTTCCCCGTTGCTGATTTTGTCTTATACCCTTTCACTGTAATAAGTCATAGCTGTGAGTACAACTGTGTGCTGAGTCCTGAGGGTCTTTCTATTGAGTTACTGAACCAGTGAACTTGGGGACCTCAGCCACATTCACAAAGATATGTAAGTTACAGAGAGTATGGAGAGGAAACAGAGCTCCTGCAAGCTCAGGCTGGTGGTCAGAAATTGCCTGAATCACAACAAACCTCAGAGACATGCACTGAAGTAGAAAAACTATGAGTTTCCTCCAAAGAGTTAACATCCTTCTGTTCAAATTGCACCCACCCCCTAAGGGCCACTGAACATGTGCATGAGCGTGTGTCTGCATATGTGTGAGTGTGTCTGTGTATGAGTGCGTTGTGAGTGTGCACATGCACATATGTGAGTGTGCATGTGTGCATGAGTACAAGCAGGTGTGTGGAGATCCTGTTGAGGAGGATGAGGCCCTTCAGAAGTCTAATAGAAAGTGCACAGTGTGACCATCTAAGTTTTTATCGTACATCTTTGCACCAATGCATTCAAGCCTCCAGACAAGAGTTGTTCCAGAGTTGGTAATAGTTCATCCAGGGCACAGTGTACACCAAAAAATCACAAATGAAACTCTGTGGAAGGAGAAAGAAAACAGCCTTCAGGGAAATATTTTTTGAAGGTGAACAAAAAGCTCCTGCCCCCCAACAAGCCCTTATCTGGGGAATCTGGACCAGTCTCTGTGTCTGCTCAATGACCACATGGGTGAGGGGGATCTGTTCAGAGTCACATGGTGGGGGCAGAGTGGGGCTGGCCTGAACAGGGATGTCACCCTGGGTGCCCCCTGCCCAGTCACTGGGACCTGAAACAGGTCTGGAGCCTGGAGCCTGCAGCCCAGCCAGATGCTGGGATGAAGTCTGGGCAGGACAGCCTGGGACAGCTGCACTGCCCACAGCCCCAGTCCTCCTGCTCCTGCACTCAGGCACAGAGTGTCCCTCGTGTCTGCCAGCTTGCAGGTGGTTGCACCAGGTGGTACTGGGAAAAGCCAGAAAAGATGGGCAGAGGTTGGAAGACAAGAAGGAAACTAGACAATTCCCAGGAATATAGAGTATGAGCCGAGAGCAGAGCGAAGCCCCAGGGAAAGGAAACCACTTCCACCTGAGGGGCAGGGGTGAGACTGCCAGCGGCCGGGGCTATGACAGCTCAGGGTGGGGAGACTGCCCAATTAGAGAGCCTTCCTCCCACCTCTGGGCACCTCCAATGGCATCAAGCAGCCCTAAGGCCCATATCTACACAGCTAGAAAAGCTGTCAATGTCCACTTGTGGTCTACTTTTTAAAATTTTACTTTTCCCCCTTTGATCACAAGTCCCTGCTCCACTTGATCTTAGCCAAAAGGCCGAGAAGCGATACAATCCCTGCTCAGATGACTGCCACCACACACCTTTTTCAGCTTCTTTTTGCTTTGAATGGGGCATGAATTACTTGTGCTATTCCTCTTGCATTTGGTCCGGCTAATTTTCACAGTTACCATATACTCCACTCCAGTCGTGAGCTACCGAGAAACAGCAACACTGTTAGTGTTGACTCCAAGCATCCAGTTGCTGACCCTCCCCAGGAAAACCTAGGAGATGAAGCCCCAGGAGCCACAATCCCTGTTTCCAGAGCTCATCCAGTAAAAGCATGGCTCCCTCTTCTCCTCCCAGCTGGAGGATGCACAATGACAGCTGAGGCCCTTGGTCGGCCCCCAGCATGTGCAGAGCCCTTCCCCTTGCTTTGGACTGGCCTCACTTTTGCAGTCACAGATGGCTTCTCACTTGTCTCCCTTGCAACCTCAGGATGAGGGATTGGCAAGACATTGAGCTTGGCTGCCCGGCAGCCCCAGAATACCCCCCATATCTATACACATGATCCTCAGAATGCATAGGGGTGCATCTTGTCCCTCCGTTTCATCCTTTTCCTCCCTCCCTACTCTCCTTCCCAACCAACCTGATGGAAAGCAGTTTAAAAACACAGCTAAAAAACACAGGCTTAGAAACTGAATTGATTTGGGGCATTCATTTCCCTCCTACTAACACTGCACCCTTGAGCAAATGCCCAGCAGCCTCCCTTTCTTCAACTACAGAGTCCAGATAATAATTATGCCTGCTCAAGGAGTTGTTGCATGGGCTAAAGAGAAGCATGCATCTCACTGAATGCACAAAGCAAATTTTAAAATAAGTTATTACGAATTATTAAATGTTTTAGCAAAGTGTGGGGAACATTACTCTGAAGCAGCTATGGAGTTAGGAAAGCAACAGAACTGAAGACAGAAGAACTGTGCTCAAGTTCTGGCTTTATCCCCTGCTAACTCTATCTCCTTGTCCAAGCCCTGCCACCTCTCTGACTCAGTTTCCTCATCTAGAGAATGGGAAGAAGAATGCCAATTTCCTCCTAGGGTGTATGCAAACAGTGAATGTGTAAACCATGCAGAACACACACCAGGGCTATTCCCAGCTGTTGGGATCTGTCTTCTTGTGCTCATGATCAAGTGCCAGGCTGTAAGGACTGTGAGGGCAGGGATGCTGGGAAAGCCTTTTGTGGCAGGACCTGCACCCTGAAGTGAAACTCCAACAAATGCTTTGGTGATTCATGTCCTCTGTTGGAAATGGCTGGGTCCCTCAAGTCAACACACGGAATAGAGAGCTCTGCCCTGGGGAGGGGAGAAGCTCCTGGAAGTTCCCTGCTTCCTTGTCCCTATGTTAGGGTCAAACCAACAGAGAGGGCTTGGTGCTCTCCCTGGTGGTGGTAGAGGGAGAGAGCAGCCACACTGCCCCCTAGAGGAAAGTGCCCCCAGAAAAGCCCAGGGTGGTTGCGGGGGGGCGGGGGGGGGGGGGAGGAGGCCTGAGGGCGTTATGGCCATCTTGGTCCCAGCATCTGCCACCTGAAGAACTTCGGGATGCAGGGCTCCAAGCTCTTCATCAAGGGACGATGGTTCCATCCAGGTGTTGGCATCTTGCAGGGCTTTCACACTGACCTTCAGCATACTCCATAGGTATGAAAAATCTAAAACACTGGCCATAAATTTTACTGACATTCCAGTGTGCAAAGTGTTTTAGCATTCATTATTAGACTGGATTGCTAGGTAATAAGAGGAATCATCATAGTCATACAAATATTTTCACAAGTGCGGCTTCACACTTATTCTGCCCACTTGCAGGTGAGGAAACAGGCCTGGAGAGTATGAATGGCGCTTGACATAGATCTCACAATTAGAGGGACCTGGAACCTGGGTGCAGGCAGCTCATCAGGCCCACCTCCTACACCCCTCTGTGGGGTATTAGGACGCACACAATCATGTGGCAAAAGGACCCAGGTCACCTAGCTACGTCGGGGCACACACACTCTGTTCTTTTATCCATCTGAATGACATTAAAAGGTTGTTCATAAACTATTCTTCGGGAGTTAACTGTTAATGATAATGGACTGATTCCACAAGACAGACCTCCTGGGAGTCTCAGATTTATCCTTGGGAACCATGACCTGGGAGAACAATCCAACTTGGCAAGAATTTTGGTCAACAGCCGCCACCTTGTGTCCAAGTCACCTCAGTGTTTGTGGGCCTGATGAGCCACCATCTTGGGGCAAGAGTATGTGACTGAAACAGGGACAGGCTGATGTCCACATTGTGATGTCAGGCCTGCTTCGTGTCACACTAACACTGCCTGCCCCTCTCTGCGCCCCACCCTTGCTGGTTTCTCCTGTTCCCATTGCCCCTCTCTCTCCCGGCCAGAGACATTTTCTTCTGTCAATTTTTTTTTTCCAAATCGGGTTAATTGAACTAAAAAATGTGCTATTGCTTCTGCCCTAACTAACGTATAGTTTACTATGTAAACTTGAAGGGAAGTTGGACCCATGAAAGTGGTTTTCAAACAACTTTTCTTTCCTCGATCACCCTCAATTGATGTATTTCAAAAAAACTTTGTATGCAAAACACATAAAAAGAGAGATGATCTGATTGAAGTCTGTTTCTCACTCCCTCTTCTCCTTTCCACCCCCCAAAAATTTCCTGTGCAATCCCAGATTTCTATAGAGTACAACTAGAAAGTTCAGACTTGACAGCCCTGGACACTGAAAAACTATGTTGAGGGGGAACCTACAAAGAACATTTATATTTCACCAAAGCAGAAACAAAGTCATCTTCATCAGCTGTCACTCTGGTAGGACGAATTTCAGAACAAAAGGCAATTCTTCCCAAGAAAGAACAGTTGAGAACCTCAGAAGCTGTTTTTACTTCAGACCAAGAGTAACAGAGTAAGGTTTCATTCCAGTCATTCGGCTAGCATTTCAAAGCATGGTGAAGGCAAGTCTGGGGTCCAAACAACTCCAAAGCATGCTCATCCCAAATGAAGCCTCCCCCCACCTTGGTGAAACCATCACTTGATTCTCTCTGGGAGCCATACCATGTCCCCGGATGTCCAAGTGGGCACTGCCCACATCCACAGGAACTGAGGCACAAACCTGCATCTGACTTCGAAGTAGCTTGTCGACTTGAAATAAGTAGGTGTCATTGCTAGCATTATTGTAGGTTTCCATGAAGAATTGGAGTGTTGAATTCATGTTTGTCTTGCTCATGGACTTCTCCTGGAAGCCTTCCCACCTTTGAAAATGACCTAGTCTGGCTTCCAGGACCAGGGCAGCCAACAGCAACAGAGGGTTCCTCCAGCATCCAACTCCCATCTTGCAGCCTCAGAAACCTCCTATCCACTGCACCTGCCAGGGCGGGATTGGAGCCAGAATGCAACTCACTCACCATCCCGCAGTGGCCTTTGCCCAGTGGGCTTGCCCAGGTTGAGACCCCAGAGACCTCAGCCTTATCCTTTCAGGGCTCTGCCTCCAATTGAGATTGAGACCCCAGCCTTATCCTTTCAGGGCTCTGCCCCCAATCTGACCAAAGGACCAACCCAGGAAATCTCCCTGCATGGTTGCTCAACTCTCTTTCAGGTTTGTACATTTTCCACATATTTATGATACCCACTTGGTTCTTCCATTATTCAGGCAAGTGTAATTTCTAAACACCAGCCAAGATGGGCAAGACCCTCTCCTTGCCTTCATATTTATCGAGGAAGAAAGCCCCCAGAACAGAGCTTTATAGTGCTATGCCATAAGAAGTATATGGGACAGAGAAGCGCCATTGGTGGGAATTGGGGAAGACTTATGGAGAAGGTAATATTTGAACTGGGATATGAGGAATCAAGATATGGGACAGGGTGTGATACATTCTACTTACCTTTTGTGGATTCTACCTGTTTAACCCAGCCATCAACTATTCCCTATGCCTCCTTTACAGCTAGGTTCTCTTTACTCTCCTGCCTCCTTTCTTACCACAGATTTCTGCCTGCTGGATCCCACTGTACCTGCAGACCCTGGCACTAGCTCTTGCTATCTTGGTGTGACCCCAGCAGATCTTTGTGAGGTAATATTAGCCTCCCTGTGAGGAGGGAATAAACTCTGATCCTTGTTCATAAATTAATCCTGAAGACCCCTGAAGGTTAGGTGTTGCTTATTTGGGGCAGGAAAAATTTTCCTCAACCCTCTTTGGGTCTCTGGCTGGACCTAAGAATTAAACTAACAGGAGAAAAGCATACATGTTTTGTTGACATTTTGTATAGGCATGGAGCCTTCACAAGAAAATGAAGACGTGAAGAAGTGGCCAGAACAAAAAGCTTATATACCCTGTAGACAAAGAAACAATAAATGTGTGAAGAATAGACAAGACAAGGGGGTTTGGACTAGGAATAATAAATGGTGAAGAGATAACAAGGTTTGTTTATACAGCCTTATCCTCCATCTCTGGGTATAAGGATGTCCTCCATCTTCCTGGTACATGGAAGGTACCTTTCACATGGGAGATTTATCTTCTGTTTTTAGGGAAGAAGGTCTCTGGGTGGGGGGTGGGGATGATCAGATTGTCCATCCTGCTTCGCCATTTTCTCAAACTCCTTAGGCTTAAGATCTTCAATGCACCAAAGTGCCAAATTTGGGGGTAACATGCCCTGAACCCATCACCTGCATCCAGAAGCCTGTAATAACTCCACATTTTTTAAACTTTTGTTAAGGTGGGATCCTGAATGGGGTCCTGCAGCAGAAAAAAAGAATTAGTGGGACAAATGATGAAATGTGAATCAAGTCTGTAGATCAGTTCATAGCACTGCACTGATGTTAACTTCCTAGTTTTTACCTTTGCACTGTACTTACATGAGATGCTAACATTTGGGGTGAATATTTTATGTTATTTTTGTAGCCTTTTTGTAAGTATGAAATTATTTCAAAATAAAGGTTAATTTCTTTAAATTTTTTGGTTTAAATTCAATTTAGTTAACATATACTATATTATTAGTTTCAGGGATAGAATTCTCTTCAGCAACCCTCAGTTTGTTTCCTAGAGTTAAGAGTCTCTTATGACTTTCCTCCCTCTTTGTTTTCATCTTAGTTTTTTAATTAGATATTTGCAAATGATACTACAGATAAAGGGATGACATCCAAGATCTATAAATAACTTCTCAAACTCAACACCCAAAAAACAAATAATCAAGTCAAAAAATGGGCAGAAGACATGGACACTTCTCCAAAGAAGACATACAAATGGCTAACAGAAGCATGAAAAAATGTTCATCATCATTAGCCATCAGGGAAATTCAAATCAAAACCACATTGAGATCCTTACACCAGTTAGAATGGCAAAAATGAACCAGACAGGAAACAACAAATGTTGGCGAGGATGTAGAGAAAGGGGAACCCTCTTACACTGTTGGTGGGAATGCAAGTTGGTACAGCCACTTTGGAAAACAGTGTGGAGGTTCCTCAAAAATTTAAAAATAGAGCCACCCTGGGGCGCCTGGGTGGCTCAGATGGTTAAGCATCTGCCTTCGGCTCAGGTCATGATCCCAGGGTCCTGGGATCGAGCCCCATATCGGGCTCCTGGCTCAGTGAGGAGCCTGCTTCTCCCTCTCTCTCTGCCTCTCTCCCTGCTCATGCTTTCTCTCTCTCTCTCTGTCTCTGTGTCTCAAATGAATAAATAAAATCTTAAAAAAAAAAATCCATCACAAAGTTAAAAAAAAAAAAAAATAGAGCCACCCTATGATCCAGCAATTGCACTACTGGGTATTTACCCCAAAGACACAGATGTAGTGAAAAGAAGGGCCACATGCAGTGCAATGTTCATAGCAGCAATGTCCACAATAGCCAAACTGTGGAAAGAGACGAGATGCCCTTCAACAGATGAATGGATAAAGAAGATGTGGTCCATATATACAATGGAATATTACTCAGCCATCAGAAAGGATGAATACCCAACTTTTGCATCAACATGAATGGAACAGGAGGAGATTATGCTAAGTGAAATAAGTCAAGCAGAGAAAGTCAATTATCATATGGTTTCACTTATTTGTGGAACATAAGGAATAGCATGGAGGACCTTAGGAGAAGGAAGGGAAAAATGAAGGGGGGGAAATCAGAGGGACAGACGAACCATGAGAGATTATGGACTCTGGGAAACAAACTGAGGGTTTTAGAGGGGAGGTGGGAGGGGAGATGGGTTAGCCCAGTGATGGGTATTAAGGGGGGCATGGATTGCATAGAGCACTGGGTGTTATACGCAAACAATGAATCATGGAACACTACATCAAAAACTAATGATGTAACGTATGGTGATTAACATAACAATAAAATTTTTTTTAAAAAAGACAACAGAAAAAAAAACTAATGATGTACCATATGGTGACTAACATAACATAATAAAAAAATAAAAATAAATAAATTCAATTAGCTAACACGTTTCTTTTTTTTTTTTAAAGATTTTATTTATTTATTTGAGACAGAGAGAATGAGATACAGAGAGCATGAGAGGGAGGAGGGTCAGAGGGAGAAGCAGACTCCCTGCCAAGCAGGGAGCCCATTGCGGGACCCGATCCCGGGACTCCAGGATCATGACCTGAGCCGAAGGCAGTCGCTTAACCAACTGAGCCACCCAGGCGCCCAGCTAACACGTTTCATCCTTAGTTTCAGATGTAATGTTCAACAATTCATTAGTTGCATATAACCAGTGCTCATCACATCACATGCCCTTCCCAATGCCCATCACCCAGTTACCCCATCCCCCCACCCACCACCCCTCCAGCAACCTTCAGTTTGTTTCCTAGAGTGAAGTCTCTCATGGTTTGTCTACCTCTCTGATTTCTTCCCATTCAGTTTTCCTCCCTTCCCCTATGATCCTCTGCGCTATTTCTTATATCCCACACATGAGTGAAACTATATATTTGTCTTTCTCCAATTGACTTATTTCACATAGCATAATACCCTCCAGTTCCATCCATGTCGATGTAAATGGTAAATATTCATCCTTTCTGATGGCTGAGTAATATTCCATTGTATATATAAACCACATCTTCTTTACCCGTTCATCTGCTGAAGGACATCTCAGCTCCTCCCACAATTTGACTATTGTAGACATTGCTGCTATGAACATTGGGGTGCAGGTGCCCCTACTACATCTGTATCTTTGGGGTAAATACCTAATAGTGCAATAACTGGATTTTCATCTTATTTTATTTTTCCTTCCTTTCCCCATGTTCATCTGTTTTGTTTCTTAAATTCCACAAAATAAAGGTTAAAATGTTCAAAAATAAATAGGACCTTAGTCTTTGGGAAGGAGCACACATGCAGTACTACCTTGCAATCCAACTCTCCTGGGTTCAGATCCCTTGCTGGGTGACTCGGAGAGACAGTTAATCTCTGAACCTCAGTTTCTTCATCTATAATATGAGAATGGGAAAAACTACTAATCTTGGTTTGTGGTGGAAACTAAATCCATGTACCAAACAACCTGTTCCCAGGTCAGGCATCGGTCAGTGCTTGGAAACATCTTCTGGGTGATTCTTTCAAGACTCTGAACCCACACACTGAAGCCCATGGTCTGTCAGACCCCAAATGCCCTGGGACCCAGACCACCCTCCAGTGTGAAAATCCTACTAGGACCTGTTACAACATCACCCCTGACCCTCAAAGCCTGCCTTGTAAGACTTGTCCAGCTGATGGAAGTGGCCACTTTGGAACACCCTGAGCCAAAGCTGCAGGAGCACCATTGTCAAATAGATGCATAAGGGTTCTGAGTAATGTGTGTGCAGACTGCCTTGGAAACCTGAGCTATACCCATTGGACTGTGGACCTGAGGAAGGAAAAGTAATAGTCAATGGACCATATCAGAAAATCTATGAACATGGGGCCAAATACATAAAAAAAATTGATCTACTTAAAGAAATATGCACCTTGGTTATATCCATAAAGTTAGGGGAAAATGAATCCCCAGTAATTTGCATGGAATAAGAAAAAATATATAGACCCTGGCTATGCCCATAGAATAAAACAGAAAAGGGGGACCATATCTGCCACACCTGGAGTTCTTTGGCTTATGGTGGCATAACTCCAATCTCACCTCTCTCCACATGGCCTTCTCATCTGTCTCTTTATCTCAAATTTCTCCCACCTTTCTCTTAAGAATGCCAGTCATTGGATTTGGGACCTACCCTAAATCCAATGTGATCTCATCTCAAGAGCCTTAACTTAATTATATCTGCAAAGACTCTATATCCAAATAAGTTCACATTCATGGGTACTAGGGGCAATGACTTGTGCATATATTTTTAGGGAACACAATTCAACACACTAAATTGTCCACAGAATAAGAAGAAAATTGAGAGTACAAGTGTATCCATATATACTAGTTTCCCACGGTTTTGTAACAAATTAACATGAGTTTGGTGGCTTAAAACCACAGAAATATATTGTATTTTAATTCTGGAGGCCAGAAATATGAAGTCATTTTCACTAGACCAAAATCAAGGTGTTGGCAGGGCCATACTCCCTCCAGAGGCTTTGGGGGGAAATCCACTGGTTGTCGTCATTCCTTGGCTTGTGGCCACAACACTCCAATCTCTGCTTCTGCGGGCATATGCCCTCCTCTTCTGTCTGCCTCCCTCGTAT
Source organism: Mirounga leonina (assembly GCF_011800145.1). NCBI lineage: Eukaryota > Metazoa > Chordata > Mammalia > Carnivora > Phocidae > Mirounga > Mirounga leonina. The sequence goes on from NW_023270374.1 coordinate 2,275,697, forward strand.
AAGGATATATGGATGGTATTTAAGGCCCATCTGAGAAATCCAGAATGATCTGCGCATCTCAAGATCTTGAATTTAATCACATCTGTAAACTTCTTCTTTACCACATAAGACAATGCTCACAAGTTCCAGGGGGTCATTATTCAGCCTACCACACCATGGATTCAGGAAAAATAGGAAGAGTGATTATTTCCATGGAAGGAGGCGGACAGGGGCCCTGGTCATGTCCCTAGAGAAGGAAAAAAAGAGAAACACATCCATGGAAATGAGAGGAAATAAGAAGCCTCATCAATTCCATGCTTAAAGGGAAAACAGGTATCCTGGTTACATCTGTGGAATAAGTGAAAAAGAGGAGACCTGATAAGATTCATGGGATAGATTGAAGATAGGGATCAGCATTATATCCATGAATCAGTGGAAAAATACAGGAGGATGGATGATTTCCATAGCTTGATGGGGAAATGGTGGTTTTGGTTATGTCCATGGAATGAGGAGAAAATAGGATTCCAATAATGTTTGGTATAAGGGATAAGCAGGGGCTTGGTTAAGATTATGGAATAAAGAGAAAATGAAGGGCCTGGTTATATCCAGAATAGATTGTGAGAAAAGGCAGTGATATAACGCCCATAAAATGAAGGGGAAATGAGGGACCCTTGTCATGACCATGGAATATGGTGAAAATAAGGGGTCTGGCAATGTCCATGAATTAAGAGAAAAATACTGAGCCTGATAAAATTCATAGAAAGGGAAAATATTAGACCTGATTATTTCCATGCAATGAGGAGAAAATACAGGGCTGGGTGTGTCTGTGTAATGCAGGGAAAGTAGGGGGCCTGGTTATGTCAGTGGAATAAGGGACAAGCAGAATGTCTCGGTCATATCCATGGAATGAAAAGAAAATAGGCGGCCCCGTTGTGTCCATAAAAAAAGAAATAGAGACAATGACTATGTCTACGTGGTAAGGGGAACATAGGGACCCTGGTTATATCCATGGAATGTGAGAAAAAGCCCTAGTTGTATACACGAAAGAAGAGAAAACAGGGGACCTGGCATGTCCATGAATGAAGAGGAAAATAAGAAGCCTAATAGTGTCCATGAAATAAGGAAAAGCATGAGGTCTGATTGATTCCCAAGAAATAAAGGGAAAATAGAGGCCCTAGACGTTCAGGAATAAGAAGAAAATTGGAAACATGGCCATGTCCATGGAATAAGGGGAAAACATGTGGCCTGGTTAAGTCTATGAAAGTCTATAAGGAAGATATGGGAGGGGGCTGATAATATCCATTTAATAGGGGACACAGGGAGCCTGGTCATGTCCAGGGAATTAGTGGAAAAGAAAGTAGGGTCTCTGGATGTTTCTATGGAAAAGGGGAAAGTAGGTAAAAAGGAAAAACTCATCTTCCCATCTGGGTAGGGAAAACCTCAGCTCTTCCCTATGTTATTTCTCTCCTGCAAGTCTCCTTTTCTATCTTGCAAAACACTTTCTGACACTTCTGGCTGCCAAATATGTGGGGTTTTCCCCACAAGCAATTCTCTCCAACACCAGTTGGGTGTCCTATAAGTCCACTCTACCTGGAGACAGCATCAGACCCCACAGATGAAGGGCTTAGTCCAACAAAACTGCCCCACTATCACCACCTTCAGATGCCAGGTGCAAGTCCAGGTTGTCAACTGTGCTTCATGACCAACTGGCTATAAATCCAAGGTTCCCATGACTCCCTTTCTGGGTTCAATTAATTTGCTAGAGTGGCTCGTAGAACTCAGGGAAACACTTTTCCCCAGCTTATTGTAAAAGGATATGACAAAGGATACAGATGAACATCCAGATGGAAGGGATATGTAGGACAAGGTATGTGGGAATGGGTGCAAGGCTTCCATGCCCTGTCATGGAGGGCAACTTTCCCAGCACCTTTATGTGGTGACCAAACTGGAAGCTCTCCAAACCCTGTACTTTTAAGATTTTATGGAGACTTCATCATATAGGCATGATCTATCATTGACTCCATTTTTAGCCCTTCTCCCTTCTTACAAGCATAGGGGGCAGGGCTGAAAATTCCAAGTGTCTAATCATGGGTTATTCAGTCTGGTGACCAGCCCCCATTCAGGAGCCCACCCAAAGTCACCTCATTAGAACAAAAGGCACTCCTGTCACCCAGGAAATACAAGGATTTTAGGAGCTCTCTGCTGGGAACCAGGATCAAAGGTCAAATATTAGAGCAAAAGACACTCTTCGTATTCTCACCACTTAGGAAATTACAAGGGTTTCATGGGTTCTGTGCCAGGAACTGGAGGCAGAGGCCAATACATATATTTTCTATTATCTCATAAATAAAACTTGGTTACATCCATAAAATAACAGGGAAGTAGAGGCCCTGGCTCTATGTATGGCCCAGTAATGTCCACAGAACAAGAGGAAAATAGAGAACCTAATTATTTCCCTAGAATAATAGGAAATTACATTGTCTGGTTACAGTCGTGGGATAAGAGGAAAATGGGGACCCTGATTATCCATGGAATAAAGGTACATAAGGTGGGCTGGTTATGTTCATCTAGGAAAAGTGAAAAATAGGAGCCCCATTTTAGTCAATAAAAGAAGGGAAAATGGGGGCCACAGTTATAGCCTGAAATTATAAGAAATATGGAGTCTGTGTATGTCCATGGAATAAGGAAGGGTGGGTGGGAGGGAATGCAAAGGGGCATGAGGAAACTTTGGATGACAGATGTGTTCATTGTATGGAGTATAGTGATGATCTCACAGGTGATGCACATCAAAACTCATCAAGTTGTGCAGTTTATTGTATGTCAATTATACCTCAATAAAGCCATTTGGGTAGGTAGATGGACAGATGGATGGATGGATGGACAGATAGATGAGTGGGTGGACAGGTGGACAGAGGAACAGATAGATGGATGGATAAGTGGGGAGTGGGGGGATGAACAAGTAGATGTATGGACAGGTAGATGGATGGATGGATGGGTGGATGGATGGATGAAGGGTGTGCAAGAATAAGCACAGAGCTTCCTATGGAACAGACGGGGCTGCCACTGTGCCCCTTCCATAACTGCACCCAGAGCACTGAGAAAGAAAAACCTGTCCTTGTCCAGAGCCACACGGGGGCAAGTATGAGAACAGTGAGGACTGCACCTCAGCATCTCCCACCTGCCTGGGCCAGGCCACCTTCTCACTTGTTGCTACACCGTTCAGAGGAAGACAGTCAGCCTCATTAGTAGTTGGTGCTTAAGAAAGAATAAGCATCTTTCCCAAAAGCCCAGCACACCTGGCCTTCTGACTCATAGGCTGAACCTGGTAGCAGGGCCACTGCTGGAGCAGTCACAGTGGCAAGGGCATGCGATTTGTCTTAGATCAACCCACAGCTATGTGGTGTGTGGGTGACATGGTGGTAGGCCACAGGGGTTGTCTGTGAGCTGCACAACTTCCTGGTTTTGCCTGTTGCCAGCCAGGCTTGGAAATTCTTTGTCAGGCTGCTCCCAGGGAAAAAATTAGCAGAAAACAGAGGGAGAATGTATCTTATCACTGCAGGCAGTATGGCTCTGCTTGTCTGGGCTGAGGAGTCTGGAGACTGGGAGTTTCCTGGCTGTGGCTTTTAATCTACCCCTTTATCTTACCTTGTCATTACTGCCCCTCCACCCCAGATGAACTTCACAGGTTCTTCCTTGACCCCAGTTCTCTTGGGCCTGCACAGACCACTCATCAGTCTGGTCAAAACCATTGCTCATCATGATATGCTTCTTTTTGGAAATCCAAAGCGGAGTGCCATTACTCCCCGAAGTGGGAAGGGACCTGGAGGTCATCTAGCAGGTGAGAATCCATGCCCCAGGCTGCTGGGCATGTTCCAGGACAAGTAGCTAGGTAGACCATCCCCTGCCCAGGCAGACTGAGTCCAGACATCCAGGCTGGTCAGTTTTGGTCTCACTGTGGGGCCAGGGGCTGCTGTGAAGAGTAGGAGAGCTGTAGAGCAGAGTCAGACGTGGGGCTGCCCTTCCACAGTTTCTTGGCAGCTCCTTCAGAGTCTTAGTTACCTCATCTGTAAAATCACATGATAGTAAAAACATCAGATTATTATAAAAGGTACCTAGCAGTGCCTGACACACAGGACTCAATCATTTGGGTTCTTCTCCCCATATTTTTTTTATCTATCAATCTATCTATCTATCATCTAAACTCTTCCTTGTTCTGCTCTAAACTGGCTGCTGACCTAGAAATTACCTTGATAAGAAGCAAATCTATTTGAGAGCCAACCTGCCCCCAGAAACCCTTCAAAGCCAGCCCAGCAAGGAACAATCTGCAGTCTGGGTACCTGCATGACTACTCTCCCAAGCACGGCTGCAGGGGAGCATTGCCTAGGCCACCAGTGGCAGCCACAACTGCAGCCCCGAGACCCTGAGCCCTCATCCCTGGAGCTGCAGCAGAAGGACATGGCTGACATTGGCTGGAGATGCCCGCTGGTCCTGGGGAGCAGGCCAGCAGCAGGCACAGAATGTCAACAATGACAAGGTGGTACTACAGATGGCTCAGAGCTGGCATTGCCCCAAAAGGCTCAGTGTACATTTTCCCTTTCCAGACAAGGAAACCTGACAAATCACGAGGCTGAGAAAGTCAGAGATGTCATAAGACATGGAACATTCTCGCTGTCTCTGTAGGATTTCCACCTGGGGACTGAGAGTGACAGGGTTTGTCGGCAGGCCACCGTCCTCATGCAGCCTTTGGTCTCCTTTCTGCGGCTGTTCTCCCTGGTGCAGCCCTGGTTTACCAGCTCCTAAACAGGCTACTCCATTTAAGTAACCATCACGACTCATTTTGAAAGCGAAAACAGAGTACGCAGGCTCTGCAGACTGTTGTTCTCCTGTTTCTGTGCTCTGGCTGTACTTCTGTTTTTCCGTGAGCAGGCAACCATCCTCCTGAAGCAACAAGCAGCAAAAGCTGAAAAGGGCCAAAACTTTGTTGTAACCTTCAAGTGTTCAAGTTCAAGTCCTTTGTCCATCTTTTCTATTTGGTGGTTTGCCTCCCATTGATTTGTAGGATTTCTTTACCCTTAGTAATAATTATTTTGGGGTATATTTCCTGCAAATATCTTTTCTGGGTTGTGGTTTTGTCTTTTCATTGAGTTATACGCTAAAAAGAAATACTTCATCTTAATGGAGTGAACGTATTGATTTTTTTCTCTTATGGTTGGCAGTTTTGATATCTCACTTAAGAAATCAAGGTCATGAAGCTACTTTCCTGTATTTTCATTTAAAACTTCTAGAAGTTTTCACCCAAAACTCATGTGACATTGTGTGTCAACTATACTTCAATTAAAAAAAAAAAAAAAAAAAAACCTCGAACAGTTTCAAAGTTAAGCATTTCACACTTATGTCCATTACCATCAATATTTTTGTGCCAGGTGTATTTGCTAATATCTCATTCAGAATTCTTGTATCCATGTTCCTGAGTGAGACTGGCCCAAGATTTTCCTTTCTCATACAGGCCTTTTCTAGTTTGGGTCTCAAGGTTGCACCTCATACAACAAGCTGGAGAACATGTCAGTCAGGGTCCCTGCAGTAAATAGAGGCACACTCGCAATAGGAAGGTTTATTTACAAGGGATACTTACAATGCTGCAGGTGCAAGTGAATCCCAAGGCACAGGGCTGTCATTTGCTGGAAGATGAGGGGAGCAATCTAGATGTCGGGGAGCATCAGCTGGCCACCCTGCAGAGGGACCAGTGAACAGATGCCATGATCTCACTCACCTTCTGCCCTCCACCTCAGGCTGAGCACCTCACTGGCCTCATGCACCAGAAGTCAGAAGACATGGGACCCTATTGGTGGAGTCCCTACAGATCAGCCTTTTGGGGCAGAGAGCAGCATAAAGCAAGGTAATGAGTGGGACGTAGAGGAGGGGGATCGACGTGATCAAACACGGGGACATTTCCCTCTGTGTTAATTCCCTGGAGGAGTTGCTAGTTTGTTACGTTTTTGTCCATGTCTTTTAGGGACTGAGAAAGGGAGAGTCTGTATGTGGCTTCATTTCATTTTCTTTATCCAGACACTCTCCCAATATACAGCCAATTCTCATCAATCAAAGTAGCTATGATCTATAAAGTCACTACAAACACTGAGTTAACAAGTACTGAACCATTGCTCCCCAGGAAATCACAGATTTGGTTCCCTTGAGTCTCTGGTCACATTTTTCTCAGCCCATTAACTGTTTTATATGTGTTTCTGTTTAAAGACACTTTATTTGACGTATATCTTGACTTGTTAACATTGAACTCATAGCCAACAGCACTATAACTTGTGCCTGAACAAAGCTTATCTAACACGTACTTCTCCCTAAGGCACAGCACCACTTTCTTGTGCTGAGGAACACCAGGAGACTTATTTACAGTATGAGCTAAAAAAAAAGTGTCAGTGAGCTGAAAACATGTTTATCATGCCACTCAAATTTTTCACTGCTCTGCACATGTCCATAAATGACTGCAGAAATTCATAGTATTGGTTTGGGGGTTACAAATGGATTTTAGCAAATAGGCAAATTTGCAAATATAGAATCCGCGGATGCTGAGCATTCACTGTATTTTCAAATGCAGTCACTACAGCAGTGCTTATGAAGACTCAGTTCTTTCAGACTATGAAATGTTAGCACCACACCCTAAGTAAGCCTGTTATAGTGTGACCACTGATAGGAAACCCTTCCTTTATTTTGGGACAGACCTGACTATTTTGGTAATAGGCAAATAGGATGAAACTCAAACATGCCACATTTGGAAAGGGTTATATAAGATTTGGTGCAATGAACTATTATCCATTAACACTTAATTGCAAAGACTAGTAGCATCTAGAAAATGCTTATGTATCCTTAGAAACATACAGATAAAAAATGAGTAGAAATGGGTGAATTTTTCCTAAAATTTCTGTTAATTAAAGAAATTTAGATCAATTACATTAAAATAATAATGTGAAAGGAAATCGAAACAGTCCAGGAAATAAACCCATTTTTCTCTGTAAGCCATTGTGCCTGCAGCTTAGAACCATAATTCTGGCTAGAACTATATTAACTATTGAGAAGAAAAGTCTTAGAATATATCATTATATAAATAAATGTTGGGTCATCTTGGTTTTTATGTCTATTTGCCATTTTTAAAGGCATCCAGTTAATTTCAAACTGTGTGGTGGAATTTCTTATCAGTTAATGAAAAGAATAACATTAATTAATGACATAATATTACTTTTTCACAAGTATTTTCTTGAACTTAATTTACCATTTTCTATGTCTCTTCTAACAGATATTTTGTACATTTAATTTTGCTTTTTCTAATGTTTTGGTCTAAATTTCACAGAACAATTTCTTAAGAAAATGGTAAATAATATTAACAAAGCTGTCTTCAGGAACAGCTGTAGCAATTTCGACACAGCATGAAATGTCTCAAACACACACACACATACACAAACTACTATTGATTTGAAAGTTAAAAAAATATATAATAAAAGCCACTTATTTAATTATCCCTCTGAAGTTCCCCATTCAATTGCTCTCGGGTTTTGCAAGTCCATGAGGAAAATGAAAAAAATCACCATAAATAGAGTAATTAAATTCTAGCCTCAAAGCTACACAAAGTGCAGAAGCCCAACCTCATCAACATGGATAGAGAACGTTTATTTTCATTAATTCATTATTTTGATGCTTTTGGATGAAGAGCCTTCTGGAATGAATTCTTTTCTTCCCTGCCTTCAAAAGGGGACCACACTGGAGCAGCGCTGGCCTTGTCCCTCCCAACACCTCTGAGCCACTCTTAGGTTACTGAGTCTGAGATATCAGTGGAGAAGGCAGCCGAAGATGGGGCAGACCCTCCCGGGGTTCCAAGGCCCTTGGAGGTGAGGGGCTGCTCCCCAGGCTGGGGGCTCCAGCTTCACAGTTTTGTCAGTGCAACCAGGCTCCCTTGAATATAACTCTGGTGGACTTAACACCTCTGCAAATCCTTTAAGACCCTCCCCTTGAATACAGGTGAGCCTGAGCAATTTGCTTCAGGGATACAGAAATGATGCCTCAGAACTTGAGACCTTAAGTTGTAAAGGTGATTCAGCAGCTGCCTGGCTCCCATCCCCCTAGCACCTTTGGAGCCCTGGCCACCATGTAAACATTCAGAGAGAGATACCAGGGCCTCGGCTCTTCTGGCCTTTCGAGTTTTCCCATCTCAGGCAGCAGGCATGAGTAGAAAGCCCTGAAGACGACCCCAGCTCCAGCTACCACCTGACTGAGAGACCCCCAAGTGAGAACCACCCATCTGAGCCCAGTAGGGCCCCAGAACCACAAATGATACCGATAATAAACAACTACTATAGCTTTACACCCCTAAGTTTGAAGTGACAACCGGAACCCCAAGTATACAGTTATCCACAGATGACAATACCGATTTATGAATTTGTAATGAACACCATGACTGTGTCTGGGTACCAGAACACACCTATAGGTCCTCAGTGCATATGCTCCCCGTCTTAGTTTGTGTTCTCCCAGAAGCAGACCTTGAGACAAGGATTCTAGTGAAAGCAATTTCCTGGGCGGTAACCCCAGAAGGCAGCACCAGTAGGAGTGTGGGGAAAGGCAAGGGAAGAAAGTCAGTGAAGAGTACAGAACAGGAACGTTCTACTGTGAGCAGCTTGGAGCTCACTGCCACTGGGGACCCCTAGGAGAGAGTGTAAAACATTGCTCAGTGTTGTCCCACCAGAAGGGTACTTATCTTCCAATTTTCCAACATTCATTGATTGAGGGCTGCTCCTAGGAGGCCAAGAGGCATTGATTTCCTTGTCAATGTAGTTAATTAGCCCTCCCCACTTCTTTAGCATTCCAGCAGAGCAGGCTGGAAGGCCAAAGAGAACCCTCAAGAGAATTGCAGGTGCTGGCAGTTGGGACCCCCAGGCACGGGAACACCCAGTGCTAGTCATGGCCACAAGTTTCCTACAGAGTTTGGAATCAGAGGGAGGGGGGTGGGTGACACTAAGTGAACGCAGGACCTGGTAGTTGCTGCTCAGCTTCATGGCAGGCAGGGGTAGTGGGAGCCAACTGCACTCAGTGGCATGGGAGATACTCACCCAGTGCACTGGGCCCCTGCACTGCCACTCCAGATCCCAGTCCGGACAATCCTGGAGGTGCAATGCATTTGTGCCCACTGCACCTTCCCTTGGTGCTGGTCTCCACACAGGATTCTTCCCATGCTGCACCCCCTTCTGTGAACACATGCAAAGGGCCACACCTTGTTTTTCACACAGATCATTTTCTGATCCTGCCTCTCTTACAGCAGGCTATTCTCAAATGGCTTCAGCCTTGCCTTTGCAGAACACCTCTCAGGGTGAACAGTTGGACACTCGACATTCCAATTTAACTTCCTGTGTGTTCATTCAGTCTGAATGCCTGTGAGTCTGCCCTGATCATAGGGAAAGGCCTGCAGGTTCTGCTTGGTTCTGCCTGGTAAAGGGTGCAGGTTCCTCCTTTCTTGCTCCATCTTCTCAGAAACTGTCTGAAGTCTTTTCTTCCAAGTGTCCAGAGCGGCTGAAAGGCAAGATATGTCTAGGCCAGCATTGTCAATTTCGTGCCATAAATAGAAATGTTCTGTATTTGTGCATTCTAATATGACAGCCACTAGGTACATGCGGCAATTGAGCAGTTAAAATGTGGCTAGTGTGACTGAGGAACAAAATTTTGCATTTGATTTCCTATTATTTGATTTAAATTTAAATGGCCTCTTTCAGTGAGTGGCCACCATCCTGGTCAGCTCAGGTGTATGTCATGGGTCCTTTGGACCTACTCTAGGACAGCTTCTACTTGAGGGCTTCACTCTCTCCCTGGCCCACAGCAGAGCAGGTCTCCTTTTCCCTCCTGCTTGGAGTCCTCATCTGTCTCTCAGTCTTCCTCATTCTTTGAGGTTTTTCTCTCTGCCCTGCCACCTCCCCTTATCTAGCCTCTGGAATAAGAAAACAAGTGCTCTACACAACAATTACGGTTTGAAGTTTTTTCCCTACTTGGGTGTGGACTGGGGAAGGATGGGAGTGCCTGTCAGAAAGAGGAGAATGAAGGAAATACCCAGAAATATTAAAAATGTCAAGATGTACCCTGCCACCCCTAGCTGCATGTTCTGGCTTAGAGAAGTCTATTCTACCTCCTTTTGAGCTGACCACAGATTTGAGAATCTAGAATCGTATGCTTTACAATAGTGCAGAGAGTTCTTATTAAAATATACACTTCCTAGACTCCAACCTCAGGAGATCCTGATATAAACAGCTAGCGGCTTAGGGATCAGTATTTCTTGAACATCCATTACTTTGGGCCAGCTTTGGGAGCTGCTTTAATCCATATAATGATGCTGCACTTAGGAGCTTTTGAGTTGGCTCCACTCCATGAAATCCCCATGGACTGCTCTGCTTTTCAAATGCTTATGTCCAATTTTGCAGTTTTTCCTCTTTAATCCTACATTTACTGACACCTCTAATTCCCTGCCTCCTTATTCTCCAATACTGCTTCAAAAGAACACAAATTAGGTTTTCAAAGTTAGAGTATTGCATGTAGTAATAGTAAATAAATTCTGCCTGAAGATCTGATACTTCCATCTCTAGAGTTCCTTCAGTGTATGAACTCTGCGACATATGCTTTAGTTACCTTTCTAGGAGTTTGGCCTTCATTGCCTTGCTCTCTAAAAACAGGCTTCATTTTCTTAGACATATTTCATGTGCCAGTGCCCACAGTGTATTTATTAATAGTTTGACGTTGTCACACATTTTCATTTGGCAGTGATTTTCATATGTGCTTCACCACCTCTGCTTAAGCATTGCCAAATGTAAATGGTCTAGATTTTGTATAAAACAAAAACAAAACAAACAAAACCAACAAAAAAGCCACCCCCTCCAGGACAGGCCTGGAAATTGTTGGCACATGATAGCATATATCTATGGATTCTTCTGCTAGGGAATTAATTAGAAGTCCTCCAGGTAGGCCTGTGCCCCAGAAGACTCACCCCCTACGGTCAGCACCATGTAAAGGATAAGACAGCTCAAAGCTTCCCATCCATGGAAAATAATTCAGTCAATTAGAAGAGTGGATTATGCATGTATAGCATAAATGCAACTTATTTATAACCAAGAAAGAGAGGGCCGACATTAAGTTGTAATACGGAGAGACTGAAAAATAACTGAATTTATATTGGGGAAAATGATGCATTCTTAAACGCCTTGCTCTGGAGATAAAAATGGCTCTTTCTTCCAGCTGTGGCTGGTGGGTGGGTGGGTGGATGGGCATCACATGGTTAATGAAATTGCTTTCGGTGGGGTGGCTGCGTTAGATTCCCTTTTGCAGAACTTGCGCGTAGGTTGAACGTTCCAATCTGTTATCCCCCGTTTCCTCATCCATCCCATTGCCAGGTGTCTGTCGTGGTGAGCAAGAGATTCCTGAACCAACGTGACGCGGCGTGCTTGAGGTTACCCTTACTACAAAGCCACGCGTCATCTCCCATTTCCCCGCATACTAAACGATTAAAGTTCACCTTGGTCTAAGACCCCTACGGAGAGCCACGCCCCTCGCCCCGAAATCCCGGGCGCCGGCAGTCTGCAAGCTCCGATCCCCACCCCGCCTGGCTCTGCGGCCTTCTGGGAATTGTAGTTGACGCCTCGCCCATCTCCGCCTCCAGGGCCCGACCCGGCACTACAAGTCCCGACAGGCCTTGCGCACCACGCCTGCGCTCCCCATCTCTGGGAGAGAAGGGAGAAGGCGCGGAAGGCGCGTCGGAGCCGGGTGAGGAGGTTGTGGCAGCGGCAGCGGGCGACATGGACAACGCGGGGAAGGAGCGTGAGGCGGTGCAGCTGATGGCGGAGGCTGAGAAGCGAGTCAAGGCCTCCCACTCCTTCCTCCGAGGGCTCTTTGGGTGAGCTCCAGACCGCGAGTGCCCTGAGTGCGGTCTCCGTCGCGGGCCCCCTCCCCAGCCAGCCGCCCCCACGCGCGTCCAGTTGAATCCCCTCTCTCCCCTGAGACGCCCGTGGGCCCTCATTTCCCCTGCATCTTCCAGAGAGCTCCTAAGCCTTAGAGCCTCCCAGAGACCCTACCATGAACGCCCCAGGGGCTCTCAGCAACCCCGCGCGCCCCCCAGAGATCCCCTCGGACCCCCAGACCTCACCCCCGTACGTCCCCTGGAACCTCTAGGATCCCTCGGGGTTCCTCAGCCCCCACACACCCTCCAGACATCCCCTGAAGTCCCCCGAGCCCCCACGCCCCCTCCGCCCCGGCGTTATCCCCGCGTTGGTTCGGGGGGGGGGGCGTCCCACGGCCTCGCCTGGAGGGGTGCAGTCGCCGTCACGGCGGGATAGATTTGTTCATTTCGCCACGGTTGAAGCCGCGTCCCTCGGAGACCCGTGTTGGTGGGAGGCGAGCCCAGGAGGAGCCGGAGGGGCGGGTCCGGGGACCCCCCCCGCCCCGGCGCCTGGCCGATGCGTCTGGGCGCATCTGGCTGGGCAGGTGGGTCCCCCGGAGGAGCAGACTGGCGCGGCGCCCCCATTCCAGAGATCGTGTGCCCGTTTGCCTTGCGCCAAGTAGACGTTTAATAAATGTTCGTTGGAGAACGAATGCGTTTTCTCAGCATAGTCTTTTTTACTTCACCAGTGATTGATGGGTTTGCCAGTGCCTCCTGTTTGATTAAGGATAACGCAGTTCCTGTCTAAGTCGGCGTCTTTGGGAAATCCCGTTAATTTTCTGTAATTCTTCCATGTTCTCCTAGGGAAGGTCTTAAGTTCGGACCTCCCAAAAAGCAGAGCTTGAACATGTGAATGATTCAGCTGTTTAGGATTAGAGAGGCTGAAATTTCCTGGTGGTTTGTTGTTGTTGCTTTTCTTTTTGAAAGTGAAAGATCTGCTGACAGCAAGAGCATATTTTTATTTTTGAGAAGGACCAGTACTTAATTGTTACATTATTAGAGTTTTATTTCTGTACTAAATTCAGTTTGGAATGTGCTTGTTTTGCCACCTTCATTCTTTTGATTATAATACAACACTTTACCATTGTGAAAACATTTCCAGGAAATGCTTAGATACAGGTTTCATGCAGTGCACAGTAGTACAGGATGCAAAGATGCATAAAGGTAAGGGTTCCTTTCCTCAGGAACCTCTCAAAGGGCATTTATCCTAGCTGGTTTCTAAATTTCTCGTAAGCTGTGTAGTTCAAACACAGCAAATTAATCATAAGTTGTTCCTCTTTTACACATTACCCTGATATACCCTGGTACTTAAGGAGTACTGCCTCATACTTGATGTTGACACCAAACAATAGCTCCTTTCTGTGATTCACAAAACATTTAAAATATATTCAAATAAAATTTAATGTCCTAGCACCTCCTGCCTAGAGGTGATCTTAATGTCACAGCAGATTTTAAGTCAGGATGTACTTCCCTGGAAGAGAATCTATAATTGGAAAAGGAAAACATTACAGCACTTGATACTGGTCTCAGGGGAACCCTCCTTTTTGTGAAGAGGTGTTGCGTTATTGTTTTTGTGAAACTAGGCCAAGTCTTGAGCCAGTAATCCTAAAAGGATTTTGAAAAGGGTTTTGTTTATAAACAAACATCTGTTTTCTCCTTGATTGTTGATCACCTGTTTCATTGACAGGAGGTTTAGGAAGACTTTCACCTTCACTCTTCACACTTAGTTTGCACAAGTCATTGCATCCTAGGCCTGGCCTGGATATGGCAGGCCAGTTGATGTCTTAGCTTTTGGATGGGGGGCAAGGTGCTTAGCCTCTCCATGCGTTAGTTAGTTTCATCTGCTATAAAAGGGGGTAATAATAGTATATCTCATAGTGAGGGTTCAGTGATGTTCAGTGTTTTATGCTTATAAAACATTTAGGACCATTGGAGATGGTGATTATGAAATATTAATTAGCATATTCATCAAAATTGTCAGCCATTATTTACCAAGGAAGCAGAGAGCCAGACAGATTAAATGACTCTGCCAGAATTTCAGAGCCAAAGACCTTTAGGACTAGATCTTTGGTCTTTTTTTTTTTTTTTTTTAAAGGTTTTATTTATTTATCTGACAGAGAGAGAGACAGGAGAGAGAGAACACAAGTAGGGGGAGTGGGAGAGGGAGAAGCAGGCTTCCCGCTGAGCGGGGAGCCCAATGCGGGGCTCGATCCCAGGACCTTGGGATCATGACCTGAGCCGAAGTCAGCCGCTTAACCGACTGAGCCACCCAGGCACCCCTGGTCTTTTAATTAAAGATTTGAAAGAGTTTTGTACCATGTTAAGTGTTATTTATCCTATGGGGAACTGTTATTTTCAGTGATAGTTGGCTCCAGGAAAGCTTAGGGAAGACGAGTACTCAGGGTTCTGTGAGTTTTAATAGTATATAATCCTTGAAGCCAAAAACTAGGCCTAGTTTCTCTGTCAGTTACAGTAGGAAGGCCGATTCTGTATCAATTTTAGATGTTCAGAATCTTCCATTCTATCTGGCATCATTTATACCTGTCCTCATCCTTCTAGGCTGGAGCACATGTTAGTCCACCCTCCACCCTACCTTTAGTGTAGAATTTTCCCATCTACTTGTTATCCTTTCTTGACACCACGGTGTAGTCCATCTTCCCATGTCAGACTCCTGAATCAACAGAACACACATACCGACCTATCATCAGTATCGTCCAAGCCCCATGTATTTAAGAGCTGACCAGTTAGTGCTTTAAAGGGGACAGGTGATGCTGTTTTGAGGACGTTGCAGCCATTAGAAGATGCTCAGGATTTGCAGCATACTTCCCATGGACTCATTCTCATTATCCTAACTGCAGATTAAAATGTATTAGGAGCTTATCTTCTTCACCCCCTGTTTATCCACCACCCACACAGGTTTTGTGGCAATACTGTATTCTCACTACTATTCTATTGATCTTTTTTGTTGCTTTCAGTAAGATTAAATGAAAATATACATTGTATATTCCTGAGGAAAGGTCAATTGTGTATTCTGTGTACAAGACACAAGTCCCATGCTTGTCTGCAAGATGTTAGTGAGCCACTGAGGGATGCAACCATCACAAAATACCTATTATGGGTGTTCTGCTTTTCTGCTTGACTGCCAGTTAAACAGTGGTGTGTTTTCATAGCTGTGGTATTGAATTAAAATTTACTCTTTCTGAAGGGCTTAGCATAGTATAGCAAAACTACCACCAAAAGAGTTCTGTTTTCATTTCATTTGTTCCCAGGGATGAGCTATGGAATTTTTCAAATTCAATTGTAGAATCTTAATGAACTGCCATTAAGATCTTAAACTGGCCTGAGTATGACAGTAAAGTAGTTTTGAATTGCTAAAGTCTCTCTTACTATCTTCTCCTTGTTAATAGGAGGCCAGATTGGGGATAGCCTGCACAGTGCACATCAAAGAGAATGGTTGCTTAAGAATGGCAGTTGGAAGATGTTCTGCATGGCTAATGCGGTCTTCTCCTGCTTTTGGATGTTGCCTAGTTGTAAAGCTTGTAAAGAGCCATGAATTTGGCAGTGTCAAATTTAATGAGAGACCTTATTGGATTATCTTGATGCAATTATGAGTCTATAATTTCTTAGCTATTTTTGAAAATTGGGAATATTTCTTAAATATTGTAGGCCATCAGTTATCAGTGTTTTTCACTTGGCTTTATTTCTACAAAGGTTGTTTTTTAAATTTTGCCAAAATGTGGTGAGGACATATATGATAGCATTTGTAAAGCATTAGGGGCCCCTGGGTGGCTCAGTCGGTTAAGCATCCAACTCTTGGTTTCCACTCAGGTCATGATCTCAGGGTGATGGGATTGAGCCCTGAGTCCGACTCCTTGCTGAGTGTGGAACCTGCTTGAGATTTTCTTTTTCCTTCTCCCACTGTTCCCTCCCCACTCCCCACTTAAAAAAATTTTTTTGTTTTTGTTTTTTTGTTTTCTAGTTTTACTGCCAAGTTATAGCTTATCAAATGGTAAAATCTTTCTAGATTGGCCTTTTTCTGTTTACATTTGCAGTGTTCACCATCTGTTCTCATTCTTGTGAGCCCCATGAGGTGCACTTGTTTAGAAGAGGTAGGGAGGACCCATGGTGGTATGTGGCTCCAGAATGTAAGCTCCTGGTGAATGTCTGTCTTAATATCACTGCTGTTGCCCCACACCTCACTCGGTGTGTACCACCCAGTAGGCACTTGGTGAATATTGGTGGAGAGAGTGTGTGAATGCTCCTACCATGTTGATTTTTTTCTTTTACTCTTTAGGTTTCAAGAGCAAAGGCAACAGAGTGAAAGGGAGTTTATGTCACGTTCTTCTATGTTTTACCTAAATATGTGTTTATTATAAATGTCGTAGCTACTACATATGTGAGAAAAATGCAAGGACTATGGAAAAGTTCCAGTTAAAAAGTAAAGTATTCTCTGAATCTCCCCTCTCCTAAATCGTACTCCCCAGAAGTAATGGTTTTTAACTTCCTGTTTAATTCCTCTGATGGTTACCACTGTAATTCTAAATAATTTGGGAATACTTCTACTTCCTGACTTACTAATTTTAGACAGTATCTAATGATTCTGCTAAAAATGAATAGTTACATGGCCTTGCATTTTCTCTCACCTCCTGATTTTACTTAGTTAATTGTCAGTCTGTAAGTATTAACTTTTATATATGAATAACATATTTAAACTGTAATTCTACTTTTTTTTTTTTTTTTTTTTTTCCCAATAGTTTCCTATTTCTGTGAGTTACAGAATGGCCATGAGTAGGTTGTTCAAGTTGGGATATTTTTGAGATGCCAGGAAGATGGGTATAAGCCAAGGTTGTCTGTCCATCCAGTCAGGACAGAGGATCATCCAAGTTCTAGGAGACTTTGCAGTCTGTTCTTATGCTTCACTTTGTGTTCATTTGATTAGATGGTAAGATCACTAAAGCTTTTGTACCTTCAAAGC
This sequence comes from Mirounga leonina, assembly GCF_011800145.1. NCBI lineage: Eukaryota > Metazoa > Chordata > Mammalia > Carnivora > Phocidae > Mirounga > Mirounga leonina. The sequence goes on from NW_023270374.1 coordinate 2,292,622, forward strand.
ATTTTCAGCGACTGACACTTAGAGTTCACAGTTAGGAAACATTGGAAGTAGAATTTCAGAATGCTAACCATTTCTGTATTTAAATGGAGCTTATTATAAGTAATGGTAATGTAATTAAAATCGAAATAACTGATAGATTATTACTTCTTGGCTTAAAGTACATATTTTTTCATGATGAAGTATCTGTCAACTTCTGTTTTAATGAGTGTTTTTATTAGAGATTGAAGAGTCATATTTTTTAAAAAAAGATTTTATTTATTTATTTGAGACAGAGAGGGAGAGAGAGAGAGCATGAGTGGTAGGGAGGGGCAGAGGGTGGGGGAGAAGCAGACTCCCTGCTGAGCAAGGAGCCTGACAGGGGACTTGATCCGAGGACCCTGAGATCATCACCTGAGCTAAAGGCAGATGCTTACTTAACCAATTGAGCCACCCAAGCACCCCGAGAGTTATATTTTGAAGGCCTCTTTAATATCTGTGAAGACAAACATGATTTTTCTCCTTAGTTACTAATACGATAAACTGTCTTGTCATTCCTTGAATAACCCCTGTAGATTATAATGTATTATTTTTTAATGTGCTATTTGATTCTGTTTTTAATTATTTTCTTTATGGTTCTTTTGTGTGTAGCCCATCAAGTTGAAGTATCGATGTTACAGGTGCCTCATAAAAAGAATGTAGAGATTTTCCTTTTACCCCATGCTATGGTCTTTGAAGATTTAAGTGGAACCCTTAAACTGACTTTTTTGAACATTCTTTAGTTCAGTAGTTACTTCCCTTTGTCACTTCTCTGTGCATTTACCTTTCTTTCTTGATTCTTTTGATCTCTTTCCTCAAACAACTAATATTTTGACTCACAGGTTTTATTAGTTTCCTGTTTTCTGCTTTTAACTCTATTGCTTTCTTCCATTTTTTCCTCTGGCTTTTTGGGGGGGATGGAAGATGGTATTTATTTCACTATTTCTATTATTTATATGGATCCAAATACTCATGGATGAATTTTCCTTTAAAACTGTGTTAATGTTTTAAATTGTATTCCCCCCCACTGATCTTGATATATAGTGTTTTTTATTGTAATTCGTTTCCCCTTTAACTCAAGAGTTTGTGAGTTGTATTCAAGGTGGAGGTGCTTTGATTTCTAGTTTTCTTTCATTACCATCAGAGAACTTACTAAGGTTTTCTTTGCCACCTGATATATGATTGGTGTTTATGAATGGCCCCTGCACACTTGCGAAGAAGGTAGATGTTCTCTTATTGGACTGTATGCCTTGATAGAGATCCCTGAGATGTAGATTTTGATTATGTTGTCAAGGCCTTTCACATCTGTGTTTTTTGTCCACTTGACTTGCTTTGGACTAAAAGGGGTATAGTCATATCTCCTTTTATAAGTGCATTTCTGTCTATCTTGCATTTCTTGTAGTTTCTGCTTTATGAAGGTGGCTACTATGTTTTGGTAAGTAGATGTTCACAACTAATATAATTTCATTATGAATTGTATCTTTAGCATTGACGAGTGAATTTCTTTCTTTCATTTGGTATTTTTGAGCCCAAATTCTGCCTTGTCTGATACTGGGGTAGCAATCCTTGCTTTCTTATTATTTGCGTTTGCCTGCTTGAGGACTGTATTATGTAAGAGGATTATACATTCTGCCTGCTGCCATGTGACCTGTGCTGCCTGGCTTTGGGCAAAGTGCGCTTCCCCACCCCACTGAGTCTTCTGCTCTGGCCCGTGACTGACTTTGAGGGAGTTGGAAGGGGGATGCACACTCTACCTGAGCAGAAGCTGCAGGGGTCATCCCTTGCTTCTGTCCTGGTTGGAAAAAAAAATACACACACACACACACGCGCACTTCTGATAGGGCTACATTCCAGAATAGAGAGATGACACATGGAGAAAGAACCAGCACAACTGGACTATAGTAACAGGTAAAGTGAGTGAGGAAGAAGCCTTTGGAGATTTGAGGGTTATTTCTGGTTGCAACAAATCAAACAAAAGTTGGTTGATGTATGTGGTATACTTTTGACGTCCTTTTAATCTTAAGCCTTTCAGAATAGCTTTATTTTAGTTGTATCTCTCCTATTGAGCACACAGTTGGCTTTTTTGTGAGCAAATCTAAAAATCTTCAGTCCATTTACATTGTTTGTATGACTGGTATATGATCGGTTTTTAAATCTGTCATCTTGCTTTATATTTATTATGTCTTTATATTAATTATGTATGATGTTTTAATTTTCTTTCTTCATATGATCTCTTTTCTCCTTTTTTTTTTTTTTTGGAAATTTTGTATTTTTGTTCTACTTGGTAACCTTTATACTATGAATTTTTTAAAAATGTCCTTAGCTGTAGTAGGCCTCTAGTATTTGATGTGGGAAAACACCCATTACCTATGTGCCAGTCCCTGAGCCTGTTCTAAATTTTCCCCTGTCCACCTTATGTGTGTGGGAAGACCAGGGCTCAGTTATTTGTACTTTGTTGGAACAGATGTTTCCATTTTATATTTCTACCCTGTCTCTACTTTTTTTTTTCCTCTTTGATCTGTAGTAAAACATATTCAGTGCCACCACCACCAGCCTTTTTACTGATGTTCCTTAGTTATCTCCATAGTTGGAAGCCAGTGTGGTATTCCTTAAGTTCTTGCTTCGATCAGTGGTTGGCTTGGCTGACTGTGTGATCTTTGACTCACACTTTTTTTCCCTTGAGTTTCTTCAAATATATTGTTCCCCTGTCATCTTGCTTTGTGTGTTGCTGTTGAAGTCTAATTGAAGCTAACCTGATTTCCTTAATTTTGTAAGTGACTTTGCCTGGAAGCCTAGAGATTTTCTTGATGTATAAAATCTAATAATCTTACTAGATGTGTTTCAGTGGGTCAGTTTTCCCAGTACATGGCAGACCCTTTCAGTACTTAGATTCATATCTTCTTTTGTTTCCATAAAATTTTCTGAAATTGTAGTTTTAAATCTTATTTCAATATTTTGTTTTGTTTTACTCTCCTTTTCAGGGACTCCAGTTATCCTATCATTTTTTCTCGAATCCATTTCCATGCTGTTTTTATTTTTCTCCTCAGTGTCAATAGAATCTGTTCTCCCCGTAGGTATGTTCTAGCTAAGATTTCATTTCTGAGATGACTTGGTCTTTTTTTTTCTTTCCTTCTAGAATTTGAAATAGGAGTTCCTGGTTTTATTTTTTGTGTGCATGTAGGGAAGGAAGAACTTCACCTTTGTTCTCTACTCTCCTAGGTTCTTCAGACAGACTGACAAGAAAAAATAGTTTATTGAACATGGCAGCAATGAGTAACTCAAAGGGGTTATTAGAACTGGGCTTATAGCTTCTTAACAAAGAACAGTGTATTTGTAGAGAAGTATCAGGACAAAAGGTTTTAGGCTTCCAAGGGCAGCACCCTGGGAAACGAAGGAGTAAAGTTTGTTTGTGCAGGCCCATCTCTGTATGAACGTTCCATCTGCTTCATGGCCATAAAACTTTCCCAGGAGAGGGGATTTATGGCATTCCTCATTTCTTAGAAGTTTCTGCATTTAGTCAGATAGGGGAAGCTCTGAGAAGATATCTTTCTGTATCTGCTATTCTCATTTTCCCCTAGCTCAAAATAATCTTTATGCCAAAGTGGTGTATTTTGGGGTGGCATATTCTGGTCCCCTGCATGCTCTTGCATTCTGAGTTTTGAATTTCTGACCTGTGATGTAGTTTCATATCTGTAAATGTTTAATGATATTTAAATTATATGGAATTGTTCTCCTCTGCCTTGTGGTAGTTTGGGGGAACATTTTGGTCAGCTGCAAAGGTTTTATTCTTACTTCTTACATGGTAGCTTTGTGTGGATGCTGCTTGCGTTCTTCTGTTTAGAGTGTCTTGGAGTTTCTTGGGCTCATAATAGCATGTGTTTCTGCAATGGGAGATGAGGGGTTTGGGTGCTTTCACAGGTTTCTTAGTTTAAATCCTCTCTTCTGTTGACACCATTAAGGACTTTTTTTTTTGATGAAAAGTGTCAGGGAGGGGTGGGTAGGGGCTTGGTGTTACTCCCAGTGCTGTGATTCTCCTTTGTTTCATAAGACTCTTAGTTTATTTCTATCACTGGTTTTCTTTTCCTTCTTTCCCTAAGCTTCTGTGGAACTACCTCTGCCTCTCCCAGAAGTGGGATCTTCTGGAGGCCACCACATCTAGCCAAGCTCCCCTTCCAGTTCCCCAGTTCCAGTGCTCTGACCCTCTCGGTCTTACACCTGGTCTCTGTGTTCCTCCACTATGCAGCCCTTCCTTGCTAGGGTGTTGCTGTCAGTGAACTGCTGTTGTGGGAACCTGCTGGACCCCCTCTTGTGTCCATGCATCTCCTCCTGAGAGGAAGGAGGAGGAAGTGTCACTGAAGGGGAGCAGTGTCACTGGCTCTGCTAGTTTCTCCAGTTGTCTTGTTGAATTCTGTCTCCTAGTTTTGCTGTTGGCATGGTTGTATCTGCTGCTTGTTGATTTGTCTGGGTTTGGAGGACATAAGGACAAGTTGGTATTTAGGCAGCCACCATTATCCTGTGGGATTCACAAGTTTCACCAGGATTTCTTACAGATTGAGATTCAGTTTGAAGATTGAATTTTCATAAAGATGGAAATTAAATATGAAAACTTCTTGTGGTAAGTCATGTTGTACGTGTCATTTCTGAGTTCATCCAATAACTACTGTTCTTAGCTTTCCTGTATATTTAAGTATCTTGACTTGTTTTATTAATAGGCCCAGCTACACATTTTCCCCTCTATAAGGAAGGTGACTCTCCATATCAAGTCGAGGCATTGGGACTAATACCAAAATAAAGACCAACTAGCTCTCTTTGCTGTACATGTTCTCATAAACTTCATTTCAGGAAATTATGCTTAAACACAGATACTTTTGTCAGCCATTCCTTAAATGTCTCAGATTGTTTCCTGTGTCTGAAAATCTAGGATTGTTGTTTTTCTTAAGTAAGTAGAAATAAAGTGAAAAGTTCTCAGAAAATGGAATCCAGAGTCCAAGGCAGAGAGCCCTGAGACTGCATTGGTGGTAGAGGTGTGACTCCTGCTCAGCTTCTGTGGGCGGCTCTGGTGGGATTTCTCTGAGACCCAGGAGGGGCTGCCTGCTCTGGGCTGGCAGTACCTAGCTAATAAATGACAGTGTTCCTCTGTAGATTGTCTCACCTCATCCAAAGCCTGTGTCCTTGGCACGACTCCTGTTACTGGTTCCTGAAAAAACAAAGGACCTCAGTCTAGTGGTTTTACAGGCATTTGGGATAAGAGTTCAAGGTAGCTTGATGAAGAGCATCTCCCTGGGGCCTGTGCACCTCCCTGCTGCAGATACTTCTGCTTTCTGCATCGCATGAAAGAAGTTGGACTCTTTAGAAATGTATTAAACCCAGCAATAAATTAATCTTGAAATGGTTATGTTAATCTAGAAAAGTTTAATGAAAAAATGAAGTACAGATGAAAAAAATTGCTCTTGTAAGGTAAAAAATAGAATAAATAGTTCTTTGTGGCTGTGATGTTGTGGTGTAATAAGAAATATATATTTGTTCTTCATCCCTGGTTCCTGGCACAGAACTTGTAAAGTGCTTACGGTATCCTCAGTGGTAAGGGTGAGAGAAGCATCTTCTGTATCATAATAAGCCCCTTTCAACAATACTAAAGTTTATGCTAATGAGGTGACTGTTTTGGGGTCCCTAGGTGGCTTTAGGATGAGGGCTGGTCCTCAGAGGAGCCAACCATGTGATTAGAGGGTTGGAACTTTCGGCCCCACCCCCAAACCTCCCAGGAGAGGAGAGGGGTTGGGGATTGAGTTAATCACCAGTGGTCAGTGATTTAATCAGTAGTGCCTGTGTAGTGAAGAATCCTACCAGAACCCTAAATGATGGGTTCAGAGAGCTTCTGGGGTGGTGAACACGGAGGTGTTGGGAGGTGGAGCCCCTGGAGAGGGTGTGGATGCTCCTTGCACTCCCTTCCAATATACCTCGCCCTGTTCATCTCTTCCATTAGCTGTTTCTGAGTTATATCATTTGTGATCATAAGTAAAGTGTTTTCCTAAGTTCTGTGAGTTCTTGCCAATTAATCAAATTTGAGGAGGGGGTTGTGGGAACTCCTGATTTTTAGCCAAGTGAGAGATGTGAGTATCTTGAGGACTCACTACTTGAGATTGTTGTCTGAAGTGGGGGCAGTCTTGTGGCACTGGGCCCTTATCCTGTGGGGTTTGCATTGACTCTGGGTAGTGTCACAGTTGAATTGAATTGTAGGACACCTAGCTGGTGCCTGCAGAGAACTGGAGAATTGCTTGATGTGGAAAACCCATACATTTGGTGTCAGAAGTGTTGTGAGTAGAGAAACAGTGTTTCTGTTAATGGTAGAGATATTTTAAACAGAGTTTGAATTTTTCTCTCCTTTTCCAGATACTTGTTGTGTTTGCTTTTTGTTTTGAATGATATATGGGAAAACTTCCCAGAAAATGTAATGTGGGTAGTTTCTTCCATCCAGACCCTGAACGGTCAGCATTGTTATTGAGACCTCTGTGCCAGGCCCTGTTCTGGTCTCTGTCCCCAGGGTCAGCCTAAGGGCTAAAGTAATGTTGCTCATAAATAGTGAAAGTAAAGAGCTGTCCTAGTTGGTGGGGTTTCCCCCACGGGTCCCAGGCACTCGGAAAAATGATTCCTATTTGTAGTCCCCTGATGTAGTTTGACATCCCTTCAGGATACTCTGATGATAGAGTTGAATTTTGTCTCTAGTTCTGCATTCACATTCTCACAGCACTGTGTCACTTTTTATATTTCTTCTCTGCTACTCTGTGATTTTAGAAGCAACTTTATTTCTCCCTCAGCAGTTGCCTCCTTTTCTTTTGGGTACATCTCATGATGTGTGTGCCATTAGTCTCCATGATGCTACTTTAACGTCCCCCTCTTTCCACCCACAGTCCTAGAAGAGCGTGTACTATGGTTGCCAGGGTTTTGTAGTGCTCTAAAAATAGTTCTTATTCAGGATGAGGAAAAGTCAAGACTTCAGATTATTTGAGGATTAATTGGTTTTTAAAAGAACAATGACTTATCTGTATGTAGATGTTATGGGAGCTCTTTGAAATAATGGGCTATAGTTTCTCAGGCTGGGTTCTCCTCCCTGTGCCCCCCAGCATCTGAATAGGAACAGACAGGATGGGATTGTAAAGAGAGGCAGGGACTTGCAGGCTCGGCTCAAGGCACTGCTCTGTGGTTCACTGGCTCCTGGTGGGACATATTGTGGCTCTGACCACGTTTCTTCAGTGGAACATGGGAGGTGGGATGGGCACTCCGATCTTTTTTCCAAGCCCTGAAGTTAAATACTTCTTCCTCAATATTCTGATCTCTTCGTGGGCAAGAACATTCCTTTTTTATTTTTTTTTTAAAGATTTTGTTTATTTATTTATTTATTTATTTAAAAGATTTTATTTATTTATTTGAGAGAGAGAGACTGAGAGAGAGAGAGCACATGAGAGGGGGGAGGGTCAGAGGGAGAAGCAGACTCCCCGCTGAGCAGGGAGCCTGATGCGGGGCTCGATCCCAGGACCTTGGGATCATGACCTGAGCTGAAGGCAGACGCTTAATGACTGAGCCACCCAGGCACCCCAAGAACATTCTTTTCTTAGTGTTTTCTGACACTTATTGATCTCAGTGAATGTCTCCTAAATAAGCATGGTCAAGAAGGGAAGGGAGTCAGCCTTGCCCCTGGAATTGAGAGTTGGTGGGGTCAGCTGGGGCTGCATGGGTGGGGTGGTGATGGTGGTGGTGGAGGTGATGGTAGTGGCAGTGGTGGTTCTTAGGCTGGTCACTGTTTCCTTTAGTGGCGCAAAAAACATTTTCTTCAAGTTCATGGTAGGATAATCTCCCCAAATAGTTAATTTGGCTCAGTTTAGCTTTTCTTAATGTCAGGTCAGTGCCCTGTACTTATATTGTATCACTTTACAATGTAGATTCCCTCATTAGAAACTTGTTTCTCTTTTCAAGGATCTTTATACCTCACTTATGGGGGCTCTGAATAACAATCATTTGAATTATTTGAACATGAGTTCTGAATATTTGTCCTTAAAACTCAGAAACATTAACTTTCACATGAATAGAACACAGTAGGCATTTGGAATGATTTCAGAAGTACATTTTTTCATGAATTGTTAAAGTTGTGTTGTGTTTATGACAAGTGAGTTTTTCTAGTGCTTTTAAAATGAGTATACTTCTCGTGATTCTATTTTAGGAGAGGTGAGAGTCTTAAGTTTTTATAAAAATATATTCATTATTTTTATAATGATCACTGAACTTGATATCAGGTTCAGCTCCACTACTGACCTTGGCTAGATGACCTTGGGTGAGCCATTGATCTCCAGATACAGCTTTCTTTCTTTTCTTTTTTTTTTTTAGATTTTATTCATTTATTTGAGAGAGAGCACAAGCAGAGGGAGAGGGAGAAGCAGGCTCCGCACTGAGCAGGGAGCCTGACGCAGGGCTCAATCCCAAGATCCCCGGATCATGACCTGAGCCAGGCATCCCCAGATACAGTTTTCTCTTCTGTCAAATGGAGTTAACATCTTTCATTGTGGTTGTAATAATGATGAAAATGACATAACATGTGGAAATATCCAACATAAAACCTAGCATAATGTAGATGTTCTATTATTCCTAGCTGAATCTGTCTCCAAAAATAATAGGGTAAAGTACATTTTAATTAAGCTAGTTTTATTTGGAAACCTTTAATAAGAATGATTGAACTATAATTACAGTGCAGGATTCCTGGTACACTTTAGAAAAATAAGAAAGTGGTAAGCCTTTGTTAGCTCCAAGGAGTTACGGCTAAGATCAGAAACTTAGGAATTTTCCACTGCGGTAATTAGCTAATTGTTTTGTTGTTGTTTTAATATATGAAGGTGTGATTGAAAGAAAGCTTTGCTAATTCTGACACTGCATTTTTGGGGTGGCTTGTCGCCATCCTGTCATTCGCTGTGTGACATAGCCCCCAAAGGCTTTTTTCTTTTTGTGTGGAGGGGGGCGGGAGTGATACAGCTTTAGATATAATTCACATACCGTATAATTCATCCATTTAAAGTGTCCAATTCAGTAGTTTTTAGCATAGTCACAAAGCTGTGCATCCATCATAACAATCAATTTTAGAACATTCTCATTGCCACAAAAAGAAACTCTACTCTCCTTGCCTCTCCCCATTTTTCTCCAGAACTCTAGGCAACCACTAATCTGTATTCTGTCTCTATAGATTTGCTTACTCTGAAGTGAAATCTTCAATATGCTCATGGCTTCTTTCATTTAACATAATGTTTTCAAGGCTTATCCATATTAGAGCATCTATCAGTACTTCATTTCTTTTTATTGTCTAATATCCCATTGTATGCGTATACCACATTTTTTTATCAGTTGATGGACATTTAGGTTGTTTCCACTTTCTGGCAGTTATGAATGATGCTAGGGTTGAACGTTTATATACAAATTTTTGTGTGGACGTAGTCTTTTCATTTCTCTTGGGTGTGTACCAAGGAGTGGAGTTGCTGGGTCATATAGTAACTCTATGTTTAACCTTTTGAGCAACTAACTAAATGTGGCTGCAGCATTTTACATTTGTACCAGCAGTATAGGAGGGTTCCAGTTTCTATACATCCTCCCTAACATTTGTTACTGTCTTTCGATTCTAGCCATCCTTATTGGTGTGAAATGAGATCTCATTTGTGGTTTTGATTTGCATTTCCCTGATGGCTAATGATGTTGAATATCTTTTCATGTGCTTATTGGCTGTTTGTATATCTTCTTTGAGGAAATGTCTAATCAGATCCTTTGTCTATTTTTTTAATTATTGGTCATTTTATTATTGAATTGTAAGAGTTCATTACATATTTCAGATATAAGTCCCTTAGCAGACATGTCCCTTATTTGTACAAATATGCCCAAAAGTTTTTATGCCTTCAGTACATGAATCTAATTATAGTAATCATCCTGACTGAGTACCTACCTCTGGGTCAAGCCCTGCAGTGGCCACCATATATGGATTATTTCCTTTGATCTTTATAATGACCAACAGTATAGATCCTATTATCCGCTGTTTACACATGCAAAAACTGAGGCCCAGAGAAGTTAAAGAACTAGCCTGGGGTAAGACAGTAGTTACTGCCTAAGGTGCAAGTCACACGTGAGCCTCAGTGTACCGCACTGGGACACGAATTGACACAGGGCTGTCCATTCTCCTCTGCCGGAGCTCGGAGCCTCTTTGAGTTTCTGGCATATGCCTGTGTGCTCACTCTTGTTCATATTGTGCCTACTCTTGAAGAGTGAGCCTTGATCTCCCCTTTCTCTTAGTCCTTATGTCCTTAAACCACTCTGAATTCCTCATGTGCACTGCACCCGGTACTTTGTCTTCATTTTCTGGTTATTTATGTTTATAGCATAGATAGACGAGGTAGAGAAACATCATTTATTGAGGGGTCTTAGTTTAGCTTTTAGGAAGAACCAGGTCAAATTGGAAAACTCTGGTGCTAGTTACAGAGGATTATTTTTGCCTTTGTGTAAGAAGAAATGTCTGACAGCTAAAGCTGTCCCTCAGTGGAATCAGCTGTCTAGTGGAGAACTTTCCAGAACAGTATGTATTCAAGCAGCAGTAGAGTTTCCTTCTCTCAGGATGTCATAAATGCATTTCCACATGGGGTGATGGGCTGGACTCTGAGGCCCCTTCCACGTTGGAGAAGAGCTTGTCTCCTGCCAGAGGTGATAATATAGCAGTCAAAAAACATGGCATTTCTTTTATGCTCTGGCTTTAGGTTTTTGTTTTTTTGTTTTTAAAGTCTAAATAAACATAGTGCCAAACTCTTAAAAATTAACAGGGTAAAAATGTCTTTAACCTTCAAAATTTAATCTCATTTGAATAATGTACTTCTTATTTCTCCGATTGACCTAAAACTGCAATTTCCATGCATGGAAATTGGTTAAGGGCATGGCTCTGAGATCAGCCAGATCTGTATTTGAGTCTCAGTTCTGTGGCATTCTTGCTATGTGACCTTGGGCTAGTTACTTTACTTTTGTATGCCTCAGTTTCCTCATTTGGAAAATAGGGATAATAAGAGTGTATGCTTTGAGTGAGCAGCTGTTAATACTTGTCTGGCACATAGTAAGTGCTCATTAAATACTTATTATTTGAGGGAGGGAGAATTAGAGATGTGGATGGTTGCTGTAGTAAAACTTAACCTCCTTTTTAAATTTTTCTCAGAGGAAACACAAAAATAGAAGAGGCTTGTGAAATGTATACCAGAGCTGCAAATATGTTCAAGATGGCTAAAAATTGGAGTGGTATGTATAAAGTTTTTGTTTGTTTGCTTTTCAGGCAAATAACTTTAAAATCATCTTGAAGGAAGAAATAACTGTCTGCATTTCCTCCTGTTGGCTGAGACAGGTGTGCATGCTGGAGTAACTGGTGTGGCCATTGTGGTCTGGGAGAAAAGAACCTTGATCTAAGTGAACAAAGCCTATTTTTCTTTACCTAAACATTGGATGAGAATTTCTTGCTGTGGGAACAGCTCTGTGATAGCTGATTGAGTTTCCATTGAGAAATGGAACACCCAGTGAGGGTGTTATTTCTATAAACCTCAACATTTTTATTGTCACTTACTAACACTTTCTATCCAGTGAAATGACACGTAACAAAATCAATTCCAAAACAGTGGAATTATTTTACTGGTCTGAGAAAGGATGACTGTTTCTAACACTGATTTGAGAAACAAATTCATCCCCTACCATGTAAAAAGGGACTTGTTGTGTCTCTGTGATAGGGTCTTTCTGTCGTAAAAATAGAGACTGCCTTCAGCTGGAGCAGGGACTGAGTCTCTAGCCCTGGCTTGCACCTGCTGTGTGATCTAAAGTAGGGCCTTTGCCCTCTACAAATCATTTCCCCATCTGCTTTTTTCCCCCAGTTTTATTGAGATATAATGGACTATAACATTGTATAAGCTTAGGGTGTATGCTGTGTTGATTTACCCATTAAGGCTGAAACTTTAAAAGCATTTCTATGAAGAAATTGCTGTAGAAATACATGAATCTGAAAGTTCCTTTCTGACTAAAATTCATTTATAGGTTTAGTTTTAAGTTAAAAGGATGTGTTATGTTTTCAAAATGTACTTATACCTGAATTATAACATAATGAAAACAATAGAGGAGAAAAGACATTGTCTCAGCATTTTTTATCTTTTGTATTTTATAAAGGTGTGGTCTAAGGATAGATTCACGTGTACTAATGAGATTGGCCAATGCATGCATAACAGGAGCCAGTCTGTCGGAAGCACTTTACTTGGGAGGTCCAAGCTATTACTGTACTCTCCTTAGGCAGAGCCCATCAGAGCTGCCATTCAGTTAGCTGCTGTCACAGGTACCCATGTGCCTGCCTACTCCCCTGGCGGCAGGCTTGGCCCCTCCTCTGGGACTGCCAGCCCTATGAGTCACCAGTTTAAGGGGTAAAGCCTGGTGGGCAGGTGTTCTCCAGTCCCAGCTCCAACTGGGGGCCACTTCCTCTTTGATTGCTCAGTGCCTGTGCCGCACTGATGGCTGAGTATTTTCAACACTGCCTGGGCACTCTTTTTGTCTGGCACAGAGCCAGAGTTGAGCCTGGGCAGGCTGGATCAGGAGTCTGTACTGCTTCTTTTCCCTTAGTGGAAGTCCAGAAGCCTGAGTAGGAATTGTGTGGTTACCTCTGGAAGAGGGGTCAGAATAAGGGATGATAGCCAAAGCTTTGTGGAATTGAATGCTTTATTTCTTAATACCAGCAGTGGGTTTTTTGGTGTCTGTCGTGATTTTCTGTACTTTTCTGAATGTTTTTGAAATGACTAAAAACATTTTTTTTAAGTACCAAAAATTCTTATAATATTCTTCATCATGTTTTTCCTAGTGGAGGGATCTCTTTCCCATCCATTCCTGTTAGTGCTGACTTCCCTATTCCAGACCTTACTGAGCTGTGACTCCACAGGCCTCGTGCTTCCCAGTCTGTGGTGGTTCTCTCTGAGCCAAGAACTTCAGGACAGTGGGTGGGCTCATCCTTGTCCAGGTTCCTCGTGCTGGCATTTAAGCCTCCCAGAACTGGGCCCATGGCACCTTCAGCCTTCACTTCCCCTGCCCACTGTGTTCATCCCTCCTGCAGGCAGCATGGACTTGTCACTGGCCTCTGTTCCCTGCCTTCTCTTACCTTCAAGCATTTGTTCCTTGTTCGTGTGACTCCTATGTTAGGGATTCCTTCCCTTATTCTTTTCTGCCACTCCAGAATCTGCAGTCCCTGATCAAAACCTTTTCTGAAAAAATTAAGTGCATAAAACTTTCACACTGTGCCTTGTTCCAACAGAAACCTGGACAGCACCCTGTAACCAAACCCATCCATCATCCCACAGGGAATGTGCAAGTTTTCACACTAAGTGGGAGATAAAGACATGTTAAACCTCATATGAAATTCAGTCCGATTTTGTTATAACTTAAGAAACTTCGAGTTTTGAAATTGTGGGCCTTGATTTTCACTCTTTGAGATACTTACTATGTCCAAGAAGCTTCCATTAATGCTTTCTTCAACAATGACAGCCAAGTCCAATGGACACTGTGAGATAGAAAGATGAGTAAATAAGTATCCTTGACCTCAGTGTTTTACCTTTCTTTAAACACTTGTGGCCTGAAGCCCTGGTCAGTGTTTAATATATGCTGGGGGACAGAGTTGAACGTGACTGGCTGTGGTACTAAATGGAGGCCTGTTGCCCAGGCGCCCCTTGGGAGGTTTCCTGGAGCTGAGAGACACTTTTGTCACCGTTGAACTTGGTTCTGGTTTCTTTACACATACCTGAAGTGCACTTGACCACATTTACATGTGCTTCTGACTGGAATGCTTCTTTTCAGTGACAAGGAACTTTTCTAGGTGTAGGTCCAGCACTTAGAGCACGGACCACCCTGGGGACACCTGCTCCTCTGTGATTAATTGTAGTGATTTGTCTTCTTCAGCTGCAGGAAATGCATTTTGTCAGGCAGCCAAGCTCCATATGCAGCTTCAGAGCAAGCATGATTCTGCCACCAGCTTTGTGGATGCTGGCAATGCTTACAAGAAGGCAGACCCTCAAGGTAAGATGTGCCTCCATCTCTGCGCAACTAGAACGGTAGGGTCGATGTCAGGGACCTTTCTCACAGGGTATGCCGCTGGACCTTGGAGTCCAGGTAAAAATAAATTTTTGCGCTTTGGGAAAATAGACATTTTAGTAATTTTAGGGATTTTTCTGTAATCATTTTGAGCTTTTATGAGGAGAAATTATGTTTAATTTGTCCTAGATGTTTAGTTGACAGCACTGTTTTCTTAAATGCCATTTAATTTTATGAATATATTATTACTCATTAAAGAAAAGGAATGGTCCCTCACTCCTAAATACCTGGTGCATTTTAAGATCCAGTTAATGGGAGATTATAATATCTGATAGTTAAAAACTTATTCACACAGTATTCATCTGACTTTTTAAAGAGTGTTTTTCAAAGTACTGGTTTTGAAGAAAGAATGAACTTGGGTATTTAAAGTGGCAAAATTTTGCAAATTTTTTTTTTTTAAGTTAAGAGTATACATTTGGTGATTAAAAGTACTAACTTATTCCTGTAGCACACGCGCTGGAGGCTGTGGAGTCTCCCATTTTTCTCTTTTAGCAGTGTATTTTAACACAAAAATCCCAACTTTTATTATGAATATATATCATTGAGAATGAAAATGCTTCGAGGGCTTTTGTATAAAGATTGTCACACTCTATATCCGAACGTGAAAAACTAGACGCGGCCTAAATGAACAGCAAGGATAGAATGGTAAAATTACAGTGCATCAGTATTCTAGAATATGATGCAGGCATTAAAGTCCCTGGATTCAGAGCTTCTTCAATGACTGGTCATTGTCCACATGGTAACCAAAGAACCACATGAGAATTGAGATCTCAAATTTATAAAGAAATATGTGCACATAGAAATGCATCCAGAAAACACTGGAAGGAAAAGTGCATCAAAATACTAGCAGTGGGTTTGAGTGGCATTCTGGGTAGCTTATTTTTTTGTATTTTTAAAGGTGTAACAAACCACATTTCTTAATATAGCTTGGGAGAAAGTTGCTTTTAATTTTGTTAATCTGTGTACCTTTCTAATTCTTCAGTCAGGCCTTTTCTCTTTGCTGCCTCCTTTAAAGCAAAAGCAATAAATTTGGAGCTGTTGCCCATATGTCAACATTATAAGGACCACCATTTTGTGACAGGAAATTTGTTGGTTTAGTGTTTCAGAAAATTAATAGAATTTATTAGCAGTATCACTTACTAGATTTTTTTTCTTCCTTTTGGCATATACTGGTACACCAAAAGTTAGCATCTTTTAACATTGTATGAAATGTTGACTTTGCTTAAGAGTTGTTTGAACAGGTATTTCAAAGTGCTTTTGATTTTGGCTGCATGAAGAATCAAATCTATTGAAATGATCTTCCTTATGAAGGACTGTCTTCCAGAATTCATATATATACATGATATCAGTGAAGAATGCATTTACATTTATGTTTTAGCAGCTAGAGCTGATCAGTGTCGATGACAGCCCTCATGGTTTGTCTGTTTTTTAATGCAGTCTTGGCCCTGGATGGGGTCTTCACTGTCAGGTTGAGAGTACTGAGCCAGTCCCACGCCAGCTCCAGTTCTCTAAATTGCACTACCCCTGCTGGGGACCAAGCATACTGAGGTGTCTGGCCTTGTGTGATTTCTGCTTGCTTTTTACTAACTTGGCTGCCCACCGTCCACCCCAAATGCAACCTCTTTAACGTTCTAGTAACAGCCAGGAAGATAGGCTCCCCGGAACCCTCTTTGACTGAATGGATTTTTCATTGTTTTTCTTAAATGCCTTCGCTTCAGAGGCTATCAACTGCTTAAATGCAGCCATCGACATTTACACAGACATGGTAAGACACTGCCTTGCTTGAGCGGCTGTGGGGTGGAATCCTGGAGATGGCTTACAGTTGTACTTTTGCTGTTGTTTTTTGTTTCCCAAAGGGATTGGCATTCAAAAAGGTAAAAGCAAAACGTGACTCTGTTTTTTTGTTTTTCCCCCCAGGGAAGGTTTACGATCGCAGCCAAGCACCACATCACCATTGCGGAGATCTATGAGACCGAACTGGTAGACATCGAGAAGGTAAGCCAGGGCACAGTTCCTCCACAAGCTGGGTACGAGGCAAGTAGATGACATGACTCGGGGAGCCCTCTCCCTTCCAGTAGAGTTGAGTGGTGCAGAGCCATTAAGATGGCTTCATGTGGAGGGTGGGGGGCTTGACAGGTTGAGGACTGGATGGGCCTCTCCTAGGGTGAGCACCTGGCACCTGAGAGCTAGGTGAAGTTTACCAGGCCTGCCTGATATCTCTGCTCTGGGTGATTCATGTCAGAATGACTTAGCAGAAGTCTTCCTCTTGGTCGCCGAGGCCTCTGTGGCCCCGTGAAGGGAGCTTCAGGACTGCAGGCACATGCACACCTTTATATTCAGGCCCTGACCTGGAGGAGGAAGAGAGCTGAATGCCAGCTTGGCCACACCTGTTTCATGCAGGTCTGGTTTTCTGAGCTGTGGTTTATAGAAGCAAAAGAAGAGAGGCAGGAGAAAATCCTCACTGAGCACCACTGTTTCCCAGGCTCTGTTCTTGCTGGCATGCTGTGAATTTAACTGCTTTCAGCTTTACAACACAGAGGCCCCTTTATGGGTGTGGAAGTTAGGGCTTGGAAGGACTGCACTGCGTGGGACCACTCAGGTTGGAACCAGCAGAGCTGAGGCAAAGCTGGCCCCAGTGCGGAGCTTCCTCCTGTTTCACACTGTCTTCTCAGTCAGGAGATTGCCGGCAGGGCTCAGGGCACCTTGGCAAGAGGAAGACATCTGTCCGACTCCGGAGGCTGCCTCAGCTCTGGAGACAGATGTTTGTGTAACACTGTCCCCAGTACCGTGGAAGACAGGAGGTGTGAGTGAGAAGGAGAAACGGTAGTGGAGGCCATTGGTTGTTCCTGCCGGGCTGATGAGCACCAGGCATGCTCTTAGGAGTATAGTTGTGTCCTATCTGAATGGTCAGAACACTCCCTGAGCCCACTTTGGCATCAGACAGGGGTCCCTCTTCCTCTCTTTTGTCTCATGCCTTCTTTCAGCCTCTGTCACAGGCGCCTAATGGTGCCTCCTCTTCTCCCCACCCTCTCGTGTGGGGCAGCCTGGGCTTGACTTCTTGTCTTCTCTCACTCCACATTGCTCCCTTGGTACTCTCTCTGCACTTAACATCATGGCTTTACAGATCATCTGTATGCCAGTGGCTCGCAAGTCTATCTGCAGCCCACACCTCTCTCCACACCTCAGATTCCTCTACCCTCCTGTCTGCTGACCGTCACCTCCAACCCAGTGTGTCTGAGTCAGAATTCTGATACCCCACCATGATGTTCACTCCCAAACCACAGGAGTCCCTGCCTCCTCTCTTTCTCTACATCCAGCCTGTGGGCGATTTCTTTGGTGCTGTCCTCCATGCTCCCAGGTCCGGGCACCTCTCACTACCTTGTTGTCAGCTTTCCCTGGATCTCTGCAAGGAGCCTCCAAATTGGCCTCCCTGCTTCTATTCCTGCTGGAGTTCTGAGCCCTGGGCACAGGGTCCCCATCACTCCTTCCTTTTGGATTCACTCTCTTCTTTTCTGCTTCTGTGCATTTTCTTAAGGGAAAGGGGGCTTTATACTGAGAAATAGCATGCTGACCAAAATCCCAGGGGACCCTCAAGAGGGTAGGTGTAATATGTCAGCCAAGTTAGCAAGATGGATACTATTGCCAACATAAGAATTTCCTCCGGATACAAAATGATAAATGCGTGTGTATTACACTGGTTTTTGATACTGTCAGTGGTAGTGACCCCCACCCCCGTGTAACACAGCAGCCAGAGCAATCCTTGTCAAAAGTGGATCAGATTGTGTTTCTACTGCTGACAACCTGTGTTGCCTCCTCTTCACTCCGAGGAATAGCCAGAGCCTTGCAGTTGGTCTCCGAGGCCCCTCTGATCTGCCTCTTCAGCCCTGTGCCTCTCTGAACTCTCCTTTGGCACTTCCTCACCCTCCTGCCTCATGCTACCCCGTGCTGTGGCCACCATGACCTCCTTGCTGATCTTCACTCATGCTGGATGAGCTCCTGTATCGGGACTTCGCACTGCTGTTCGCCCTGTGGGGTTTTTCCACAGATGCCTGCATGGCTCACTGCCCCTTGTCCTTCAAATTTTTGCTCATTTGTTACCTTTTCCATGAGACTTACCGTGACCACCTAGTTAAAACTGGAACCCCAGCCTGTCACGAATACATGCCCAGACACCTCCCCCACCTCAGCTGTTTCTTTTTTTGCAGCACACTCGTCACCTTACATCGTGTGCTACAAACACTTGCTCATCATCATCTTCCCCACACTGAAGTGGGTGCCCCGATCGGCACGGAGCTTTGCCTCTGGTTTGCTGGTGTATCCCCGGAGCCCAGAACTCTGGGTAGTAGCTTCTAAGAAATACGCAGACGACGCACCCATCTCTGCCATAGCAGCGTACTTACCAAAGCACGTAGAATCTTGGTTTGGGGAGGTATCTCTTACTGCTGAAGTTGGATTGGCATTGCTAACCTTTGCCCTCTGACTTCATGCTGACCACCACCTTGTGGCTATGCAGCACAAAATTCACTGACTTGTTACACAGAATTCATGATTTGGCCATTTTTGTCATAATAGGCCATGGTTTTCTAAGGATACTTTGCTTGTGACTAAATCAGAGCCACTGAGTGCATTGTGTGTGCCCCTTCTCGTTGAAGAAGCTATCTGTAGACTCTGGAGAGGATGAGGAGACCCAAACCTGAACCCTTCTTTGCTCCCTGGTGCAGAGTTGATGATGGAACGGGAAGGACATGGGTCTGGTGTGGCTGGGAGATTTATTTGGTCAGGGTGTCTTGGGGTGGCACAATCTCTTTACTGAGGTTGAATCATCCTGGGGGGACGGCACTCATGCAGAGTGTCTTTCTAGCAGGGTTTGCGGCGTCAGCTCCTTGCCTGGCGTGGTCAGGAAAGCACTCTGAGGCAGAAGCCCACAGGACTGTGCTGCCATTGCTGCCAGGGCACGTTCTGGGGCAACCACTTCACACGTGGCTCTCCATAAATTCAGAGGGGGTAAAATGATCGTTAGCATACTCTCGTTCTCCTTCTTCTAAAAAAAAGGATGGTTTGTCCTGGCAGCTTCTGAAGCCCGTGAACTCATGGTTTTCCTGCCATTCTGCGAGTTGGCCAGCAGGTGGCATCTCCCTTCGCTGATGTGATGTGCCCTTTTAAAAGCAATTTAAGAGTATTACTCAGCGCGCACAGGGTTACCTTGTAGTGTTCCCTGATGTTTGGACTCCTGTGTTTACTATTTTTTTAAGATTTTATTTATTTATTTGACAGAGAGAGAGAGCAAGCAAGCATAAGCAGGGGAAACAGCAGGCAGAGGGAGAGGGAGAAGTAGGCTCCCCGCTGAGCAGAGAGCCCAAGATCATGACCCAAACCCAAGGCAGATGCTTAAGCGACTGAGCCACCCAGGTGCCCCAAGGGCTTCTGTGTTTAGAAACATCATTACCTTCGCTTTCCTAGTGGGACTCACCAGATGTAGTCCGTGGTACCTGAAGTTTAAGTTTGAAAAATCAGCTATATTATCAGTATATATATGTATCATTATATATATGATGTAAGGTACCTTACATTTCACTTACCAAATGAATTTTTTTCCCTGTTAATACAAGCTGCTATATGTTCTCTGATTCATTCATAGATTTTAGCTAGTGAACAAAGTGTGTGAAGTTTCAAAGACTGACATTATTTCTTTGATTTTATGAAATAAACCAATAATAAATGGGTCCTTTTTAAATGGGCTTTTATTTTTTTTTTTAAGATTTATTCACTTTAAAGAGAGTGTGCATGCGCACAGGAAGGGGGCAGGGCATAGGGAGAGGGACAGAATCTTTAAGCAGACTCCCCACTGGGCGTGGAGCCTGACTTGGGGCTCAGTCCTATCCCATGACTCATGAGATCATGACCTGAGCCAAAATCACGAGCCAGACGCTTAAACAGCTGAGCCACCCAGGCGCCCATAGGAACGCCTTTTAAATGACCCAGAGGGGGACGCCTGGGTGGCTCAGTCGGTTAAGCGGCTGCCTTCGGCCCAGGTCATGATCCCAGGGTCCTGGGATCGAGTCCCACATCGGGCTCCTCGCTCAGCAGGGAACCTGCTTCTCCCTCTCTCTCCCTCTGCTTGTGCTCTGTCAAATAAATAAAATCTTTAAAAAAAAAAAAAAAATGACCCAGAGGAACTGTGATCCATTTCTGTTTCAGCCCCTCGAGAACATGATTTACTACTGTTTGTTACCATGTAGGTGTGTCTGTGGCAAGTTCATGTTAGGTCCTATCTGGGGGTATATGTTCTAAAAGAATTGATCCCATCTGAACGCTGTTTAAGTTCACCTACGAAGTGGACTCTTCTTGAGACTTGGAAATTGCATTTGCTTTGAAACACTGATGAGGACTGCAGTCCTAGAGGGTCTTGTCTCTCATTTCAGGATTCATGTATGTTCCAGCATGGTGACATTTACCAGATTGCCCAGGAAGGAATATTATTGCAATTCCTTTGGTGGGCTACTTAAATAACAGGATAACAAGCTGGTTTTGTTTAAATAACAGGATAACAAGCTGCAGCACACACAACAAAAAACCAGATAATACCTACTTTTGATATTTATCATGATCTTTGAAATTGTAAGAAACAGATTTCTAATGTGGAAGGGTCTACTTGTGCCTGGTAAATTTCACTACATGTTAAAATTCTAAACAGGTATGAACATCCGAAGATGACCTGTGACAACCTCTTTTCTCCGAAACTTCTCTGTTAAGCCACTAGATAAGCTTTCCTTTCAACTATAGCCTCCGTCAAAACTTGAGACTATCATAAAATTTGATTATTGGTTTAATTAGCATTAAACCAACAGTTACAACATTTCGATGAATCAATATCATTATTAAGAACTAGGTTAAACCAAATTATCCACAGTTGTCCACATTTGGCCATTTATTTTTACCCCCAAAACCGCAGTTACATACAGTTCAACCCAACACTGTTCATTGAGTTCTGGTATTGTTGAGAACTAGCAAGATAAGTAGTGACACTCCCCACCCCACCCCCAGGAGGTTATGTAATCTGATACTCTTTATTGAAGATTTGGTCATCTTTCTCATACTTTACCCCATTTGTTACAATGGAAAAGAGTGCTAAATACTTGAGAGCATGGGGACAGTTCAAAAAATATTGGTCAGGAATTGACTGATATCATTAATTAGGAATTCACTGAAAAACTTCTTTTGTGGGCATTCCAGATTAAGATATTGGCAGTAGTTTAATAGGGGTCCATCATTTGAAATGCAGCTTGCCTTCATTCACTTAGCATCTATTTATTGAGCACCTACCATATGATAGACATTATGCTAGGCTCAGGAACATAATGTTGAGCAAAACTCTCATGAAACCTGTCCTCGCATTTTAGTGGGAGAATACATACATTGATCAGATTATCCCATAGGTGTGTGTATGTGACAGCTCTGACAAATGCTCCAAAGGAATCTATCCCAGATGTTTTCTGTATGTGTTTATGTATTCGTAAAAAGAGGTCCACAGTGTATCTGTTCTTTCATGGCTGTTTGTTAATTTAATATCTCATGAAGAAATTTCCATACTGATACTCTGTAATTATCTTTTTCTTTCTTTTTTTTTTTTTTTTTAAGGAGGCTCCACAGCCAGTGTGGAGCCCAACACGGGGCTTGAACTCACAACCCTGAGATCAAGACCTGAGCTGATATCAAGAGTTCGACCCTTAGGGCGCCTGGGTGGCTCAGTCGTTAAGCATCTGCCTTCGGCTCAGGTCATGATCTCAGGGTCCTGGGATCGAGCCCCACATCGGGCTCCCAGCTCAGCGGGAAGCCTGTTTCTCCCTCTCCCACTCCCCCTGTTTGTGTTCCCTCTCTCGCTGTGTCTCTCTCTGTCAAATAAATAAATAAATAAATAAATAAGATCTTAAAAAAAAGTTGGACCCTTAACCGACTGAGCCACCCAGGTGCCCTGTCATCATTCTTAATCTTAGCACAGTAGTCTATTATATTTAACCACTTACCTTGTTTCCAGTTTTGCCCCTGTTACAAATAATACTCAGAAAATTTGTTTGGGGAACATATTAGTTAGGATAGGCTGATCAAAAAGACCCAAAACATAATTATTTAAACCTAGAAATGTCAGGGCTGGGTTCCTGGGATCGAGCCTCTCTGCTCAGCGGGGAGCCTGCTTCTCCCTCTGCCTGCCCCTCTGTCTGCTGCTCTTCCTACTTGTGCTCTATCAAATAAATAAAATCTTAAAAAAAAAAATACACCCAGAAATGTCAGTTTTTCACACACTGTCAGTGGTGCTCTGCAGTCCAGACTTGACTAATGTTGGTTGTGGCCCCTTCAGCCTGAGGCCTCAGAGGTAAACAAATTTTGTAAACCAAGTCATTGTTGGTCTTGGTCATTGCACTAGTACGTGCAGAAAGTGGGGGCTGAGGCTTTATGGCCAGGTCTGTCCGTTTCCAGTCAGCTCTCAGAAACCATAGCCAAAGCTTTAACAGAGTTTCCTAGCCTGTTTTGTTTGTTGTTTTGTCTTTGTGCCTCTCTCTTAAGTCATTAGGTGGGACTTCCTTGAAGCTATGGGCTTAGTGGGAAGGGAGCACTTGTAGTCTGATGTTTGCATAATGCCAGCTTCCTCTTTATGACTTAACTGGGAAAACCCTGAAATTTAAGGCAGAGGTCTATAGACCCACCACCTGTTTATGTACACCCAGAAGTTAAGAATAGGTTTTACATTTTTTAATCACTGTTGGGGAAAAAAGCAGTTCATGACACATAAAAATTAAGTGAAGTTGAAATTTCATTGTCCATAAATAAAGTTTTTGGGACATAGACACGCTGTTTTTGTGGCACTGCCGGAGAGCTAAGTTGTTGCAACAGATCATACAGCTCACAAAGCCTAAAATATTTATAATCTGGGCTATTACAGAAAAGTTTGTCAGACCCCTAGTTTAAAATGTTGTACAGGCTTATGTTTTGCTGTTTGGGGTATAGAGGCCGTTGGCCTTTCCAGTCTTACAAGGCCCTATCACTGGACTTTGCCTATCCCTTTTATAATTGCCTACAAACAAGCTAGTTCTTTCCAGAGTTCTTCTCTCTTACAAAACTGCTGAAAACAGCATTACGCACTATCATCTGTCTCTTTCCATAGAGCTTCTTCCCTTGGAGTTTCTGGCTCCCAGTAGGGATGTCCTTCTTCTGCCTTCTGAGTTGTCGTATGCTTGCTTTTACTATATCTTATGCCACAACGTGACAAAGGCTTCTAGCTTTCCAGCCTGCAACTTGTTTCCTCTCCACTTGACTGTTAATTCAGCACCACACATTTTAGAATGAAGGCAACACCCTTAGTCTAGATGACACTTAAGGTATTTTTTTTTTTTTTTAAAGATTTTATTTATTTGACAGAGAGAGATACAGCGAGAGAGGGAACACAAGCAGGGGGAGTGGGAGAGGGAGAAGCAGGCTTCCCGCGGAGCAGGGAGCCCGACGTGGGGCTCGATCCCAGGACCCTGGGACCATGACCCGAGCCGAAGGCAAGCACTTAACGACTGAGCCACCCAGGCGCCCCGACACTTAAGGTATTAATGAGAAAAGTCTGTGCTGCTCTAGCAAGCTATAGATCTAAAATGCAATAGGGCTTCATAAGCCTTTAAAATAACCATCCAGTGTAGCTGTTCTGGGTTTGGCAGCAGTACATGGTGGTTGAAGTACATTCTGCCCTTTGTAGTTATTTAGGAACTAGGCAGACAGTAGTTCTGCCATCCTCAGTTTGTGGCTTCCACTATCACTCCAGACTTGGTCATTGCCGTTCTAGCTCCTGGGAAGGGAAGAGGCCTGGAGAAAGACGCACAGTTAGATGGACCGGCCAAGCCTGGTAGAGGCCCACAGCATGCCTCTTTACATTCTATTGGAAACAACAGGTCACAGCTGCCTGGAATTGCACTGGGGGCTAGGGAAATGGTGTGTAGCTGGGCGTTTGCTTCGGGGGAAGGGAAGAAGAGATTTTGGTGGATGGTGAGTATTCTGCCACCAGGCTTCTGGATGTGCATGCTTTCTTGTCTTCCCCAAATAAAGGAGGCCAAGTTGTAAAAGGTGTGCTGTTGAAATAGGCTTATCTATAGGAATAATACCTATGCAAATGTAATTCTTAAATGTAGCTCTTCAGAGAAGTAGTTTGAATAAAATACATGTGTGTTTTTCAGGCTATTGCACATTATGAACAATCGGCTGATTATTACAAAGGGGAAGAATCCAACAGGCAAGTGCTGTTTTCCTTAATATAATTAAATGGGTTTTGTTATGTGCGATAAGAGACAAACCTTTACTGCACTCTGTGAGCATATCGGGCTGTACCAAATGAAGGTGTACTGGGATACCTTTTAATTTTTTTGTTGGATTGTTACTTGCTCTGCTCTGGTTCTCGATTTCAGTTCAGCTAACAAGTGCCTGCTGAAAGTGGCAGCATATGCCGCCCAGCTGGAGCAGTACCAGAAAGCCATCGAGATCTACGAGCAGGTAAGGCTGCTATGGTCTCACCAACTTCCGGCAGAAGTCACTGAATCTTGTTCTTTTTTAATTATACATTTTATTTAAGTTTGCTTTTAATTGAGATATAATTCACACATCATGTAATTCATCCTGGTAAAGAATACAAGTCTGGGTTTTAGTATATTCACAGAATTGTGTAACCATCACCAGCACCTAATTCCAAGGCATTTTCATTATCCACCACTGGGGAGACACCCCATTCTCCCCTCTTCCCAGTCTCTGGAAACCAGTATCTAGTTTCTCTCTCAATGGATTTGTTTATTCTAGGCCTTCTAGGATAAGTGGCCTTTTGTGACTGACTTCTTTCACGTACCATAGTTTTTTCAAAGTTCTTCTTTGTTTTAGCATGTAATGATACTTTCTTTTCATAGCTGAGTAATATTCCACAGTTTGTTTAGCTGTTTATCAGTGAATGTTTGTCATTTGAGTGTTCTTCACTTTTGAACTATTATGAATAATGCTGCTCTGAACACTTGTGTTCATGCTTTTGTGAGGGGAGGCTTGCTGTTGTCTTGGTTATATACCTAGGATTGGGATTGCTGGTTTATGTGGCAGGTCTTTTTTTAACTTTTTGAGGAACCGCCAGACTCTTCCACAGCACCTGCACCATTTTACATTCCCACCAGCGATATGCCAGGATTCCAGTTGTTCCACATCCTCAGCAGTACTTTCTGGGTTTTTTTGGTAATAGTTACCCTAATGAGTATGAAGTGATTCGTTGTGGTTTTGATTTCCATTACCCTCATGGTTGGTCATGTTGACCCTTTTCAATTGCTCGTTAGCCATTTTATATCTTCACTGGAGAAATGTTGGTTCGATTTCTTTGCCCATTTTTGAAGTGGGTTGTTTGCTTTTTAGTATTACATTTTAGGAATTCTTATTTCTTAAGAATTTAGAAATTCTTATTTTAGATATTCATATTTTATTTATATTTATATTTAAGACATTATCGGGTATGTGTTTTGCACATATTTTCTCCTATTCTGTGGGTTGCTTTTTTACTCTGTTGTTGATGTCCTTTGACATGTAGTTTTTAACTTGGATGAAATCCTAAGAGTTTTATAGTTAGAGCTCTTAGGTTTAGGTCTTTGATTCATTTTGGGTTAATTTTTGTATATAGTGTTAGGTAAGGACCCAACTTCATTCTTTTGCTTGTGGATATGCAGTTTTCCCAGCACTTTTTGTTGACTACACTGTCCTTCTGCCATTAAATGGTCTGGGCCCCCTTATTGGAAATTATTTGACTGATATTCTGTTTGACCATCTATTCTGTCCCATTGGTCTTAACATGTCTGTCTGTATGCCAGTATCACATTGTTCTGATTATGTAGCTTTGTTTTGAAATCAGGAACTGTGAGTCCTCCAACTTTGATACTTTTTTTCCCTAAGATTGTTTGGCTCTTCTGGGACCCTGTCATCTCCATACGAATTTTAGGATCAGTTTGTCAGTCTGTGCTAAGAAGCCAGCTGGAATTTGATGGAGATTACATTGAATCTGTAGACCAATTTGGAAAGTATTGACATCTTAACATTGTTAAGTCTTCCAAACTATGAACCCAGGGTGCCTTTACATTTATTTGGATCTTCTCTAATTTTGTTCAATAATATCTTAAAGTTTTTAGTGTGTAAGCCTTGCACTTCTTTGGTTAAATATACTCCTAAGTATTTTATTCTTTTTGATGCTATTGTAAATGTAATTGTTTTCTCAGTTTCCTTTTTAGATTGTTAATTGCTAGTTTTATACACTGCAACCCTGTTGAACTAGTTTATTAGCTCTAATGGGTTTGGGGATTTTTTGTTTGTTTGATTTTTGGTTTTTTTTGATTCCTTGGGATTTTGTTTGTACAAAATCATGTAATCATGTCATCTGCAGATAGCTATACTTGGTCTCCAATTTGGATGACTTTTACTTCATTTTCTTGTTATTTGCCCTGACTAGACCTTCTAGAACAATGGTAAATAGAAGTAGCAAGAGCACACGTCCTTGTCTTTTTCCCATCTTAGACAGAAAGCTTTCAGTCTTTCATCATTAAATAGGATGTTAGCTGTGGGGTTTCTGTGGATATGCATTATCAGTTTGAGGAAGTACCCTTCTCTTCCTTTGTTGAGTGTTTTTATCCTCGAAGCATATTGGGTTTTGTCAAGTGCTTTTTTCTGCATCTGTTGAGATGATCATATGGTTTTTGTTCTTTATTAATATGCTGTATTTCATTGATGGATTTTCATATTTAGAACCAACCTTACATTCCTGGGATAAATCCTTCTTGATTATTGCAAAGTTTGGAGATCTTCAAGAGTACCTTCAGGTTTGATCATTCTTTAGAAGCACTCACAGAATTCAGTGAAAGCTGTTACGCCACAGTTATGGTTTATTATACCAAAGGATACAGATTAAAATCAGCAAAAGGAAGAGGTGTGCTTAGGGCAGGGTCCAGGAGAGTTGCAAGTGTAGAACTTCTTTTGTCCTTCCCCTCAGTGGAGTTATACAGGTAGCACTTACTTCTCCCAATGATGATGTGTGATGAAAATATCCATGGAGTATTGCCAACAGGGGAAGAAGTTCACCTGTACTCGGTGTCTAGAATTTTTATTGTGGCTCAGTCACAGATTCTCCAGTCCCTCCATAGGTTGAGCTGAACCATGTTGTCAGAGACACCCCGGTAAACAAAAACACTCTTTCAAGCAGGCCGTTGCAAGCAAGGGCTTAGAGATGACCCCCCAGGAGCAACAGACAAAGGCAAGACCTCACTTAGGAGAAAATTAATCCTGTACTGTATAGTCATAATGTGTAATCCTTTTAGTGAGTTGTCACAGTTAGTTTGCTAGCATTTTGTGGAGGATTTTCAATCTATGTTCATAAGGATATTGATCTTTAATTTTCTTGTGAGATCTTTGTCTGGTTTTGGTAGCAAGGTAATAGTAGCCTCATGGAAATGAGTTGGAAAGTATTCCCTTCTCTTCTTTGGAAAAATTTGAATGATTGATGTTCGTTCTTTAAACATTTGGTAGAATTCAATGATTTTCTCTGTATCTCTGTTTTCAATGTCATTGATTTCTAATATTATTTCATCCATTTTCTTTAGATTTATTTTACACTTCTTTTTTTAGGGAATTGAGATAGGAACTGGTTTTTCTCTTTGTTGTGTATGCATGTTTAGTGCTATAAGTTCTCCTCTAAACACTGCTTTCACTATGTCTCACAATTCTGTTATATTGTTTTATTTATTTCATTGTATGTATTGATTTCTGTGGATTATTTAGATGTGTTTTGCTTAATCTCCAGGTGTTTGGAGATTTTCCTCTTTATCTTTCTGTTGTTGATTTCTGGTTTGATTCCATTGTGGCTGGAGAATTCACTCTGATTTCAACTCTTATAAATTTGTTGAAGTTGTTTTATGGCCCAGAATATGGTCTGACTTGGCATTTGTTCTGTGGGTCTGCTGTTGCTTGGTAACATGTTTTGTACTATTGATTAGATCTTCTTGGTTGATGGCGTTGTTGAGTTCTGTATACTTGCTGATTTTCTATCTCTATCCATTGTTGAGAGTGGAGTGTTGGAGTCTCTGACTGTGATTGTGGATTTGTCTCTCTTCTTTCATTACTATCAGTCTTTGCTTCACATATTTTGCAGCTCTGTTGTTTGCTGCAAACATGTTTAGTTTTGCCATGTCTTTTTGGTGGGTTGACACTTTTACCATTATATAATGTCCCCCTCTGTCCCTGGTAGTTTTCTTTGTTCTGAAGTCTACTTTATCTGATATTAATATAGCCTCGCCTGCTTCCTTTTGGTTAATATTTATGTGATATATCTTTTCCCATCCTTTTTCTTTGAACCTGCCTTTATCACTGTAATGGAAGTGAGTTTCTTATGGACAGCATATAGTTACATCATGCTTTTTAATCTATTCTCCCAATCTCTGTCTTTTAATTGGTATATTTAGACCATTCACATTTAATATAATTATTGATATATTAGGGCTTAAGTCTGCCATTTTATTTATTGTTTTCTGTTTATGCTCTGTTTTTTGTTTTGTTTTTTTTTTTCTGCTTTCTTTTTCCTGCCTTATAGTGGGTTACTTGATTATCTGTAGTGTTTTCAAGTAAATGTCTTTGACTACCTGTTTTTAGTGGTTGCTCTAAGTGTAACATGTACATGACTTATCACAAGCTGATGATGTTATCATTTTATCATTTCCATTGAAATATAGAGGTCTTACTTTCTGTCCCTTTTTCCTCCCCATTCAGTATAAATTAACTGTTTTGTCTTTGTATTTAAGAACCACCTCAGTCAATGATATAATTTTAATTTCAATCTTCCAACATATTAGAAAACTCAAGAGGAGAAGAAAAGCCCATTGTATTTACTCATATTTTGCTTATTGTGTTCTTTCTTTCTTCTGATGTTTCAAGATTACTTCTTTCATTGTGTCCTTTGCATTTAGAGAACATCCTTTTGCCATTCTTTTAGGGTAGGTTTTACTGGTGACAAATTCTCTGGGTTCCTTCATCGGGGAATGTTTTGATTTCCTCTTCATTCCTGAAGCATGTTTTCCCAGGGCATATAGTTCTGGGTTGATAATTCTTTCCTTTTACCACTTGAAAAATGCACCACTTAGGGCCTTCGTGGTTTCTGATGAGAAGTCCGCTTTCATTCAAGTTATTTTTCTCCTGTAGATAAGGTATTTTTTTTTCTGGCCACTTTTAAAGTTTTTTCCTTAGCTTCAGTTTTTCAGAAGTTTATGTGGCTTGGCTTGGGTGTTTTTGCTTTTATCCTGTTTGGGTTTCACTAAACTTCTTGAATCTGTAGGTTTATGTTTCTTGCCAAATTGAGGAAGTTTTCAGCCATTATTCCTTAAAGTACTTTTTCAGCCCTTCTCTCTGTCCTCCCCTCCCAGGACTTAGACAACCTAAGTGTTAGACCTTATTTTATAGTCCTATAGGTCCCTGATGCTCTGTTTTTTGTTTTTGTTTTTTTTTTTTCAGTCTGTTTTCTCCTCTCATTTATTCAGACTGAGTAATTTCTAATGTTCCGTCATCAGTTCACTGATTCTTTCCTCTCCTGTCTATTCTGCTGTTGAACCCATCCACTTTTTGTGAAGTTATTGTGTTTTTCAGTTCTGAAATTTCCATTTGTTTCTTCTTTATATCTTAGGGGTTTTTTTTGCTGGAAATTTCTTTTTTCTTTGTTGATGCTTTCTGTTTTTTCTTTAGTTTTAAGCATTTTTGTAATTGCTTGTTGAAGCATTTTTTTGAGGGCTCCTTTAAAAATCTTTGTTGGATAATCTTAACATTTCTGTCACCTCAGAGCTATCATCTGTTGGTTGTTTTTCATTCAGCTTAAGATCTCCTTTCTTAGTGACAACTGGACTGGATCATATTTAAACCTTCTCTCAGGAGGGCTTGGGGGGCGCAGTCAGTTAAGCGTCCAACTCTTGGTTTTGGCTCAGGTCATGATCTTATGGTTGTGAAATCGAGTCCTGTGCCAGGCTCTGCGCTCAGCACGGAGTCTGCTTGAGATTCTCTCTCCCTCTCCTTCTGCCTGTCCTGCTCATGCTCTCTCTTTCCTTAAAATAAATAAATAAACCTCTTTCAGCTGGTTTCCTGTGACCCTACTCTGGAAGCAGAAGGGGCATGTGTTGCTTCACTGCTGGGCAGAGGTGGCCATTCCCGCCCTTTCTTGCCCTCCACCAACACCACATTGGGATTGTTCTCATTACTACTGCGTGGTGATAGAAGTCTTAATCCTCCACTAGGCCTCTTCTGAAACCACAACTGCTGGGAGATGAGGGATGATACCTCATTCCTGCTGGGTAGAGGAGAGACCCAGGCTCCCCACATGGTCTCCATTGCCTCACAGCAGGGATGGAGGAGGGTGGGCCATTACGAGCTGACAGGGATGAAGGCATGGCTCCCTTCTGGGCCTTTGTGAAGCCACCTTGGCAGGGATTTGGGGTTCCTCCACAATTGCATCTCAAAAGCATTGACATCTCAGTTCTATCTAGGGCCTTTACTGAAGTGAGTAGGGGTGGGGCCATAGTGTTCTGTGGTGTTTGGCTGGAGTAGAGCAGTAGTAATTACCTAAACTTTTCTTTCTTGCTAGGCTGCCCTTTTCCAGGTCCTTCAGCTGGCTTTTTCTGTTCCAAGTTAGGGATATGTGAAAGAAAAAGAAAACCCAGAGAACTCCTGCTGTGTTTTCTGTGTGTCTCAAGGTCCCTAGCTGGTCTGCTGTCTTGTCTCCACTTTTCAGTCTCCTTGTGTTGGTTTTATATAAAATGACTGGGGCTTTCAGTTGCTCTTAGCAGGAGGGATAGAGAAAAATAATGTCTATTCCATCTTCCTGGAAGTAGAAGTAGAAGTTTTCTGGGGCATTTTTAACAGGTTAACACTTATATATTAAATATTGTTTCTTGTCTAGTGTGTGATACTGGGTTAAAAGAATATATTCATAGCTAAACTGATGTAAGATACACAAGTATTTTCTAAAGTGCAGATGAGGATCAGTTTGTCTACTACAAGAAGGCAAACCTTTGAAATCTAAATCTGCTTTCTGTGCCTAGGTTGGGGCAAACACCATGGATAATCCTTTGTTGAAGTACAGTGCAAAGGACTACTTCTTTAAAGCAGCGCTCTGTCACTTCATAGTAGATGAACTGAATGCCAAGGTAAGAGTCCCGCAGCGCCAATTTCTGCTGCACTTTACCATGAGAACAGGCCTCAGGCCCTCTGTCATTCATGTTATGCTTTGTTGGGTGATATTGGTTATAGTAAGACCAAACTGCATGCATTAATAATAATAATAATAACAGTAATACTATGCTGTGCATCCCAGCTGTAATCTTGAAACCGCTGCTGAAGTGCTAGCTGCGTTCCCTTCGGTAGTTTTGCTTTAAAGAAATTAGGGGGCTGGGGCCCCTGGGTGGCACGGTTCGTTAAGCATCGGACTCTTAGTCTCAGCTCAGGTTGTGATCTCAGGGTCCTGTGTCAGGTTCCCTGCTCAGCGGGGGGTCTGCTGGAGATTCTCTGCCCCTCCTGCTCATGCTCTCTCTCTCAAATAAATAAATCTATCTTTAAAAAAAAGAAAGAAATTAGGGGGCATAGGGAGGAGACAATAAAAGTGGAATAACATCCTTTGTTTCAAACTCCAACTTCTGGGAGAGCAGAAGTAAAACTGCTGAGAGGAAAGGTGTCTTTCCCTCCAGACTCAAGCAGAGGTCTGAATGGGATTTATGTGGAATCTGGACAGTGTTAAGGAAGAGCTTCTTTATGTAGTGGGTGGAAACAGACACCTGGTCTGTGAGTTTTTACAAATTAGATTTGGTCCATGTTGTCCTCTCTACAGCAACCTAATTCAGAAAAACTGGTTTAGAAATTATTCTTAACTGAAGTTGGCAATTCAAATTGAATAGGGTTTCCTGTGTTGATTTTGATGTTGAATTTAACAGCATACTTCTTATACATTTAAATAGGCTGCAGATAAATCTTACTGAAGTAATAAGATGTTCAGATAGAAAGAGCTTTATTTCCTGATTCAGTGAGTTTGACATTAATGAGTGGCTTTTCTCTTTCAGCTTGCTCTTGAGAAATATGAGGAAATGTTTCCAGCATTTACTGATTCGAGGGAATGTAAGTTACTGAAAGTAAGTAACATCACAAATTTGAAGAAGAAAAAAAAGCCTTTGCTGTCAGGTGGGATCAAGTCTAAAGTGAAACTCTAATTCTTTGAGGAGCACTGGTACTCTCCTGCTTTTGCAGAATAGGTTTCAGATGCCAGCAGAGTCAGGGACATAAGCGTTGTGTTCTAAACCGAGCAACTCAGAAATGTTAGCACAAAAACTAGGTCCCTGATTTGGGATAATTCATGGCTTATATTTGAGTATTTTCTCTATTCTGTAAGATGTTTGGCAACGTCAATTGATGTGATACTAAGGCTATTTCTGTATTTAAAGTATCTATTCATAGGTGGAACTTTTTAGCCTACCAAACTAATTTTTCCATACTTACGCTACCAGAAACTTCTAGAAGCTCATGAAGAACAGAACAGTGAAGCTTACACTGAAGCAGTAAGTTATGCATTCGGGGTACAGTACATTCTTGGAAGCTTAAACTATAGAAACATCTTTTCATTGTATGAGTGCTGAACGTTTATTTGAACATTTTTCCAATATGCCTAAGTTGTATTTCCCAAAGGTCATGTTTTATATATCCCACAAATCTTTACAATTACTTAATTCTATTAGCCATGTTGAATTTAGCTGGGAGGCAAATTTAAGAGACTATCGCATACTGTTAAAATTTGCTGTTTGAATGTTTTCTTTTGAAAATAATCTGATCCATAAATAAGTATAAAGTAAAATCAGTTAAGTACAGCTTAAAATATAAAAACAGTGAGAGTTTTGCTATATTCTTGGCATAAAAGAAATGGAAGACTTTTTCTTATACTCATTAGTTTTCTGTTTTCCCATATTTGCCATCTTATGTTTAGAATCAAGCAGATTTCTTGGTATCCTCCATTAATTTACTCATGGCTTTGAAGCAGTAGTGGAAAAGAATGTTTTCCCGTTTTACTTTGGCTACCAAACCATTTGCATCCTATTGAAATATCACTTTCTGGTAATGCATTGAAATGAGTTAAAGGGATTCCACTTTCACATATCCTGTCTCTGCAAGTATGTTGATTCATGTTCAGTGAATATTAGAACACTATGAATTTTCCATGTTCCTTTCTTACACGGGGTCTCGTTTCCTTTGTCACATTAAGTATG
Organism: Mirounga leonina; assembly: GCF_011800145.1. Lineage (NCBI taxonomy): Eukaryota > Metazoa > Chordata > Mammalia > Carnivora > Phocidae > Mirounga > Mirounga leonina. The sequence goes on from NW_023270374.1 coordinate 2,326,125, forward strand.
CTCTTCCAGTTACACAGGTGGTTAGGAGCTCAGCATGTTAGCACACAGAGCGGTTTAAAAAGCACAGGAACTTGTCACTAGCTCCATCCAGATAGTCACAGGACAAACAAACCATTTTAATGAAGAGAGTTATAAACTGGAATGAATGATTTAAACAAACCATTTTTCATGAATAAAGTTATAGACTAGAATGAATGATTTAAATGAAGGATTATCACTAGAAATGTTTAAACAGCTTGGGGTGTTGTTTTTTTGTGTTTTGGTTGTATTTCCATAGACTAATTCCTGTTCCTCTTTTTTTAAACTAGGTGAAGGAATTTGACTCAATATCTCGCTTAGATCAGTGGCTCACGACCATGTTGCTTCGTATCAAAAAGTCCATCCAAGGGGATGGAGAAGGAGACGGGGACCTGAAGTGAACATTTATGTCTTTGTGGCATGCAGCTGACTCCTCTTTAGTTTCATGTTAGGGCCACATGATCTTTATGGGATGCCCATTTAATGGCTTACTTCTGTTGCACATGAGCCAAACCATCTGTGTGTTTAAGCTCCCTGTGTTTGTGTCTTTGTGAAGCGGGTGGCTTGGAAACTCCTGTGCATATTGTGGGTGTGATGGGCTATTTCATGCTTGTCAGAGCCCCCAGAGTTTTCTGAGAACTACTTCAGAATCTTTTTCCTGTTATTTTGATATTTGCAGAGCCAGTGTTCAACTTTGTCATGTATTTTTATGTCATTTTCTTGGACTGGAGTACCCAGCCTAATCATTGTAATAGATGCTTTGCATATTTTCTGTAAATTCACACCTGGATGTATTCTCTAAGTGTACATGTTTAGTTCGGGATGGTTGTTAGGAATGAGCTTTATGACTTCACTTCCTAGAAATGGTTTTTGTTGTTGTCGTTGTGATTCTTTTGATGGTGCTAGTGACCCATTTGTTTGCTTTTTATATTGTTGTGTTTGCTAACATGCATGCGAAAATTCAGAACAGCCGGGGTCTGCCAGAATCACTTAGTTAACTTTGTGAGAAAAGGGAGCTTCCTGGCAGGGCTTGCTGATGTTTGTGGGCGAATGTCAGGGTGAGTCTGATGGATTCGTACTCCTTCACACACAAGAGATCTGTACAAAACAGTTTTTCCCTTTCCTGGAGATTGTTTCCACTTGTAGTTGAGGTGGAACCCTTTATATTCACATAAAAGTGATTTGACTGGCCTGTCCCTTTTGCTTACTTTCACATTCATACACTTACCCACGTTGAGACGGTGGCTGGTGTACCACCACTATGTGAATCCTCTTCAAAGGCCGCAGAGAGAGCGGGTCATTAATTTTACCGTTTTATTGAACGTGATGGGTTAGGTGGGGTAAATACAGTACAGAGGTTTACTATGTGTCCAGTTGGGGAAAAAGGGCAACCAGCTTCTGGGGAGAATTGATTTTCCTCTCAGCTAATGGGATTGTTTTGGCTTGCATGTTTGAATTTAGTATGTCGTTTTGGTTTACATAATATGTGCTTATTGATTTATGAACTTACATGCAGATACTGTGCTTTAGACATGGTCTTGTTTCCGGAATCTTCTCTATGTGTATTTTTATGCTTAACTGACTTAAGTTTGACATGTATTTTTTTGCCAGTCCTAGCTTGTGGCTCTTTCTAAATTATGCAGCTGTCATTAAAGGCAGATAATGAAATTTCCCATGTTAGGTCAGATGGAAACTGGCATTTGAAGGATGTTTTCATTTTTGGATGTCCTTCCACTGGGATTGGTAGGCTTTTGTTGGGCAGAAGTAGAGAGTGGGCCACGAAATGGGCTGAGTGTGGAGGAAGGCAAGGGGATGGTGCTCGGGTCGGGCTGAGATGAAGGAGAAAGTAGCAAGAAAGTAGCTGGAAAGGGCCAGCTGGGGCCTGGTAGTGGAGGCTGCCCCTCAGGTGGCTGCGGATTTCCTGGCTGCATGTAGGGCCACCTGTGCCGACACAGCCTGGTGGGGAGGAAGGTCAGAGATGTCACAGTGTGGGCTGAATGGACCAGAAGACGTGAACACTCTGGCCTTGCACCCTGGGATATGATGAATGTTCCTCCCTTCAAAGTTCTGGGATTCTTAGAAGAAAGCTGGCTACCACTTATGGTACAATTTGGAATGCAGCCCATTTGGTGGTACTTCACTTCCGGTCAGACTCTCTAACAAAGAAATGATTAGAGCAGAGAGTGGGTTCCTGTGCCTCATCTGTTCCACAACCAGCCAAATGCACTTTTGTGAAAGTGAGGCATGGGGGGTGCTTTTGTTGCCTGTGTCCTCAGGCTGTACGTCTGTCCCATCTGGAGAGCATTTAAATCCCAGCCTGCCAGCCTGCTTGTTTCATCACTAGTGTGCAAGGTTTGTTTTCACTTGTTAAAAGGACCGTCTGGTCTGACCACTGAAAGTAGGAACCAAATGATTTCTCTTAAGAGGATTCCTTTAGCTTTCATCGTGGTCCCCTGTCAGATCCCTGTCTGAGAAAGAGGTGGGGTTTGTAAAAACAGTACTGGTACCATTTTGTTATGTCAGTTGGAGAGTTGCTTGTTTGTCTTGAAATAAACACTGGGATCAGTGGCTGGGTTAAGAATTTGTTTTTAATGAAAAGAGTAAAAATAATTGTAATGGCTAGAACAGAACTGCCAGAAGATAAAAGGAAAATGAGAAGAAAAAGTCCCATTAACATTATCCGAACTTCCTTCTTTTGAAATGTCCCATTAACATAGGGTAGTACCATGACTCAGAGGCCCGAGTTAGGTTTTCAGGAGTTACAGAATGTTCTTTATGAATAAAATATAATGACTATTTATGTTCCGGTTCTTGTATTTTAGCAAATCTGGGGTTAGTTCATAGAGTCAGTTAAAATTTCTTACAGGAAAGCTTTGCTTTTTGTGGCAACATTTTTATAGCTTGTGTGAGTTCCTTTTTTATTTAATGATTTGAAAACCATATTTTTGCACAGTTGTGACCACGTGTGATGCCATTTATTGTTTTCTCTGATACTGTGCATTTAAAATGTCCAAATGCAAACCTCTGTGGCCTCCTTCGGGGGGCCCGGCAGCACAGCATGCCTCCTGCGACCCACCTGCCTGCAGCGGGAGCTGTGGCCCGGAACGGGCTCTCGCCTGCGAAGTGCGGTGTCGGGCACTGCGGGGTCTCCTCCCTCGTGTTCTCCGGTGGAGGATTATGTTGTGAAAACTAACCATGTGACGATCACTCTACCTTAGCAGAAAGAGTATGTTTTATGTCACCCTGTACAGAAAATAAAGTGGAAATTATGAGTAATATTTTGATGGGTCTTTCCTATGTAAATTTACACAAATCAAGAGTAGCTTCCTTTCTTTTAAGTTGTTCCCATTAAGGTTTAAGGCAATGGATATTAATATTCGCTAGGCTCTTTGAGTATCCATCCAAACATGAGTTTGGCTACCTCAAAACCTCCATCACTTGGAAATGCAGGGCACTGTAGCAGGTCTGCCAGCAGAGGGTTTATGAGGAAGCCTTGGTTCCAGCCTGTAGGTGCAATCCCTGGGTTGCACGGTGTCATCCCTTCTGGCCACCCCTGGCAAGGGACTCTTGCTGGCATCCCTTAGGCCCCAGTCACCTGCCAGGTGCAGGGAGGGAGGGTTTCTAGAAGACTTGTTAGGTGGGGGGGTGAGGAACCCTGAAGTCCCTCAAGTCTGTTCACAGTGCGGGTGTTCGTGTAACTCTGCAGGATGTCTGTATGGGGCGACATGCGCCCCTGGGGCAGGTCGAGCCACAGGCCTTTCGGGCCTCAAGTTCTGGGGAGGAGGAGGATGTGGTTGGGGGCAGGAGCTCTTACGGGCCGGCTCCTCCCCTCAGAGAACAGTGGTCAGGTCCATCAATATATAAACAACAACTTAAAGATAATTCAAAGGGGGCACCTGGGTGGCTCAGTTGGTTAAGCGACTGCCTTCGGCTCGGGTCATGATCCTGGAGTCCTGGGATCGAGTCCCGCATCGGGCTTCCTGCTCAGCGGGGAGTCTGCTTCTCCCTCTGATCCTCCCCCATCTCATGCTCTCTCTCTCTGTCTCATTCTCTCTCTCAAATAAATAAATAAAATCTTTAAAAAAAAAAAAGATAATTCAAAGCAAGTTTAAAAAATGAATGGTAGAACAGGCTGTTCAGTCTAGGCATTCTGAGAAGTTAATCATTCTCGTTTAGTTCTCATTCAGATGTCTCTTCTCAGAATCTTTTCCTAATGGAAGCCACCATGGTGTTTTAAAAACCCTGGCTTTGCCAGCCGTGGTAAAGGGTCCCTGTACAGATTGGCAGAAGTGAGTGGATGATTTCTGGGGCTCAACTAGATGATATGCCAGATGGCCCTCTGAGCCACGTTTGTAGCCTGCCTGGTTATTTGCAGCAAGTGAACAAATGACCCTTTGCATGAGTGCCCCAGGCCCCATACTCCCCATTGAAACAATATTGTTACTTCAAGTAACATGAACACCATCAAGTTTAGTTAGAGACAAGCACACATTTGGTCTCAAAAAATGTCCCTGGTGTGGCAAGGTGTAAAACTGAACAGGTTAGAATTAAAACTTACACCCAAATTTGTTGGTTTGGATTATCACCTACAGCAAAACCACATTTCTATTAAAGTATAAAGGTCTTCCCTAGCCACCTCCACCACAACATGGCTTTCTTCTTCAAATTCTGTACAACAAATTTTGGTAAAATCCAAGGTGGCAGAATGCTTTGGACTTTGTGCTGAGAGCATTTCCCACAAAATGTTTGGAAGGCACTAAAATTACCCCGCAGTCACCTTTCATGATGCTCTGGGAGGAGCAGCACCTGCACCCTGGGCACTTTCTGATTACACTTTTGGGACCCACATACCCAGAGGCCAGCCTTGCTTTCTGTACGGCACCCACAAATCCCTCTGTGCTGGGTCTTCTGCAGGGTTTTTGCATTTCTCCGCTCTCAGGCGCAGCCTTACCCTCCTGGGAAGGACAGAGAAATGGGTCTAGTTGGAGACATGCCCGTGACGGAGACTGCCACATCACTGAAGAGGCCTTTCGGCGGCCGCCCCAGCACCAAGTACACGGCATACTACCCCTGCAGGCAGAGGCCAGCATCCCTCACCACCAGGCTTTCACGTCTGTGGAGTCATTACGCAGTCCAGGCAGTTATGGAGACAATCCTAGGACTACAGATCCTGATTTTACATTTCATTACCCATGAAATGGAAAGAGAATTACACTTGTTCCAATTAAGAATCTTATTTCTAGGGGCGCCTGGGTGGCTCAGTCGGTAAGCGTCTGCCTTCGGCTCAGGTCATGATCCCAGAGTCCCGGGATCGAGACCCACATCGGGCTCCCTGCTCTGCTGGAAGCCTGCTTCTCCCTCTCCCACTCCCCCTGCTTGTGCTCCCTCTCTCGCTGTGTCTCTCTCTGTCAAATAAATAAAATCTAAAAAAAAAAAAAAAAGAATCTTATTTCTACAGAGCCTAGATTCTAACAGTGGAAATAAACCGTAGACCTATCAAACTTTTTAGAAAGCAAACATTTATTAACACATTAAACGATTTTCTGTAGAATTTCTAAAGAAAAATTCAAGACAAAAATTCTTCCAGTAGGTAACAAAATAATCTATTATTTAAATTCCTTCTCATTAAGATGACTTTATTCCATGAAACAGTACATCAGCTGGGCAGGCTCATTCTCTTACCAAAAGTAAAATGGTTGTGTGATAGTTTTGTTGTTGTTCTGTAAACACAACCAGGATATGCTGTCATCATTGAAAATTCAGTACTGCCATCTTCAAGAGCAAGTGTGAAACATGTTATCAGCACCTCTAAAACATCTTAGAGTGGCTTCCGTATTTACTTAACATGTTATAAGTTAGAACAAAATAAGCATTTCGGGAGAGTCTTCCCACATTACTTTCTGGCATAGTGCAACTGTGTCTTCATCCTGGAACTTAGGATAAAGTACCTCTCAGAAAGTGAACGTTTTCACAGCCAGTTTAATAAATTAAAACGTAAGAAAAAGAGCAACTAGTGAACAAAATAATTCTTCGGGGTTCTCTCTTTAAATTATTATGTTTAGGGTTACATGTGAGTCAAAGCACTTAGCATGCGGCAACACACCCAAGCCACTGGAACCAAGAATCAGGCTTAGCAAATACAGCAGAATTAACTTCACTGCAAATTCATTTTAAGCAGGCGGCCAGCGGAGCACTGAAGACAAAGTTTCTGGTTCTTCACAATCCACTCTTAAGGCGTAGTCAAAGACACTCCAAGGCTTTTGGTCCCTTCTGCTTATATGCTCACATGTTCCCAAGGAAACAAATGTGTGGGAATTACTTGCCTGTTTCAAGCTCTTGATACGTAAATGAGAAATTCTAGGTTTCTGAAAATCACAAAGTCAGGAAAACCCAGCCAAAAATACTAACACTCTGTGTTCTAAGATTTGCCAGATCACCTCATTGCTACTTGTGAATAAAAGGACTCCACAGTGTTTCAAGTGTTCTAAAGCCTCTTACTTCACTTTCACACCTCTGCAAAACCTACTACACCATTTGCTGCTAGAATCTTTGGTAGGACAGCTTTTACCTAATCAGACTTTAGGAATGAAACCCAACAGCCACACTTCATTTCAGCAGTTAGTCTATGGCCAACTTCCTAGCTGTGAATGTGCTCTGAGTACAGATTATACGAAGCCATTTTTCAAGTGTTCAATTTGTCATTCCTTTTTTAGTACCTACAGACAGGAGGTGGAGGGGAATGAATGCAACCATCCATTTCTTCAGTACAACTCAAGGGTCTCCAGAGCAAAATGGACTTGCTTCTGTTCAACAGGAAAGAGCTGAAAATACATGGTCCCAGTTTTATTTCAGCTTGCTAGAAAAATAGCTTAAAATTATCAGAGAATTAAACCCACACAGAAGGGTAAGGCAGGCTGAGAGACCAGGGAGATCACTAACAGTAACTTCATGAGCTGGGCCAGGGCTCTGTATTCTACAGTTACGTAGTTGTCCAAACTTCCTACACATCAGGACAAGCATTATGCATATAACCTGCACCAGGATCCAGTGAGATCATGTTAACTGCCTTGTTTGTCGATCAAGCGTCGCTGAGATCATGCAGACTGGGATTTTTAAGGGGAAGCTCTAAAAATGCTTTGATAAAGACGTGCAAGTTAGCAGAGATTCAGGAAAATGTGCAGAAGGTATTCTTGCTCACTCTGCCCACAGACAGTTCTTTACCTTAGCCCCTGACATTAACCTGCATACAGCAATCACACACGCGGAGACGCAGCGTAGGATCTGCTTGGCAGGTAATTAAGCTCTCATTCCATGTCAGTCAGCGAGTGAAGCTGTGCGGGCATCGGGTCTGTCTGCGGAGTCAGCTCGCTAAGCTCACTGATGGTGGTGGCCAGCAGCGTGTCCTGAGACACCACGCAATCGTCCGACTTGCAGGCCGTGTCTGCAGAACTGTTCTCGTGCACCGTGGGTACAGTGCCTTGGACTGTGGCGAGGTTGTGAAAATGGCCATTTTCTGCAAAAGACAGCAATTTATCTGAAAGTTTGGATGGCGTATATTCTTCATCCGGCTGCTCGGTCTTGTGCGCGTCATCATTCTTGGGTGAGCCATCTACAATAACAAGGAAAGACTTCCATGGAGTATTCTTATCATGTATCTACAAATCAAACACAAAACAGAAGTCACAACGTGTCTCTGAACAAGTGCATCTTTCAAAACAATGGTCTCTTTTCAACTTAAATTTAGTTTCCACCGTAGCAAAATACCCTTTCACTAATGGCCAAATCTCATTTATCACAGATTGTGCCTTTGGGGCCCTGAGACTCGGTTCTCCGCTCACACTGGGACTGTACTCCCTGCAGGGAAAACCTGAAAAGGAAAGGCCCACTATCTTCGACGACCACCGTATGGAATGATGGCCGGCATTTCTGACTGTCTAGATTACGTGTACCTGGGGACCAGCGACAGGCCCCGCGGAAGCCGCGCCACTGCTTACCGAGGTATGCCGCCGGAGGGTGGACTTGTCGGTGAATGTCCGCCCGCACGCGTTACACATGAATGGCTTCTCCCCCGTGTGGATGCGATGGTGACGCTGGAGAGCGTTGAGCTGGGTGAACTGCTTCCCACACTGGTCACAGCAATAAGGACGTTCCCCTGAGATGGGAAGGGAAGAAAGCCACTGGTTGGTCTCCCCAGCCTACTGTGCTGAGTTCTGAAATGCTCTGCAGTCATGCTGCTGGGGCCCACTGGCAAGCAGCAGCAGGGAGACTATGCTGGGAACGACTCGAGAGTCAACTGACAGGTACAAATCTATCCCTCTAATACCAGGATTTATGGTCTCCACCCAAAAAGGGCCAAAGCCAAAAGCTGGTACTACGTCTACAGAAGTTCACCTGTTTTCCGCAGTAATGGAATATAAAATTCCAAGTCCCATAATAACTGGATTTATGTGTGTGTGTGCACGAATATGTATAGACCATTACCCTGACTTCTAATCTGAAAATGTTAAAAATGTCTGCATATCCACATCCAAACACTCATACCTTTCCAGTTTGTCAGGGCCAGAAACTAGAAACTCAGAAATTTAAAAATGCTATTATGACACACAAAACAACGCTAAATTCCAAACAGTTTTCTAGTAAATCAAAAACTTTTGGGACATTATCCTTGCCACACTGAACTCCCTTCCCTGACGACACGCCAGCCATACCTGTATGGACTTTAATGTGCTGGTAGAGCGAATTCCGCTGGGCAAAAGTCCTGAAACAAACTTCACATTTAAAGGGTTTGGATCCAGTATGGATTCTATTGTGATGTTTTAAATACTCCTTAGAAGCAAAACTCTTGCCACATGTTTCACACATAAAAGGTCTTTCACCTACACGAAAAGATGAGACGGAAAGTTAGAAACGATAAGGCACCAGAACACCTGACAAGCTGGCCCACACTCTAGAACACACATGAACTCAGAAGCACCGTGCTGGGCAGCACGTGACAGCTTCTAGTTAAAACTGTCCTAAAACATCTATTCGTGTAAGATGCCTGCTACTTCCTCAAAGTTCAGGTAAAATGGCCTTGGGAATCCCATAGCCTAGAATTAGATCATTCAGTCAGCCCACATTTTGGAAACTTAGTCATTCCAAACAAGAAATTAACCTTACAACCTGTTTGGGGGAATTGTTGGATTTTTCAAAGCAGCATTCATGTGGCACTTTATTGGGGCAAAAGCCCCTTGAGAGGACAGGAAGTTTTTACTTGGACACGTATGCATGGCTGCTCTGGGGCAGCAACTCCAATCAACCTGGGCTGGGTTACAGAATAGGAGAAAAATGTTCCCACTTCATGTTGTATAGTTTGAGTCTTTTAATCCCACAAATCCGACTCATCCGATTATTAGGTGTACCCCTGACTTTACAAACATCAAAATAAAAATACTGGTGTTAACAGAACCTGAGTACATTAATATTTTCATAAAATGACTGGTTCTCGCTTAATGCTTCGGTGTGACCTGACCTCACCTCCACCCCCAATCTTCCATTAGGCACCAATTCTCATTTTAGAGTCTCAGTAATTCCCATCATTAAATGCCTCAGCTCTGCCTCGCCTGCATTTGAACTTGAGGCTCACATGGCAGTGTTTAGAGATACAAATTTTAAAATGCAAGCAAGAAAGAACTGGGTTAGTATGATAATAGCAGTGTACAACAGTTAGATTCTGTATCCTATACAAGGTTCTAAACCTCAGCATCGCTGTGCTGAATTTGAATAAAGTCAACTTAAATTTTCTCCCTCATGTAATAAAATCACATCGCAAAATTTTGAAAAATAGAAATGAGATAATCCCACCACCTCAAACATATAGCAATTTATTTTCACCCAGTCTTTTATGTGCAGGTTTTCAATGTAGCTGGGATTAGCTGTCTGCGTAATTGTGCATTTTCCAGTCCACATCCAAGCACAGGTGTTTTTCCTAACGTTCAGAGACCTGGGAGTGGCCCAATCGGGCGCCGGGAAGGGATGGATTTACCAGTTTACTGGACCACTTCCTTGTGGTTGGACAATCAGGCTGTTTCAATGCTCTGTTATTAGGGAGAGCAAGAAGGGGGATGACAGCCTATAGCTTTTCCCATATTTTGAACAACTTCCTTAAGGCAGATTCCTGGAAATGGAATCTGGGGCTAGAACAGAGGAGCTGTTTCACACCTCTGGATACATCAGACTCGCATGCCGGCTCCCAGCGCCCAGTGTGCACAGGCCTCCGCCACGAGCACGCCAGCACCGGAGCCCCGGGCATGTGTGAGCTGGTTGTTCTTGCTCACTTATGAGATGCAAAAGCTATATCACGGCCTTAGCCTGCACCACTTTGGTAGATGCCAGCTTCTATATTAAATGGCAGTTTCTTCTACAGCTAGAAAGACATTCAAGCACAACAGCATTGAGTATTTACCTGTGTGACACCTTTTATGATAAATCAGCATGTGGTTCTGAGTGAATCTTGCACCACATTCATCACAGACAAAAGGTTTTTCCCCTGTATGAATTCTGAAAGTACAACATTCAGATGATAACTTAGGATGTATCTCAAAGCTCACTTTGCAATACAATTTCCACGCTAGCCTGCAAAGACGGTTATTCCAAGAGACCGAATGGGAACAGCTGAAGTGGAAATACACAGGCCCACGACCTCCATCCCCAAGTCCATTTCTGCGGGAGGCTGGCCGGGCGGGGGGCGCTGCACGGCCCTGGCCAGCAGACACTCGCCTTTGCTCGCTCTCTTCACCACTGAATAGTACCGTGCAGTATTTGCAAAGCTTCCCCATCAGATCGACCAGACAGCCTGGGGACTACGGCTGACCAAGCACCGTGTGATCAAAAACATTATTGTCGATTCCTAAGACGACGTGACCAGTCCAGAAAGAACAGTTTCAAAATGCTGAGGAAAGCTGGTTTCTGAGGAGCATGCACCAGCATTTGAGTTTCACAACCAGTACGAAGCAGCCATCAACCACGACTCACTGCGCACTTCCTACGCCAAGGTTTTAACTGATCACAGAGTAAAAAGACAATGAACGCCATGCTACCACCCCAAAGACGCCCCAGCCTGACGGCAGGTCTACAATAGAAGAGAAACTGCTTGTCTGGATTTCAAGCATGAACAGTCAGCACTGGAAGGAAACCTATTTAAAAACTGGTGTACCCCACCTACAGTTCAAAAATTATGAACAGAAAACACTGTCCTGATTCTGGCGGTTAGACTAACCAATGGCACTTTCCAAGCCCTGAGAACGAATACCTACGACCAGAGGAGTGTCCTAAAGCCCTAAACGTCCTCTCACGGAGGTCTTTAATGGGACCGTGGGACCCAGCTGGTCACAGGCCCAAGTTCTCAATGAAGAGTCAGGAAAACAGCAATGATGGTCATTAGCCCGAACGGCCCTCAAGCATAAGCATGGCGGGCACCGTAAGCTCCAGAGGCTACTCTGGGATCGGGAGAGCCTGGCCTGCAGTGGCCGTGCGACAAGACAGGCAGGACCTGGGTTCCGTGTCCAGGCTTCTGCGCTGGCACTGGGCACAGGGTGAGGGGGACGGCCATCAGCCTGGGGCCTGTAGGAAGGCTGAGTGGAGAGGAGAATTCACAGACGTCCCAAAGCAGCCCCGCCCCCCATTTCTAGAGGGCACAAATTACGAAGTGGAACGTCTACAGACACAGCCACGCGGGTCAAACCCTAGAACGACCTCCATTTCTCCGCACCCCCAGCCCCAGCACAGAAACAGGCCGCATGGCAGGCAAGGAGCAGCCTCGCAGCGGCTCCGGCCCGGCGGCCGCGGCCCTACCTCATGTGGGTCTTCAGCGCCGAGGGCTGCGAGAACTTGGCCTCGCACTCGGTGCAGCCGTACGGCTTGTGGCCCGTGTGCGTCCGCTCGTGCAGCCGCAGCGCCGTCTTGGAGCTCAGGCCCTTTCCGCACTGCTGGCACTGGTGCCGCTCGCCACCGCCCTCGTGCACCTGCACCACGTGCCGCTTGACGTCCTTCTTCCTCTTGAACTTCTTGCCGCACAGCTCGCACGGGAAGTGGCGCTCGCTGCTGTGCACGTGGCGCTGGTGGCTCTTGAGGTTGCAGCGGTTGGCAAAGGTCTGGCCGCACGTGTCGCAGCGATGCACCACCTCGGTGGCCACCCCGTGGTGGTGCCGGATGTGCTTCAGGAAGCTCTTCTCGTACAGAAAGGCTTTTTCACAGATAGTGCACTTGAAGTTGCTCTTCCTCTTCTCGCCCTCCTCGTCCTCGTCGTCGTCGTCCTCCCCCTCCCCGCGGCCTGCGTCCTCCCTGCCGCCTGCTTTCGGCAGCACCTGTGCCGCCTCCACCCCCACCCCCACGCCGCACTCCTCACGTTTCGGGACGGGCTCCATCTCTGCTCCCATGGCCTGCGGGTCGGGGTCCTGGGGGCCGCAGGTGTCCCCCATGTCGTCCTCGGCACTTTTCTGCTGCTCCCGCAGCCTTCTCGTGTATTTCTTTTTAGGGATTTCCACAAACACCTTTCTTCCAGCCAGCCTTCCGCTGGCCCTTCTGATTTTTGGGTAGGGAGGCTTAACTGCCTCTTTTTTCTTGTCTGGCTTCTCCTTGGACTTCCTCGGGGGCACATCTGGCAACACGCCATTGCTGATTGTCTCCACTAGGGGATCTGAGGAATCCCCGAGGCCATTAGGGAGAGGACTGTCCCCGGGGGGACTTGCCCTGGGGTCGGGAGCAACAGCAGCTTGGGAGCCACTGCTCCCTTCTGCCTCCGGAGACTCAGAGAAGTTCTGCAACTCCAGAAGTACAGACTCTAACATCTGTTTCTTCAACTGAAAACAAGTTTCCGATAAGTCCAGACATTTTAGTTTCTCAGCCATTTCCAGCATTCGCTGCACCCGATCTTCTTCTACCTGTACCTTTGCAGTGTACACAAACTCGAGAAACGAGGCAAAGTCAACGACTTGCACTTCATTTAGGTAGACGTTAGTCCTCGTACCATCCACAGTCTTCTCATTAAGGAACATCTCCTTAAAAAACTTGCTGGTGGCTGCCAGCACCGCCTTATGAGCCATGAACTCTTCGCGGACGCCCTGGTACTCCACACTGACAGTCACATCACACAGGTGACCGAGAAGGCGTAGTTGATGCATTTCATGCAGAAGGTTGAACGGTGAGGATTTGGATTCCAGCAGAACTGCGCCACTTTCCATGTTTCTTCTTTCTAATAACAGCTCTGAAAACAGAAACAAGAATTATTCAAGCCTGAGCAAACACTGAAATGAAAGGATTAAAAATTAGGATTATTTCAGTTCTCTAGAGGATATAAACTGATTAACAGCCAAAACGTAGCTTTCCTCAGCTAAAGATATAAATCACACCACTTCTTAGAGGGTTCTAAAGTGAAGTCCTAATGCCCCCTCATAAGATAATGTTTGCACACACACAAAAAATATTACTAGGGTTTCTCCCAATGATAAACATAATTGACCAAAGTGACGCTTAATGAAATATAGTACAGCAGTAATTGCTTATCTAAGTCATTTTCTAACTTGCTTACAGACACAGACCTCAAAACCGTAACAGAACTTACAGCAATAATAATCTCTAGCTCTTTGACCAGGAAACCAAATAATTAAAACAAAACACGTGTCCACCAAACCTTAGAGAATCATGTCTGCCTTTGAAAACAATCAACTTGGGGTGCCTGGGTGGCTCAGTAAGTTGATTGCCTTCAGCTCAGGTCATGATCCCAGGGTCCTGGAATCGAGTCCCGCATCGGGCTCCCTGCTCAGCCGGGAGCCTGCTTCTCCCTCTCCCTCTGCTCCTCCCCGTGCTCTCTCTCTCTCATAAAGAAATAAAATAAAATATGATAAAATAAGATAAGATAAAATAAAATAAAATAAGAAAGAAAGAAAACAACCAACTTGGGACGCCTGGGTGGCTCAGTCGGTTAGGTGTCTGCCTTCAGCTCAGGTCATGATCCCAGGGTCCTGGGGTCAAGTCCCGCATCGGGCTCCTTGCTCAGCAGGAGCCTGCCTCTCCCTCTGCCTGCCGCTCTCCCTGCTTGTGCGCACGCACTCTCTCTCTCTCTGACAAAAATAAATTTCTTTTAAAAAAAAAGGAAAAAAAATGAAAACAACCAACTAAATAAATAACTACTTTCCATGAGGAAAACTTCATAAAAAAGTAGTCCACAATCCACGGCCACTTCCAGCACCCCTAAACACCTCATAAGTGAATTACCGCTACTCTATGAGAATAATTTCACGAGCTGTGCTACCTTGAGCAAGTAACTTAGTTTCTCTGAACCAGAGTCTGCTCCTTTGTAGAAAACTGCCAGAGCCCACGAGGCTCCAGTGAGTACAAACATGCCAAGTGCTTACAGCCTCACCGGAGGCTTGTAAGCTACTTGCTACTGGCTTCCCATACACCAGGCCTAGGTGCCACTGTCGCTGTTACCATCCCCATTTCACAGAAGAGGAACTAACAAGGTAACAGTAAGTGGTCGGGCTGGCACTTGAGCCTGGGCCTGGTGGGACTCTGGACTCACACTGAAACTGCTCAGCATGCCCCTCACCTCAGCAGTGCCAAATGCAAAGAGCTGCTTTTCCTCCCTAGATCTTTCCACGTCTGTGGACACTGCAGACTGCACTCCCCACTCCAAGGTCTCCTCCCCCTGGCTTCCGTGGCACCCCACACCAGCATGGGTCACTTCTGCTTTAATGGAGCTACTCTTTCCTCAGACTCCCTGACTAGGTACTTTCTCAAGATGCACCCAACCTTATGCTCTAGATTCTACCTCCCTTTTCACAGTACGTTTTAGTTCTAAATCTCCACCACCCGTCCAAAGTACCTGTCCTCCTTCTATCCCCCTTCAGCCAGATCTTAGATGTTGCCTCAGATTCAACATGTCTAGGGCAGAACTTGTCTTCATCTTCCCTGGAAAACGAGCCTCACCTCTACCCAGTTCTCCAGTCCCACCAGTGATACTGTTTCCAGTACCTGGGGCTACAGCTGGCTTCCTACAACCACCAGCCACCCCCAAACATGAAAAAAGACTGTCCTCTGAGAGTTCAACTGTAACAAGAACATCCAGGAGACCTGAGCAGTCACCGGAAGAAGACTCCACAGTCAACTCTAAACACCCACCAAGCTCAGATGGGTGAGGCGGGGGAGGGGCGGTACACTATGCCCAGGACTGTCACTGATTCCAGCCCCAGCCTCGGAGAAATGGCTGCAGAGGGCTTGCTCAACCCGCTGTCCATCCTCACCAGCAGCCCTCCACTTCCCCAAACCTCTGCCAACCGGGCCCTTAAGCAGACGTGCGAACCTACAGGCGGCCTGACAGCGATTTCTGAGTCAATCAACAAAGTGGTTTCTGAGCATGATTTCCCATCCTGTCTGAGCACAGGAAGGAAAGGCAGTGATCATGGCGACAAGAATCCTCTGGCCTGGGTGACAGCTGCATCTCCCACTGTAATTGGCTGGCGCTCGGCCGCACCTCCGTCCCCGAGCATCTCCCTCCCGCCGGCCGTTCTCCGCCGCTCCTCCGCACTAAGGAGGGTGCGGCGCTCCCGCCCGGCCGCGTCCGGGTCCGCATCGCGCTCCGACGGCGCACGCCCCCGCCCCCTCGGCCCCTCTGACCCGCACACTTTAGAGGGACACACGCCCCTCTGCAAACGGATCCGGTGCCTGCTGGGCCGCGGGCATCCACGGCGCCCGCGTGATCGGGCCTGGACCTCCGACCCCGGGCCGCCCCCGACTCCTGCGCCCCCAAGGCCCGCCGCTTCTCCTCAAAGGCACGCGCGGCCGGCCCGCTCGCCACGCCCGGACAAGTCGGGAGGCAGCGGCTGCGGCGAGAAGCCCGGACGGCCCGCGGGCCACACACTCACCTCCCAGCCGGCGTAGCCGCCGCCGCTACCGCACGTCCACCGGACGAGGCCCCCGGGGACCGACGGCCGGCTGGGCGGGGCGGGACAACAGCGCGGGCGCCGCCGATTGGCCGCCGCGGGGCCCGCCCCACCCCCAGACGGCCCCGCCCCCTCCCGTGGCTGGGGGTCGGGGCTGCGCGCGCACGTCCGACTGCGGCGGCCGTTCGGGCAGGGTTACGTGATTAGACGTACGCTCGGGGCCCGAGTCCGCGCAGGATTGCGTCACCAGCCGCGAGTCAAGGTCTGCGCCTGCGCAGAAGACCGCGAAGGCGGCTCCGCGTCTGTTCTTGGCGTGGCGGGGGGTGGAGCCGGGCCAGCCCCAGAAGGTCACGTGGGCGGGGGAGGGGTGCGTGGTCACTTTTGGGTCGGTCTCGGTCTATCGCCCGTGGCGCCTGTAGTCCGTGTGCTACGCGCAGTTCCGGGCGGTGTCCGCCCCTCGGAGAAGGGGAGGGTATACGACGCCGGCCGGCACTGGGAAGGAGCGGGCGTCCTGGGTCTGGCCGGTGGCGGACAAAGCGCTTCCACGTGCTGTGGGTCGGGGTGCTCGGCGGGCATTCTTCCCGCAGGGTCGCCGCCTGGTTCGGTCCTGGCCCAAGAGCGCCGAGATCACACCTCACACCTTGCTTCAGCGTGCGGTTTGGTGTCCCGGGAGTCTGCAGCCACGCACGTGGTTTCAGCGGTCATTACGGAGCTTCCCAAAGACCCAGCCTCCCTTCGGTGGAAAGAATTCATGCTCCGTCTTTGAATCCTTCAGCCCAGAACCTTGCGGCTTCCACGCGTCCTTGTGCACTCTTAATCAATCCCGCTTTGGAAGACTGACTGAAACTAACACTTCTCGGTTAACGCGGCCCCTGGCTTCCCCCTGCGAGCCACCGCTAAAGCTGTGCGAGATCCTGTTCCTCAGCGGCCAGCCTTGCGCTGGGCGGCGTCTTACCTACACAGTGTGTCGGTAACGTGTAGGACTATAAAACGCAGATTAAAAAGACGCTTAATTCTTCCTGTGAAAATATTTCCCTCTCCTTTTTGAGCATATAGTTTAGAAAGGTGATCACTGTAAGTATTCTTTGAAATGTACCTAATTCCTTTTGAAGATTAGCTAGGCCCTGGGTCAGCTTTACGACCTAGAACCTAGAAAAACCTTGCTCAAGGGCTCCTGGAGCCATCTGTTTGCAGTGTAAACATCCAGAGAGAAAGCGCCCAATCTCCCAGTTTCCTAGGAGACTAACTTTAATGGGCGCCTTGTTCCAAAGTTGCACAACTAACTCCTGTCGTAAAGGTATGAGAAGTGTGTTTTTACTCTGGATAAACCAAATAGATGACCTAGATAGTCATCCCACTTACTAGGTAGAGAGGATGAACTATGTGTGATCAGTGGTACTGTCTAGTCCTCTTACTGGAGGACTAGTTATTACTGTTTACATTGAGACAGATTGTACCCGATTAGCTAACACCGAAAGGGTGAGATTTCTTTCTGTCTTTGTCATTTGCCTGTGATGCACATCACATTCTGGTGTAAGGCTTATCTGATAATCACAAGTGTTTTCTTTACTACCTTTATATTGGGGAGAAGATTTTATTTTCAACTTTATCTCCTCGGGGTGCCTGGGTGGCTCAGTCGTTAGGCCTCTGCCTTCAGCTGGGGTCGTGGTCCCGGGGTCCTGGGATCGAGCCCCACATCAGGCTCCCTGCTCGGCAGGAGGCCTGCTTCTCCCTCTCCCACTCCCCCTGCTTGTGTTCCCTCTCTCGCTGTGTCTCTCTCTGTCAAATAAAGAAATAAAATCTTTTAAAAAAAAAGATAAATAAATTTTATCTCCTCAACAGGAGCCAGCTTCCCACACATAGTGGGTACTCAGTATTTTAAGAGTGAATGAGAGGCATCTTGGCTTCGGCACACTCTTTCTATTTGCATTCCATGATTCCAGGAAATTGGTATGAACACAATTTTTAGTTGTGGACCCAGGGCCAGAATAATTTATTTTATGATTTTGTTTTGCATTGCTAAAAGGTGATTTGCTTCCTCACTTAAATCTTCAGTGCTTGTTGGCCATCTGTGTATCTCCTTTGGAAAAATTTTTATTCATTCAGACCCTCTATTTTTCTTTACTGTTCTTTATATGATTGAGTTGTAAGAGTTCTTTTTATATTCTAGACGAAAGACCCGTATCAGATATATTTTGTAGATATTTGTTTTTACTTTCTGGATGGTATCCTTTGAAGCACAGGGGTTTTTAATTTTGATGGACTCTAATCTATTTTTTTGGAAACTGTTGCCTAATCCAAGGTCATGATGATTTACCCCTGCTTTCTTCTAAAAGTTTTGTAGTTTTAGCTCTTACATTTAAGTTTGATCCATTTTGAGTTAACTTTTGTATACATATGAGGTAGGGGTCCTACTTAATTCTAATTGCAGGTGATTATCCAGTTGTCCCAGCATTTGTTGGAAAGACCCTTCACCCATTAAATTGTCTGGCCTCCTTGTCAAAAATCATTTGACTGTAAATGCCATCATTTACTTCTGGACTCTGTTCAGTTGATCCACAGGACTATCCTCAGTACCACACTGTCTCGGTTAGTGTGTATGTTTTCCTTTTTCATGGAGAAGTTTTAAAATTTTTGCTGACCTGCCAGTCTTTTCTTTTGGCTTTCTTCTGCTGATTTTAAGCTCAGAAAACACTTTGAAATGTAAAGCAGAGAGAATAGGAAGAACAAAGGTGCAGAGATGATACCCCAAGCACCTATGGTCTCCAGAACAGGCTGCGGATGTGGCTCTGAGACTCCTGGTGGTCAAAGAGAAAAAGGCCATAAAGCTTTGTCTACCAGAAAGAACAAAGCGAATTTAGTTTGCTCAGAGGAAGTTTTATGTACGTTGTGGGCAATATATGTCCTAAAGAGCATTCTTAAGATGAACCTACCTCCGTGTTCTTCTCCATCATCTTTTTCATCTTTTCTCTCTTCAAATTTGCATTAAATGAATTTGCTGCCCCCTCTTCACCACCAGCAGATTCACTGTGATTGGCTCCTGCTGTATTCCTCCAGGTACATCTGTCTCATAACCTCTGGCCGCTGATTAGCTGGTGAGTGGGACCACCACCTAGCACGCTGGCTGAGGTTTTTGTCTTGTCTGGATTCATGTATTTTTATGTAGAAAAACAAGATGTAACTGTGGTGGATAAACACTCATTTTTGTGAACTGGGCAACTATAAGAAATAAGGTAAACACTGGAACGAGATGTAGTGCACAGCTCACATCCCCTACGTGGGGATGAAGACTCAAGGGGAAAACAGGCTGATGAGAGACCCATGGGTTTCAGGTAAAAAAAACACTCCTCCTTACCCACGTGACTTGAGGCAAACAGCTCACCCAGGCTGTCAGTGCATGCCTCTCTATGAGCTCTGGACAGGTGGAGGCCCTGGGAACATTGCACATCTCCGGTGAAGATGGCACTTTATTTCACCATGGTGTTGGGCACACTAAAAGAACGTGCTTTAGTGGGTTAGTGGTGCCAGCTCCCTGGTCGCTAGTGTCCAAACATGACAGTTCCTTGGGGGAGAGCCTAAAACATACAGAGACTGGCAAGAAAGTAGCATGTGCTGTTCAGAGATGTCCTGGGTGGAGAGCAGCGGCTCTGGCCTGGGCACAGGACAGGCTGTGGGGTGGCTGCACATCGATCTTGACCTGGGTGGTGGTTACAAGGCGGTCTGTTATTAAGCTTAATATTTGTTTTGTGTGGTTTTCTGTATCTGTGTCTTATTTTTCAGTAAAAAGAAAATAAAGGAGATAAAGAAGCCACGCTTATTCCTTTGTACCAACGCGGAACATGTGCTCAGTGAGTGTGCCTGCCCCATTGTTGACTGCAGACATGTGGCTAAAGGGCCACTTCTCTCCTTGGTCTTTTGTTTCCCACACTGTAGTTATTTGGTCACTCAGATCACCAGCAAGGTCTCTTCAGTTACAGTACAGCCCCACTTTGTTCCTGCAAGCAAAGCAAAAGGAATGGTATGTGTCACCTTGAATTGCTGACTCCGCCAGGAGCCAAAGATCTCTCCCAAGTTAAGCTATAGAAACAAGATTTGAAAAATTCCAGCAATAGAGCCAACTATGTAATGACGACAATCCTCCTGCTACAAACCCTTAGAAATGGTAGCTTAAATATAGCAACTGTCGTTTAAATTCATGGCCAAGTTTGCAAGGAATCTGGAAAATCTCTGGGGTCCAGAAATAAAGAGGGAGCTCAACATGAAGCCTGTCGGTGAGTGAGCTGCACCGCCCTGGAAGGGACTGTGGGTCT
The DNA here is from genome assembly GCF_011800145.1 of Mirounga leonina. Classification (NCBI taxonomy): domain Eukaryota; kingdom Metazoa; phylum Chordata; class Mammalia; order Carnivora; family Phocidae; genus Mirounga; species Mirounga leonina. Next base: position 2,346,373 of record NW_023270374.1, read on the forward strand.
GGTCTTGATAATAGAGCTAGGAGTCTGGATTTACACACACACACACACACACGCATAGTTGGGAAAGTAAGAGCAGTGAGACCTTGCATAAAGCTGAGACTCACAAAGAACCACACCTTCAATGAAACAGTAGTTTAGAAGAAAACAAAATCTATCAGCACAGAGAATCAAGTAGCTGTTGAGTTTACCCTGAGCTAGGGGTGTAAAAGCCTCCCCTGAAGGTTTGTAACTATGGGCCTGCCTCCGCATATGGAGTTGTGGTTCAAGTTATGCTGCCCCTGAGTCCTGGGAACCTGTTAGCTTGGAAATTAACAGAAAGCCTGGTCTCTGGCCAGAAACATCCCAGGAGCACCCGTAGAAGCAAATGCAAAACTGCTCTAGAGGGACGGACAAGGGAGCAAGCTTCCTGAGTGAGTGGACGCCAGCGGTGTTAACAGACAGCAGGTTGGACCCGTAAAAACTTTAGTAGGACTCTCAGATTCTACCGTAAATATGTTCACATTGTTTAAAACAAAAGGAGGACTTAAATATGTTAGAATAAGATAAAGGGCAAGCAGATATGAAAAAGGACTAAATAAAACTTCTGAAAGTTAAAATATACTCACTGAAATCAAAAGCTGCGTTGAGGTAAGCAGTAGGTTCGGCACAGCGAAGAATTACTGGGCAGGAAACAGACCTGATGATGTTACCAAGACTGCAGTGGAGACACAGGATGGGAGATGTGAAAGAGAGGTTAAGGAAGATGGAGGAAAGAATAATAAAATCTAATATACTCCCAATAGGATTTGAGGAAGGAAAAAAAAAAAAAAAGAGGCAAGATTCAAAGAGATATTGGCTGATAATTTTCCAGAACTAAATAAAGGAATTCTCAGGTTTGGGAAGGATGGATAAAAATAAATTCGCATCTAGACACAATATAATGAAACTGCAGAACAAAAGAACCAAAGAGATCTTAAAATTATCCAGAGACAGACCAGAGAGAACTGAGTAAAATTCTCTAAGATCATAAAAGGAAGCCCATGATCTGTGTACAAGATTCATGCCAAGGGCAAGGAGATAGGCACCCATAAATTCAGCAGCAGGAATGCTGAGCGCAAGTAGCAGCCTTCTTTATGGAAATGATAAAGGATGAGTTCCACAGAAAAAATTCCCCATTCAAGAACTACGATTTTTCTTCCCCTCAATTTTTCTAGTCTCTGGTCTAATCCCAGGTGTGACAGTTAATTTTGTTCCAACTTGACTGGCCCAAGGGAGGCCCTGATAGCTGGTAAAATAGTATTTCTGCGTGTGTCTGCAAGGATGGGAGAAATTAGCATTTGGTTCAGTAGACTGAATAAAGAAGATCCACCTTCACCAAATGTGGGCAGCATCGTCCAATCCATTGGGGGCCCAAATGGAACAAAAAGTCAAAGCAAGGGCCAATTCTCTCTGTTCTTGAGCCAAGACGTCCATCTTCTCCTGCCCTCCGAGCTCAGAGCTCCTAGTTCTTGGGCTTTCGGACTCCAGCATGTACACCAGTGGCCTTTGACCTCAGACTGAATGATTCCCTGGCTTTCTTGTTTTCCACCTTGCAGTCAGCAGACTATGGGGCTTCTTGACCTCCAGAGCCACATGACCCAATTCCTGTCATGAGTCTCCTCTTATTTATCTCAGTATATCCAGCTACTGTTTGTCTGGAGAGCCTGGACTAATACCAGGGCAAGTCCACCATTCCATATCCTCTAACCACCTTGACCTTGAGCAGTTCCCCTTGCCCCTCCCCTCATTTTAACTCTGTCACTTTCTGACCCTATCTGAAAATTCTTGGCACTAAGATATACTCTCAGGATAGAAAACCTATTAAGTCATGGCCTCAATTCTTCTCCAAAGTTCTCAAACCACTACTTCTTGAAATATGTGTCACATTTTCTCATATGAGTCCATTACACTGCATTCAAATTTATACTTGAAAGAGGTTTCCTTTTTAATGAATCCACATTACAATGTAAAAATTCTGATAGTTTCTATTAAAATTGGATTTTACGTTTTTATGTATTTTATATTTTTGATTATCTTCAAATCAATGTCTGGTGCAAGTTCAACTTCTTATAAAAGAAATACAACATTAGATGATAATTCATTCACTTGCCTACTGTAATGTTCAAAACAAGAGTCCAACCCGCAGGTTCTAAAATCAAATTATAAGTCTTAGCTCTCTGGTGATGAAGCAAATGTTTCTATCTGCCATTTAAATGTCTTACCTCTTTTGCTGGTTCTTCCTTAAGCAATTCCAATAGAAAGTCAAACTGATTAGAAGTTTAAACCCTGACAGAACTTGCCATAACTTACTGTGAACACAGACTCTTATTCTCTCTCTCAGTCTCTCTCTCTCTCTCTCACACACACACACATACACATGCACACACCCGAGTCCCTAACATGAGTGTTGCAGGCAGCCCACTACGGAACCCGCACAGCTCTCTGCAGCATCCACATTCACGGGGCTTCTCCTAGTGTGGGTTCCAGGTGCCTGGCACACTGCACTTTGTGACAGAAGGGACAAGCCTGGAGGCCCCCAGAGGACAAGACACCCTGCGGGCTCTCTGTCAGAGGGCACTGGGAGGAGCGCTGCTCTGCCGGCCTCTGGAGGACATTGATCCCACCTGCAGTCATTCAGTCGTTCGGGACTGCCCACGGTTCTCCAGGCCCTGGGTCTGAAGAGAGTGCAGCCATGACGGCATGGGCCTCGCCAGCAAGGCCTGGCAGCTCCCTCGCCGCCTCGGTCGCAGCCCGCACCTGCTGCGCTCCTTTCCATCAGCCCAAGGGGCGTATCTAGTTTCCAGGCTCCTCCCACCGTGCACTTTGCATCTGGGCACTCTGGTTGCCCACCTGCTGACGAGGCTCTGTGCACACATGTGCCACAGTTTTCTCTTGGTGGGAAACTACTTTTCCCATCCCCGGCCCCCAGGCCTTGAGCCCCCGCCACTCACACGGCCGGTGCTCTGTGCTGTTCCTCCAAGCCTTCCATTTGCTCTCATTTCTTCGCAAATATCCAGCAGACCCTGGCACTCAGGTCTCTCGGCTGCCACTCAGCGCAATTTTTCTGGTTCAGTTTGTGCGCTGTAAACAAACTCCAGAAATGAGTCAAATTCCTTGATGCAAATGTCATCTAAGGCAATCTATCGTCTCATTTCTGAGACAGTCCTTGAAGCAGCTGCTTGAAACAGCTAAGATACTTTGTGGACCAGAAAGGCTTCCCGGGTCCCTGGGTGAGCAGGGGTGGCATCACAGCCCGCGATCCCACGGATCCCACGATCGCCCAGCCGATAGGGCCGTGCAGGACCCTTGGAGGGCTCATGAGCAGTGGCTGCTTCTCCATCTGGTCAGAAAGGAAGAAGGAATAAGCAGAACTGGAGCAACTGAATGTGATGTTAATGACCACCATCAGGCTTTCTTTGTTTGGGGATAGAATTACAGCGTGAAAACGACTCGCCCTTGTGAAAGCAGTGTGCGTGGTGGACGGCCCCTGGGGTCGGTGAGCCTGGAAGCTCTGTGGCCTGGGATGATGGCTGGGCTCGCCTAGGCCACAGGCTCCTCCTCAACGCAGGGCAGATTCTTCTGGGCCCTCCCCAAGCCACCTGCACCCGCCTGCTCTCACTGGGTGTGGACAGGGCTCAGTGACCTCGGGGAGGTGGGTTAGCAGCTGTGCACAGTGAACACCCAACAGCGACAAAGCAATTCCACTGACTGTCCCTGCCCTACTTTCTAGCTTCTGATTTGGACAGACCTATGTACAGTTTCTACTATCTTCGTTCCAGCTTAAAAAATATATATATATATATATGCTCTGCCCTCCTCCCACACCTGTTGGCTCCTCCTCCCTCCACCCGCAGCCCTGGTGCTCACCCAGGAGTGGATCCCACAGTCGCTCCCCTTCCTCAGGAGGGTTTCCTGATGCCATCTCAGTTCCTACAGGATGGGGCTTCTCCCTAGCGGTCTGTGCTAAGGATTTGGCCTTTCTGCAATCCAGGACTGTTCCTGCTCCTCCCCCGTCCCAGGACCTTTCCTTCTTCCTTCAAACATTGCAAACATAGATCCCCTCCCTGCAACTTCCCCCCAAAACTGGTCCCAATTCTCAGGTTAACAATAATGAAAATAAGAACAAAATGCATTTCATGCTTACAGTGGGTGAGCCACCATGCCAAGTACATTGCTGGCGTTACTCAATTCTTCTCACAAAACTATGAAGGGGTAGTATTTTTACCCCTTTTTACAAATGGAGAAACTGTGGCACAGAGGATAAGGCTTTGAAGGGCCAGAGCCAGGATTTGACCCACAGAACCGGGAAGCTCCAGAGTACGAGCTCTGCCCAGACTATAAGGCTTCCCAGCTCAGGGAAAAATCCAAAGGGAGCTGGAGAGGGTGTGATTAAATAACCTCCGAAAAGTGCCACATCTTCGGTTTGCATGAATCCCGAAGTGAACACTGAGAAGTGTAGTTCGTGCACAAGCCCAGGAACCTAGCCCTTCTCTGCTTGGCCGCATCACCAACATCTCTCACCTCTGCGCTCCTGGGCACCGAGGCCAGGGTTCCAGTCTGGCAGTGGCCTCACAGCCCGCCATCACAGGCCATTTGCACATCCTGGCCTGATCTTCCCTGCTTTCCCCACTTAGTTCCCACATATCCCTTCGGCCTCCATTCAGTTGTCTCCTCCCCAGGAAAGCCAACCCCAGCGCCCTGACCATGACAGAGCCCCATTCCATAAGCTCACAGTTCCAGGTACCACTCAATAGTCACACACAGGACAGTGTGATGTAATACTTATTTGGTGATTGTTGGATTATAATCTTTCTACCCCCAACTAGGCTGTGGGGTTGATGAGCACAGAATAGTGAATCCCTAGCGGCCAGCTCTGCAACCTGGCACCTAAGTGAATGAATGAATGAGTGAGTGAGTAAATCAAGGAATGGCCACTCATTTGTTCTTTGCACAGGGTCCCCCAGGCTGTCAGCTGCCTCTGGTGTCATGGGTTCCCTGGAAACTTCACAGCAGGTGCATGCAGCTTCCCAGCCTTTCCTATCCTCTGTAGCCCCCTCATTCTTTTGCCTGTGGCTGGTCTGATTGACAGACTTGACTCTCAGTGCTGTCCTGGACATGGTGATGTGGGTCATGCGCATGGTCGTATGCCCTAAAGAAGCCAAACCAGAGACCACTACGAGAGTTCAGATGACTATTTCCTGCTTCTCCTGGCTGAATTCAGCTCAGATGCACTGAGCAATAAGAAACACCTATCACACAGCTTCATTTCATTTCCCTAATGCCAGAGAAATGCATTCAATGCACCTACTATGTGGGAGGCTTTTGAGGTTCTCTGGAGCACCAGTAGCAGAACGGGTTGTCTCAGTCTTCAGTGAGGAGTATGGAATACGGTAGCAGTGCTCCTGTCACTTTGGATTCAGGTTATGATCACAGATCACAGCTTCTAGGATTCTAAACCAGCTGATATCTGCAAAATGCCTAAATGGCGGCCACACAGTGTGTCTGTCGTGAGCACTTCTCTAAATTGATGCACAATCCTGAAACTCTATCTAAGGAGGATCTAATTGAAAGTTACGGCTCTCCTTTCTAGGAAAAAAGGAACCATATACACCTAAGTAATTTTGCACACAATTTCAAAGCCTTCACAGGCCTCCAGAGGCCCATCTGCTAAGGGAAAAGGAGGACCAGGGCCTCAGGCTATCTCCTCTTCCAGCAGATATTAATTTGTGAGTTATTTTTTAAGTGTTTAAACGTTAAGAGAGTTATATGTCTAGGCCAAAGTTCACTCCTCGTTAAAGTTAACATCTGCTCACTTCCAAACGTCCTTCCATCCTCCTGGCTTGCACCAATGACAGTCACATCAGACCTCAGTCACCAGACTGGACTCTGGGGGGGGACCACTGATGTAGTCTGTCAGAGCATGCTAGTTGGTGGCAAAGCTGAGCCCACAGAGGGACACAGTTTCTACACAAGGATCCGTAAAGATCTCTAAGATGTAGTTTGTTGAAAGTTTTTGGTTTGATGTAGTTTGTTGAAAGTTTTTGGCTTTGACTGGAATTGGAGCTGTGGAGGTTGTTGGTTTCAGCTGGCCCAAGCTCATCGCACACAGGCGCATGAGATTCTTCCTGTGCTCACCAAGAACGGCAAGGTGTTGGCAGCACAGTCCCAGTTTTGCTTGCAACAGCTGCATGACTTCCAGCTCACAACAGGCATTAAGAAAAATCGGTGACAGTAGCTCTGTCTAAGCACTAAAGGTGAAGGAGCTGGGGAAAGGTCATTTGCCTTTTAAAAACACTTTTTATCTTTAAGGCACCGTTCCTTGAAGATCTTCGTAAATCGTTTTACATGCTTCTGGACTGCATCTTTCTTTTTTAGTGTGAGGACTTATATATAACATAAACTTCACCAGTTGAACCATGTTTAAGTGTGCACTTTGGGGCATTAAATACATTCACAGTATTCTACAGCCATCACCACCACCCATCTCCAGAACTTTCTCAGCATTCCAAACTGAAACTCTGTACCCATTAACAATAACTCCCCAATCTGCATCCCCCAGGCACCATTCTACTTTCTGTCTCTCTGAATCTGACACTCTAGGGACCTCATCTAAATGGAAGTACACAAACTGTAGCCTTTGGGGTCTGGCTTATTTCACTTAGCACAAGTTCATCCATGATTCTTTGAAGTGTGAATATTCTTTGAAGTGTGAATAATATTCAATTGTATGTATATACTGGTCTTGTTTATCCATTTATCTGTTGATAGATATTTGGGTTGTTTCCACCTTTTTGCTATTGTGGATATACTGCTATAAATATTGGTGTGCAGGTATCTGAGTCCCTGTTTTCATTTCTTTCAGGTATATATTTAGAAGCAGCATTGCTGGATCATATGGTAATTCTGGGTTTCTAATTTCTCTATATCCTCAACAATGGACTGAAGCATTTTTAAGCAAGAGATTTTTACACATACATAATCTTTTCAGCATGATATTCTCAATAGTTTTATCAAAACTCTCAATACTCTCAACAGTTTAAAAAAAAATAGTTCTCAGTGTTCAGGATTTGAGTCCAAATAAAATGTCTCCAAGAAAAGCCTATCTGATAATTCATGACGGGAGATGGGAAACATACTAATAAATGACACTTTATTTTGAAAAGAGTTCAGGTTCCATTAAGCGTTAAAAACGCATATATCTTCTCATCATGAGCATCACATTCAGATAAATGTAATCCAGCCCTCACATTTAGATAAATTTAATCTGGCTTTTAAATAAATCAACTTTGCTTCAACATGGAATGTCAAAAAGGGTGATGCACCACTTTTATAGAACAATTTCAAATAAAACCTTGCTGTAACACTACTGCAATCTTACTTTATCACTATCAAGGATCCTATGTAAGTATTTAAAACAGCACATGAAGTATTTAGAATGTGCTAGAAGTCTAAGTAGACATAAAAACAACGTATGTGGACAAGATCAGCTAGGATTCTGTGTTCCACGCAAGTTAGTTAGCATTCACTGCTGGAAAGACTTCTTCAGTTGGGTGTCATAACAGCTTTAGTGCTTGACCAAGTGACGAAACCAGATATGATTATCATAAATTTTATATTCAGTTCCCTTTAGAAATGGCACACAATCAGGTTCAAAGGTGGAAATTATGCCAAGCTTCTTTAAAGAACTTTTGGAAATCAATAAGAAAAAAAAACACCAAAAACCCAATACAGAGTAGCAAAGAACACACATAGACAATTCACACATAGGAATACAAATAGTAGAGATATCACTGACAAATGTAATAGTATAATAACAATGACAGACCAATATCTAGATCAATTGGCCCAAAGTTAAACATAACGTTCGAGGCAGCACAAGTATGCATGGAAATGCAATCTCAGGGTCAGTTAGGAAAAAAAAAAAAAAATCTATTCATGGAACTGTCCTTACCTGTTAGCTATCCTGAAGAAGTAAAAGGGAGTGAACAATTTTCACGTAAGGGCGTTCACTGGAGTACATTTATATTACTAAAAATTTAGAAACAACCTACTTACCCATAAGAAGAAGACTAATTTACAATATACCTATGCATTGGTTTATTATGCAGTCATTGAAGTAACGTTTAAAATTATTTAATGGAACTAGTGGTAATTATTTCACGATGTATACATTTCTAAAGTTGTACACTATAAATAGAATATTGTCAGTTAAACTTCAATAAAGCTGGAAAACCTTGGGGAAATGCTCACTATATCATAACGAGTAAAGAAGATTACACTATTCTCAGAAGAAATGATTCTGATTTAAAAACAAATCTATAAAACTAGACCGGAGGGAACTGTACCGAACTCTGCACTGCACTGGGACCCATGGAGACGCGCGCGATTGCCGCGCCCCACCCACCCGGCCCCGCCCCCGGCCCCGCCCCCGCCCACCGCGACACCGCCCAGCCACTCACCCGGCGCCACCCGAGTCCGCCCCGCAGGCCGAGCCACGCCCCTCACGGACGCCCTGGAGCGCGCGGAGGTGAGGGCCAGGCGGCTCACCGCCCATTGGCTGTCGGGCCATCGGCCCCGCCCCACCCCGCCGAGACCTCTCCTTCTCAGTGCTCCTCGGAGGGCAGGAGGCGGAACTGGGGCGCTGGGTCACGTGGGGCGCGCCGCGGCGGGTGTTCACTGTCAGACGGTCTTCCAGTTCGTCCTCCAGTTCGTCCCCGGTGGTCGCAGGATGATGATGTTGGCGCCGTCCGTGGGACCCGGGAAGTCCCGCTAAGGTGCGGGAGCTCTGGGTTCAGAGGGCCGCTGCGGGCGAAGGCTTCCTCCGAGGACCAGCGAAGGGAGAGTAGGTCCGTCAGGGGTCGAAGCCGCCGCGGTCAGAGCCCCGCGGGGTGTGGGTTCTTGGGGAGGAACGACGGCGCCACCTGGTGGGTGATTTTCCTAACGTTTGGATTCCCGGCTCCAGAAGACAACGTAGATCAAATGAAGCGTATTTACACAGCTTGGGGGTCAGTCAAGAGTTTGAGTTTTAGCATCCGCCTTAAACTTGGGCAGATCATTAGAACTTTATTTCTCACAAGGTTGATTGGTGATTTTTAAATTTTTTAAATGTGTATTTTTTTGTGAGACCCCAATATGTTTCAGTGAAATACCTACCTGGAGACTTCGTTGCTCCAGGTCAGACTCAGGTTGGCTGTTTGGGGAGAAGTGAGGCCTCTCATCGTGGATGCCTGCAACTTGAATGTCCTTTACATCTGCCTACGAAAACATACTTCTAATTCTTAAATGAGATTTTAATTGAAAAAAGATATGCACACTATAAAAAATGGAGAGTCTGAGAGAATATACAACACCAAATGCCTTGTCCCCACATTAAAACCCTAGAATCCAACCCCTAAGGACAGCCCTCGTTAAGTTATTGCCAATCCTTCCAGAAAACCCATGCATACAGAGCAATGTAAAAGGAATCTCATTTTTTTAAACACGAAAATCAATTTTCTCATCTGTAAAATGAGGTTGGAAATAGTGCAAAACACCTTGAATAGTTCTTGGAATGTTGATTGCACTGCCTGTGATAACTATTGTTAATATTCTACGAAGATTTTAAATTTTTCTGACTACCATGAATCCCTAAGATTTCATGTCATTCATATCATGTACAGGTCTGCCTCTTGTTTTCAAGGCTGCACAATAATCCATTCTGTGGGAATATTATAATTTACTTAATCTCTTAGTGTTGGACATTTGAGATGCTTTCACTATTATCACAAAGACTGCTATGATGAATTATCTTGTATGAAGATGTGGTGTGTGTGTATGGCTATCTGCAAAATACTCATACAGTTGACCCTTGAAAAACGGGGTTAGGGATACTAACTCCTCTGTAGTCAAAAATCCACATACAACTTTTGACTCCCCCCAAATCTAACTACTAATAGCCTACTGTTGTTCAGAAGCCTTACTGATAACATAGTTGATTAACACATATTTTTATGTTATATGTATTATATACTATATTCTTTCAAAAGAGTAAGCTAGAGAAAAGAAAAACGTTAAGAAAATCATAAGAGAGAATGCATTTACAGTCCTGTAATGTAAAAAATCCATGTATAAGTGGACCCACGTGGTTCAAACCCTGTCGTTAACTGTACATAGAAATGGAACTACAAGGATAAGAGAGGTGGGTTTTAAATGTCACTTTCTCTCAGAAGAGCCTGCACCAATCAGCATCCCCCAAAACTGAGCAGGAACGCTCCTTTCCCTGGACCCTAGCCAACATGGAGTACAGCAGAATGTTTTGGTCCATTATCACTATGATGAATGAAAGGTAGTAGTGATGCATGTCGGTTGGACAAATTGAAAGTTGCTGAATTAAAAAAAAAAAGTTGCTGAACGGCCCATCACACTGTCTTACATGTTAAAAAAGATTATTTGAGGGGTACCTGGGTGGCTCAGTCGGTTAAGTGTCTGACTCTTGGTTTTGGCTCAGGTCACGATCTCATTGGTTTTGAGCATGAGCCCACCCTCTGCCCCTCCTTCCACTCGAGCTCTGTCTGTCTCTCTCTAAAATAAGTCTTTAAAAAAACAAAAAGGATTAATTGACTTCCAAAAGACCTGGAGGTGGTGCACATGGGCTTTGTGGTTGGATTAGTTCTATGGTGCATCAAAGCCACCGTGTACCCAATTTCCTTTTTCCCTCTGCTCTTCAGTTATTTCCTTGGCCCAGGTCCCTGAACCTGCTACTCTTGCAGTGGCAGCAGGATTACTCTGACTGCTGGAGACCCATGAGAAAGTTTACCCAGAGATGAGCAGGGGTCCAATCCCTTAAAAATCTGTTATAAGGGGGATTCCAGGGAAACAGCTACAACATCCACTACAGCAACATGTAATTTAAAAATGAGGTTAGGGGCACCTTGGCAGTGCAGTCAGTTAAGGTCCAACTCTTGGTTTCAGCTCAGGTCATGATCTCAGGGTTGTGAGATTGAGCCCCGCATTGGGCTCCGAGCTCAGCATGGAGTCTGCTTGACATCCTCTCTCCTCCTCCCTCTGCCCCTCCCGCTCGTGCTCACTCACTCCCTATCTCTAAACTAAATAAATAAATCTTTAAAAAATACTTAAAAAAAAAAATGAGGTTAGAGTGCTTTGTCTGATCTTAATAGTCATCTGTATTTCTATGATCTGCATGCATGAATCTTTTTACAAGTTTCCCATTTTGCTAAGCCTTTTAAATGGTAAAGAAATTATCTTTAAATTGTTAAGAAAATATCATTGTCCTGTGACAAATATTTTCCCCAATTTATTGGCATCCTTTAGGCTCTGACAGTGGCACCTCCTTAAATTTTGCACCTTAGGCACCTCATCTTACCCAGACCCAGCCTTCTGTCTATAGGACAGAGGAACTTCCTGCAGTTTTTTGTTTGCTCTTTACAAAGGAGACATGGTGCCAGAATTAGGCCAGGCTGTGGAGGAGGCAGGGCTGGTCAACCAATGCAGCATCCAATCTCTGATCTTCCCCCAAGATGCCAGAGCTACATGCTCTGAAGGCAGCTCCTACCAGACGGTTCTTCCCAGTCTGAGAGAATCAACATATCTTTAAGTGATTATTGGGGGAATTTAGGATTCTCTAGTCCTGTTGCCCTGTCAAGTCTCAGCGGCAGGGTCAGACTCCTAAAGGAAACCCTTCCCATTCTGCTCCGCATCCCCTCCCCCCCCCGCCCCCGGTGCTTTAGGAGTGGGCCTAGATTGTATTGATCAGTGGCCTCAGTTCCTCACCCTACATATGACCACCCTCTTTCCCATGCATTTCTGCTTTTTCCCTAAGAGGTGGTGTCTATTTCCAAATCTGTTGACCTTGAACTCAGCCATATGACTTGATGGAGCCAAAGGAGAGTGCAAAAGTCACAATGTGCCAGTTCCAAGCCTTGGCTTCAAGGGGCCAAGCCTGTTCCTGCTTGCTCTCTTGCACCTCTGCCATCACCATGAGATCACCCCTGGGAAAGCCCACTGGTCCCAGCAGGAAAATGAGGGCATCAGAGACTTGCCAGCTAAGGTGAACCAGCTCAGCCCAGGCTAGAAGAGCACCCCCGCACACACTCCCATAACTTGCAAACTCCAATAAGATCAGCTAAGCCTCAGCCTTGTGTCACCTGAAGGAAGTAAAAGCTTCTGCTGTGTGCTGCTGGGGTTGGGGGATTGTTTGTTACCCAGCATTATTGACACCATAAGTAACTTACACAGAACCCTACAGAAATCTGTGCAGTTTTCTTCCTACTGTACTTACATGGTGATCCCCCACTTCAGTCAATAAACTACTAGCACACAGAGATCTCTCTTTGGGGACATACCTATTTCCAAAGACTAGCACAATGCACGGACACTGTCTTAGCCAAATTCACAAACACTTATTCTAACCTGTGTTAGAATCTTAATAGTCTTTATAAACTTATATTTTACTTTAGTAAAGACACAGGATGTTTTAAAATATTGCTCTGCTGCTTTGTTAAAAAGGGCTGAAAACATTGTTTACCCTTAACAGTGGGGGTAAAAATACTTTGCCTGGTCGTCCTTAATTTCAGAAATGATGGGGACAAGTTAAAGATGACAACCTGGACTCATATATGCAGTCCTCTGGCATTCTGCAGGACACCCAAAGACCCCTCTCTGGCTGTTCTTGCCCCCTACCCTGGGATTGGGAGAGGTTTCTGCTCCTGAAAGAACTGCTCGGCAGGAGACTCTTAAGGATCCTGTGGATTTTGGGGACAAAACGCTGGTCACCAGTGGGCTTCCTTGACCCTACCTGTCACGCCAAGGCAGATCTCCCACGGGAATTCCCGTCCACAAAACCTTAAAAGTCCATTGTGGGCTATTAAGACACCGAGGCCAAGTTCTGTCCATGCCTGGCCCTCTGCCTGTCCTGTTCTTTCCTCCAGCCGGGGTGGGGGTAATCCCTGGTTGGAAGAGGCGGAGGAGGAGAGCAGCCCTGAGGGCTCTTTGCTTGCCTGGGGCAGCTGAGGGCAGTCCAGGCCCCGTCCCCCCTTCCCCCCCTCCCCGTGTGGGCCAGCAGCTTGCAGTCAGGTGGGCACCGCCCCATCACCACTGGTGGAGTTGGAGGAAGGATGGGGCAGGTTGCCCCGAGGCTGGCAGCCCACAGCCAGGGTCTCTGTGCTCCGCCTTGGACTCTGAGCACCTTGTGGGCATGGCCCGGGGGCACCGTGGCGTCCATCAGGTAGGATTCCCGCTCTCACGTCTCCCACTGTAACTATCATGCGCCTGCCACATGAACAAAAACACTCGACAAGTCCTTGGTCTGCTAAGTCACGGCAACCACGGCACTGACAAATAAGAACATTAAGTATATAAAGGCTAGAAGGTGATGCCTGCCAAGTCGTGGAGTTGGGGGCAGGGCAATCTGAGGCTTGTGGCTCAGAACAGGACTCAGGAAGGTGAGCAAAAACTCCAGGGGGTGCGGGTGCAACCTGGGGACCCCTGGGAAAGATCTCCAGGCAAGAGAAACAGCCTTTGCCCAGCACCAGAGGGAGGGTGCAGGAATGACATGGCGTGAACCGCTGGGACCGCCTTGCCACCCCCACCAACCACCCCCCCTCCCCGCCCCAGTCCAAGGGCCCAGCTGATGGTCCAGAGAACCACTGCTCTTGAAGTGCTCTAGAGTGCATCTGGAAATAGGGATCAGTCTTAAAAGGCTCATGCTGCTTCCGAGGGTTGCAGCTCCTGATGTCCGGAAATGGGAGCACTTCGGTGTCCAAGATTACAGCCTTTTCATGATATTGCGAGAAATGTCATGAGCTGGTGCGCTCGACTACCACCAAGCTTGTCGATGTTTATTACACCAGCATGGATGAAAAGAGGGACCAGTTGGCCATGAGTGGAGGATGCCACGCTGACACGGGATGGAAGTCCCATCTCTAGACAGAAGTTCCTGGGCGAGTTTTTCAGCTCTGTGCCTTCCTGTTCATTCCATGTAAGCACAGTCCACTGCCAGCCCATGAAGCCCCCAGAAACAGATGGCCAGATGAGTGTCCTCATTGTGATCTATAGGGCAGTGAAGTTTGAGGGTTGCCCACAATGCAACTCCCACCAGACCTTTGTTTTGAAACCACTCACCTGGTCACCACACACAGATAGGCTTCACAGGGCTGCTAAGGGTGGAGAGGGGCTCGCCCTCCACATGGTCTGTAATGTGGAGGCCCCCCTTGCCTTGTGGTGGACAGGGCTGCTGCAGCCCTGTGCTCTACCGAGGTTCACACCTTGAATATGAGCAGCCGATCTGCTGAGTAATTTGCAGTTTGCTATAATTCCCTTTTAACAAGCTATTTTTTCCCTTGCCCTATAAAAGGACCTAGTTATGAAATCCTGAAATATAAAAATGCAATGGAAATGTTGCCAAGTTAGTGCAGCTGGGATTGGAGGTGGGGGGGTTGGAGGGGTGTTAGGGGGAAGGTTCAGCTATGGCGGCTGGCCCCCACATGCACAGCAGTTCATGCATGGCATTCCTTAGTGAAATAGCTCATCTTCAGGCTAGAGCAGAAGATTCAGGCACATACTCTAGCCTTTCCACTCCCACGTGACCCTGTCAGGAGAAAGAATGTTCTGGAATTGGACCGCCTTTATACACTTTGCACTAGTCACTGAACATAAGCCTACTGATCACCTGACTCATCTCTCTCTCCCAACTGGGAGGTGACAACCAAACAGTAATGGTAAAGCCCCAAGCAGGACGGCAGCAGAGCGCAGGCAGGGAGCCGGTCTTTCCTGCCTTGCCTCCATGGAATCTTGATGGGCAGGAGAAATTCTCTCCTTTGGAGATGGAAGGGGGGTTTCTGCATTTCCTGTCCTGTGCCCAACAAGGACTGTGGAACCCTGTCTGGTTCTGAGACATATTCCAGTTAAGGAGCTCCCTGTCCCCTCTGGACACTCAGGCCCCAGTGGTGGTAACACTCTTTCCTCATTTCTGGGTTTCCCAGCTACTGGGAATGTCTCTAGACCAGCAATTCTGCTTCCACTGTACCATCCAATACAGATGGAACCAACCACATGTAGCTATTCGGATTTAAATGAATTAAAATAAAATAAAAACCCAGTTCCTCAGTCATAGGAGTCACATTTCAAGTGCTCAGGAGTCCCAGGTGGCTGCCCATGAGGGCTCTGCTGGAAAGCCTGATGACCTCCTGTTCTCAGCACCGCTGGCCGCAGCTCCTACCACTCCCCTCCTTCCCTATTTCCAGAGACCACAGTGCAGTTTAGAGTTTACTGGTCTGCGGTGTAAATTGGGCTAAGAGCAGAGTGACCACCTAGTCCTAGTTTTTCCAGGACTTTATCTTTTTTTTTTTTTTTTAAGATTTTATTTATTTATTTGACAGAGAGAGAGACAGCGAGAGAGGGAACACAAGCAGGAGGAGTGGGAGAGGGAGAAGCAGGCTTCCCGCCGAGCAGGGAGCCCAACGTGGGGCTCGATCCCAGGACCCTGAGATCATGACCTGAGCCGAAGGCAGATGCTTAACCGACTGAGCCACCCAGGCGCCCCTCCAGGACTTCATTTATCTTAGCACTGAAAGCCCACCTCCAGGAACCCCCTCCTGGGCAAACTGGGGTGATAGGTCTACCTGGCTAAGACCCACAGAGCAAATAATGCTTGATGGGGCTGTTTGTAGGATGGGGCCAGAGGGCTGCTCATGCTGCCATGCACGGTCCCTTCAGTGGGGACCCTTTCCCCATCATCCTGATGACACTGTATGCTCACTCTTTGATGAAACAGTCTGCATTCACCTGAATTCCACCTTCCTCCCCAAAGCCTCAAGTGTGAGTAGAAGGCTCTGTGCCTTGTCCCTTCCCTCAGTTGGGTCAGCCACCGTCTTGGAGGAGGCAGAGGTACCCCTCGGGCCACCTGCACCCACCTCTGTCGCTCCTGGGTTTCTCAAGCCTTTGGAGGTGAATGTTCTGGTAAGAGGAGTTTGCGTTCTCTGAACTTGTGATTTTTTCCTCTTCGAGGGTACTTGGTGGTTTTTCTGAGGCGCCCCACGTTGCTGAGGTGTTCTGGTCCTGGAGAACAGACCTCTTATTCTGGGGGCTCTTGCTCCCCTAGCAACTCTGAGGAACCCTAAGGGCCACCTCCACATTCCTGTCGGCCTTTCCCAGATGCCCTCCAGCCTGCGCTCCCTGTTCAGGCCCATGTCTCAGCCTGGAAAACTGACCCAGGCTTGCTCCTGTGCACAGGCTCACCCCAGGGCAGCAGCCCCCTGCCCCTCCTCCTACCCTGTCACCTCAGTCCTGCTGGCTCTCCATCCAGTCCCCAGGATTCAGAGCCCTTTGCTCCACGTCAGAGGGAAGTAAGACCCTTCCCAACATGGCAGCAATGCCCTGCCTAACCCAGCCATCCCAGGTGGATGCCACAGCACCAGTCTCTAGGTCCCTTCAGGCTGTGTCCAGTGGGGTCTCATAGACCCCAGACTATCATGTCAAGCTAGGCAGACCCCCTGTTGAAGCCCCTTCTCTCTGGGCTAGAGGCAAGGGAGGTGGCAGCTCACCACACTTCCCTGTTGAGGGGCCTTGGAGCTGGGGTGGGGGGACAGCTTTCTCTCAGTTTTCTCTCAGGAAACCTCTCCCCACAATGCTCTCCCCCCCCCCCCCCACTCTCTTCACCCTCTCTGTCCCATCTTATGAAGAAATCAACACTTGCACCCTTGATGGCCCATTTGGGCAAGCACCGGGGTCTGGGGTTTCCTGGCTGTTGCCAGTCTGACTGGACGGGAGATGGTACCTCCTGCCATCACCGAGGTGGTTGCTATACAAACAAGGAGGGGGATGGAAATTGTTAGTTTATGCATCTTCCTCCCTCCCTCCCTCCCTCCCTCCCTTTCTCCCTCCCTCCCACCACCCTTTCACACATATTTTTGTGATTTGCCTGTTCTTTTCTCGTGCTATTGTTTTTTCTGTTTTTTCCCTTCCTGATTTGAAGGTTCTTTAATAGTAAAGAAATACTATGCCTGTCCTTTGTTGTACATACTTTCCTCCAGTTTGTCACTGATGACACATTTGGCTGCGTGTAAAAGGACCCCCAAACAACAGTGGCTTCAAGAAGATTGAAGCACATTTCTTGTTCCCCTGAGAGCCAAGGGAGGTCATCCAGTGCTGGTGAGGGGACTCCATGAGGTTGACAGGGACCCCAGGGCCTGCTTTCCGTTCCTCCACCCCTTGCATGTGGCCAAATAAGCCTCATGGCCCCACAGAGCTTCCATCTAGAACATCAACTCTCATACCTGCTCTCTAAATGGCAGGGTAGAGGTAGATCGGGTGGGAGGAAAGAAAGATTGGATGCCCAGTCTTTCAGGGAGACTTCCCCAAAGTGTCTCATAGCCCTTCCTCATACGCCTCACTGGCCCCACCGGGTCTCAGGGCACACTAACTGTGTGGTCTAGGGAAGGCTGGTCTTTCATCTGAGTGCCTTCCCAACTAAATCCACTGTCCGTTGTTCCTAAAGGAGGGGAGAGGGCGCCTGAGTGGCTCAGTTGGTTAAGCGACTGCCTTCGGCTCAGGTCATGATCCTGGAATCCCGGGATCGAGTCCCGCATTAGGCTCCCTGCTCAGCAGGGAGTCTGCTTCTCCCTCTGACCCTCCTCCCTCTTGTGCTGTCTCTCATTCTCTCTCTCAAATAAATAAATAAAATCTTTAAAAAAAAAAAAAAAAAGGAGGGGAGAATGGGAGGCCACCAGAGGTGCCCTGGTGCTCTTCAGAATGCCATCTATACTTTGAATTTCCCGAACCATTGTCCCACAGGAACACCCACAGCTGCGTCTTGAAGATTTTCAGGACATTGTGATTCACAGACTCTAGAGATCTCACATCAAGCTCTCTGATGGCCTGATGGGACTCGCACCCTCTATCCAAGGCTGAGGTGAGGCAGGTGCCATCCTACGTCACCCCTTAAGGACGAGGGCTTTCAAATTTGAAGCCCAGCTTCTCCCTCCACATCAGTCTCTGCACTAATCCTCCCAGCCCACTCCACTGGCCTCCCTATGGGACAGAGCTCCAGGGTCTGACAATTCCACATTGTGGTTTGGGACCTCACTTCCAATCTCACAAGTATTTCACCAGATCTCAGCTGAACTGCTTATCTCTGCTTGCTAGGCATGTTATCTATAGGATCGATTTGACTACTCTTCATATGTGGCTTTGAAACTAAATTTATTTACCATTTTAATGTCTTGCCTCCCAGTTAGACTTAGAATTCCTGAGGGTACCTGGGTCTAGTTTGGTTCCCTGGAACACTGTGACAAAGCCATTCCCCTACAACACACTCATTGCCCCTGTTGCAAATCTTTTTCCTCACGTGGGATTAGGTTTTGCTATTGCAGGTGAGACCTGCCCCAAACCAATTACTGTCTTACAGATAAAATTTCGTTCATTTAAAAAGAAATCTAAGGGTAGGTGAACTAGGTCCATTTGGATGGTTCCACATAGCCCAAGGATCCAGGCTCCTTCCAACTTAACACAATCCTACCTCCACGGTCCAGCTGCCTCCATGGCCCAGAATGAGCCAGAGCCAGTGGTCAGGCCATCGTAACTGCTCTCTAGGAAGCAGGACAGAGGGAGGAAGGGTCTACCAACAAGCAAATTCCCACAAGTCCCACCCTTCTGCTTCTCTATCACTGGCCAGAACTTAAGTCATTATGTCAAACCTTCTTTTTGGTGGGTACTTTGTCCTGCTCACTGGTGGGCTTCAGAAACTAGGTAAGGGGACGGGTATGAGGAGGAAACTGCCATCTGTGCCACCATACACATCAGTATTCTCCTTCTCCGAAGTTCCCATTCCAATATCCCAGTCCACAAACCTATCTCAAACCTAGCACACTCTTGTCAAAGAAAATGTAATTGGGGAAACCACGTGGCCATGAGATCTCATTTATTGGTCAAAGGATGATGGAACCTTCTAGTTCTACTCTTTTTTTACATTGGGAAAATGCAATTAGAGTCCATCTTCAGGGTCAATAAAACTAGCTTCCTCTTAAGAGCAGTTCCTCACTTCCTCTTTACAAGAGTAGTTAATACAGCTGCTTCATTTATAAGCAGTTTTTAACTAATTCTTTAGTATTTCACTAAAGAATTTCATTTCAGGTGCTTTCTACTAAGCTTCTGCCTTTAACCCTCCTTTGCCTCCTCCTTCCTCAAAACTTGGACAGACACATCAAGCAAGGGAAAAGAAGCAACATTTGTATTGTTTTATTTGTCAGAATTTCCAGAACCAGGGTCTCTACTGGACAAATAGAAAAATAGAAAAGATGACTACTTTGAAAAGGCATCTATGACAAACAAGAATACACTCAGAAAGGGGCTCAAAGGACTCCAGCAAATGCAGTTAAGCCAGGGCAGTGTGGCCTAGAACAGAAAGGAACTTGTGTCCCCACATTTTGAGATCTGCGTTTCCCTACAGAGCTGGGCTACAGCAGAGGCCTTTCCTGGCCCCACTAGCTGGCCCAGTCCTGGAACCGGAAGCAGTCACTTGCTATTTTCCACACCGTGTTGCTGGGTGAGGCCTGGGCCGTCAGGATGAAGTTTTGGTTAAAGTCCCGTTGTTTGTTGCCTTCAAACTTCACTGTTCCACAGATCACAACAAGGACTGTGGTCTGGCTTGGGGTGGCTTCATCATGGACAGGCTGGCAGTCTACCACATTGATTTGGAACTCACTGGAAGGCAACATTTCAAAAAACTCACTCAAGGACTCTTGTCCCGAAACAGCGTTTCCATTCCACACCAGGGTGGCCGTGCCCATGTACAGGCGGGACAGCAGGCGCCGCCGCTTATCCATGGTGGTGTAGTACACGTTCACAAACTCCTCAGCAGCTCTGCAGGCCTGATCTACGTAGGTCTTGAAGTCCACTGATGCCATCTCCGGCCCTGCCGAAGGAGGCCCAGGTGCTCCTGCGCCTGAGGGAGCGGGGGCTGTGGAGCAGGAAGGTTGAAGAGAACCCGTGTGAATGCCCAAGTTTGTTCTGCCCCAACAATGGAGTAATTCTCCTTTTCTACTGGTGGCAAAACAATTACATACTGTAGGGAGATGACTCTAGGCTCAAATTTTGCTGATGCCTAATCTTACTAAGCCTCAGTTTGCTCATTTTAAAATGGAAATATCACCATTCATGACACAGTTGTAATGTGAGAATTAAACAAGACAGTGTACACCAAGTGCTTAGTTAAAAAGCCTGATACCTACGTGTTTAAAAAATGGTAGCCAATACTATGAATTCCAAAAATCTCATTTTGTAAAAGATAGTACATTTGACTAGGGAAGGTCACTTTTTCCTGGAAGCGTGGACCAGGTGTGACTGCCCCGAGAGAAGTGGAGAAACAGCAGATCCTGGATAAAGACTGCAGACCACAACGAAGGGAGCAGCGGCCCAAAAAAGACCAATCAGATGGCATATGATCCTCGGCTGGTGGTGAGTCTGAGAAAACTATCATGAGCTCATCCAACAGATACTGGGAGAGCAAAGAGAAGGCAGGTTTCTTAAGAGGATGAGAGCAAATGTCACTAGGACAGTACCAAAATAGTGGTCACGATCCTCATGACAAGTAAACCTAGCAGCTGACTGAGAATGAGAAGGAAGGGCACCTAGCTTCTGTGAGTACAAATACCTACCAGGCAAGTCCTGTGAGCCAAAATGGAAAAACAAGTTAAAAATGGAAAGGCAAGTTCTGGGGCACCTGGGTGGCTCAGTCTGTTAAGTGTCCAACTCTTGATTTCAGCTCAGGTCATGACCTCAGGGTCGTGGGATCCAGCCTCGAATCTGGCTCTGAGCTCAGTGCAGAGTTGGCTTTTCCCTCTCCCTCTGCTTCTCACCCCGCCTCAAATAAATAAATAAAAATCTTAAAAAAAAAAAAAGAATTGAGCAAGTTCTATGGGATAGAAGGTGGGGGGTGGTGGCATCAAAAAAAGAATCTCAACTATAGCTGATATGTCACATTTCCTTAAAAAAAAAAAAAGAAAGTCTAAAAGCATAAAGAAATATTATTTGCTTGTCTCAGAGTATGGTACAACTGTTACAGTTCTCTGCTCTTTTTTGTGTCATTAAAATATTTCACTAAAAGTGGAGCACCTGGGTGGCTCAGTTGGTTAAGCATCTGCCTTCAGCTCGGGTCGCTCCGGTCCAGACCTTCGATGGGCTCCCTGATCAGCAGGGAGTCTGCTCTCCCTCTGCACCTCCCCCTGCTTGTGCCCTCTCTCTAATAAATAAAAAAATCTTTAAAAAAAATTTAAAAAATAAAATATTTCACTAAAAGAAAAAATTCATGAGCGAACATTACTAAAATAATGGATATGTTTAGATATACAAACTTAAATTTCTTGTTTCAAAGACTTTAACTTTTTTTTTTTTTTTAGTATCAGCTCGTGAAACAGATAAAAGATTTCACATAGAGTTGGAAAAGAGTCAAGTACTCTTAAGGGCTGAGCAAGGTGGAGGCCTCTGTAAAGTAAAGAACTGTAAAGAGCAGGCAAGGAACTTGGTCATAGAAGTAAGCGGTGACAGAACGAGGCACAGACAGAGGTCTTTGCACTTCCTTCCTGGACTCAAAATCAAGCCTCAGCAGACACGGATTCTGAGCTGGGTATCTGCTGCTTACTTTATATACATCATCTCATTTAATGGTCACCACAAAAGGATGAAAGAATTTTACAAAGAAGAAGGGAGAAACTTAGGGCCCTGAGAGCAAGCACACTGCTGATGTATCTTTATAAGAAGGCACGTGGCCTTTGAAAATGTCAAGACTATGTTGTCCTCTTACTTGCTTATCCTTTAACAGCTTACCCTTTTGTACTGTCCTTTACCTGCACTCAGGAAATTAAGTCTCTAAGGGCACCGTTACAGGACTGCTCGTTTGAAGCTGTCCTTTCATGGGCCTCAAATCCTCTCTTGCTGGAATTCTTGACATGCACATTACTCCTCACCCTGACGTGCCCCAGTCCCTCCACCATCTCAAGTCATTCTCAGAAACGCCCCTTCCTCCACCCCTGCTCAGTTCTGCCAAAGCGACTTTCCAAACACAGCTTGGCAACCTGTCCTGGCCCCGTACCAGTAAGATAACCACCTCCTTGTCCTGTGGTTCTGCTACCTACAAAGCTGACGGCTTGCCCTTCTCTATCAAATCAGAGAAAAGAACCATGAAGAGTGAGATAAGTATGAGGCTGTGAAGATGCCGCCTTCTCTCGGAAGCCCACACCGTCAAGTTCTTTGGAGCTGGACCAGAGAAGATCCAACAGGCCTCATTTCTGGCGGAGAGTCGCTTTTCATCAAACACACAAAGCCAACCCGCCCTGGCCATCTCTGGCCGGAGGCCTGCTCCAGTGCTCTTCATCGCCAAGCGGATTTACTGCCAAGCACTTCGCAAGGGCAAAAACCTGAAGCAGCACTGCAACGACACCACGAGGGAAAGGACAAAACCCGGCTGATTCCTGACAATGGGGGGAGAGCGTGGGGTGCACGTGGCAGAGGTCTCGTGAGTCCCTGGGCCGACTGCCGGCCGCGGGGGACGGTGGGGGACACTTACCTTCGCGGCTGGTGACGTCCGGGTCAGCGCGGGCGGAGGTGGCGTCCTCGGTCAGCGGGGGGCGGTATCCCCGGTCGGCGGGGGTCGGCGACCTCGGTCAACGTGGGCGGCTCGAGTCAGCGCGGGCGACCCTGGTTAGCGAGGAGGGGACATTGGCCAGCGCGGGCGTCTCCCGGTCAGCGTGGGCGGCGGCGCCCCTGTCGGGCGCCCCCTGCACGACCCCCAGCTCCACAGAGGGCCGGCCCCCCAAGGTCGCGGGGCGGGCCTGCCGAGGCTCCGCGTTCCTCCGCCGCTCGCCTCAGCAGGAACCGGAAGAGCTGCCCTCCTCCCACCCTTCCTCCCGGATCCGGCCGAGTCGCCGAGGCCCCGGAGCCCGGGAACTCGTCGGCGCCGCCCGCGGCTTCCCGCGCGCGGCCAGCTGTGCGCCGCGCAGACGCCAGCGCCCACGGCTCCGCCCACTCCCGCCTCCCCGTGACCGGCAGCTGTGTCAGCCAGCGGGACAGAAGACCGGGAGGCTAGCTCCGCCCAGGTGTGGCTCAAAGGAGGAGGCGGTTTCCGGGAGAGGCGCCTTCCCGAAGACCATAGAAAATCAGCGGTCGAGTTTTCATTGGCTCAACCGGTCATAGAAGCGGGTCCAACTGGTTAGGTGGGATTCTTGATTGGATGAAGTCTCCTAGGTCCCGCCCCCAGAGCTAGAGGAGCGTGAGGTCTCTCCCAGCTGAGTGGAGGCCCGCTTGACAGGAGAGCAGGGGGGAGAGTGTGTGAGGCGGACTCAGATACTTGGCCTACGACCTCCATTCACCTGCAGCTGGGGTAATTCTAGTTAAATAAAAGACGACTTGATCCAACCTCGGGAAACCACCACCAGCAGCAGTGACCCAACTAAGGCTTTCGCACAGACATAGTAAGTGGGGCGCCAGAATGCCCCGCGGTGACCGAGCTGGTGAAGCCGGCCCTGCCCTTGTTGAACTCTGCCTGATAAAGTATAGCAGCTGATTACTCTCCTTGATAGTTTAAGTCCCTAAGGACACATAGAAGAAAACCCATTTTAGTTAAGTGAGAAACTCAACTAAAAGCGAGAGGAGTCGAGGGTGGGAAGAGTAACGAAAATGTGCCAGAAAGGGAAACAAAGGCAATTTCCTCTCTTGTCCTGGGAATTGAGGAGCTCCGAGGAAAACCACCTGGTTCCAGCGATGGCCCATGGCCTGGTTGGTATTGTGCTTCTATTCTCCAGCTCTGAAACTAGCTACATTTCAGCCAATCTGCAACCCGAACTTTTCTTTAAAACAACAGGCTCAACAGGATGGAAACAGTGTGGGACTTGGGAAACAGAGTTTACAGCAAAAAAAAGAAAAAAAAAGAAAGAAAGAAAAAAGAAAAGAAAAAGAAGGGTTTCTTTAGATACAAGAGCCTCAACTCAATCCACTGGTCTGAGAGACTGAATAATTCCTTCAAAACTGGGAGCCCTCTGGGCATGGTGAAGTTTACTGATGTTGCCGTATCTTTGGAGTGTGGT
Organism: Mirounga leonina; assembly: GCF_011800145.1. Classification (NCBI taxonomy): domain Eukaryota; kingdom Metazoa; phylum Chordata; class Mammalia; order Carnivora; family Phocidae; genus Mirounga; species Mirounga leonina. The sequence goes on from NW_023270374.1 coordinate 2,370,462, forward strand.
GCATTTAACTCATACCCTCTTGGCTACCCTTTGGCGTACCTTTGCTTGCATTCCTGAGAGAACCCTTGCTCTCAGATTTCATGACAAATTTAGAAACTGGATGGGCTATTTAATGCAGGCAAACCACCTCCTCCACTTAAATCAAGTAGGTGAAGAATTTGGGTTATAAAAAAATAAGGTGGGGCTGAGTAGAGAGTGTTAAATAGCATCTTTGGAGCAGTATTCACACAGACATGTCTTTATAAAGCCTGAGACAGTGACATTAGGAATTAATGTACAAAAATCCAAATCACGGCATCAATGGAATGAGGGTTGACTGTGTGGTAGGTTGGAGGCTGTGATACTTTAGGTTTTATTACGTTTTCCATGTAAGCCTTTTTTATTTCATTCTTGGGGGAGGTATCGCTATTCCTGATTTATAGATGATGAGGCTGAATGACAGAAATTAAGTGCCACAAAGCTGCTTCAAAACTAGAAAAGCTGGTTAGGAGAACAGAAGTCCAGCTCTGAGGCCTTGTAAAAGCACAGGGCTTTAGCCCTGGGAGGCAGCAGAGCCAGCAACAGCAACAGGAGGGGAGGAGGGCAGGAACCTTTCCGGTTTGTGTCTCCAGCATCTAGAATTGTGCCTGACCCACAGCAAGGGCTCAGTCAGTACTATTTGAATGAACAGGCAGGCTGGGGTTCAAGTCATTGCTCCACAACATTCTAGTTGCGATGGGTCCTCTCTAACAGCCACTCTCCGAGGCTCGGAAGCAAGCCTGCTTTTTACTTCCCCTACAGTCCTTGAATTTGGGAGGTTAGAGACACCCCTGACTCTAAGGGACACCACAGTGGCACTGTATGCCCTGAGCACACTACTGGGATGGTAGGAGACCCAATTTAGGCTCCTGAGCCTGGAGAAAGTGTTTGATAGGGGATTTGGGGAAAAATGCTTTTTCTCTCTCCTTCCAAACATGTGGAATATGGATGGTGCAGCTGCAGCCATCTTGCCACCGTGAGGGGGGAGCCCCTGGACAGAGAGGAAGACAGAAGATGGGAGAGAACTTAGGCTTTTGGTGGTTGTGTTGGGAACCAAATCAGACCTGAAATTTGGACATTCCAGTTTCAAGAGCCAGTGAATTTGCTTTATTTTTTTTTAAATATTATTTAAAGTTGGGCATAAACATAAAGGTATTTATAACTTAACTAGTGTGACTTGATGCACTAGCAGAGTGATGGTGGCAAGCGAGTTAACCTCCCAGAGGCTCGGCTGCCTCATCAGTAGAAGGGGAACAGTAACAATATTCATTTCCTTAGGCTGATGTGAGGAACAAATGAAACAATGCATGGTAAGTACTTAGCACAGGCTAAGCACAAAGGAAGCATCCAGAAAACGTTAGTACACTTGATGTTTTGCACTGGCAGCAACTTCCTTATTTGCCAACAATTCCTCCAACAACTGGCTTTTAAAGTTGGGACAAGTGTAGTGACAAATTGGTAGGATTTATCATCAAATTACAAGCACATCCTCTGGAAGATGAGCCTGGCTTAAGTAGCATTGGAGCCAGCAGCCCCATTTGCTACGTGGAGTCCGTTCAGGGAGGAAGGGCGCATCTGGTCATACACGCTGACCCTCTGGCAGCTCTGAAGACAGGCCTGACTTATGGACATTTAGGTTCATAAACACAGGAGTGAGCTTTTCCCCGTTATCAGCGTAGCTCTCTGGTGCAGGATCTAACAGCGTTTGTTTACCATGAGAGGCTGCATCACTTGGCGCCAGGCAATCTACAGCAGTGGCTGGCCAGCTGTGCCCCCAGTGCATTGTCACCAAAAACAAACATGTGTGGCTTTTCCCCCCACCGTCTTAGCAGAATCAAATGAGCTGCTGCTGGACCAGAGTGAGCTGGGGCTACATTTCTGTGTCACTTGAGGCCCTGAGTTTTGGGGAGATTCTGGGAAAGGCAGGAATAACTGCCCATAAACTTAGGAGCTGAGGTGTGGCCTTGAGCAGAGAGTAAATGAAGGAGATGCGGAGAACTATGGCACCAGAGAAAGAGAGGGAAAGAGGGTGAGCTAGATTACACACACACACACACACACACACACACCTCTCATACTTACACACTCATGAGCTGGCTCCCTTGATTCTCGGTAGTTTCTCATCCTTATTGTGACAGATTATATTTTCCAAAAATGACCACAAAAATATTTCAGTCCCACATGCTTCTCTGGAACCTTGCCTTGCCACACTCCCCTCGACTCAGGCAGGCCTATGTGAGTGTGTAACTTCTGAGATACAGCCTCTGCTAGGCTTTCTTGGTACTCCTGTGCTGTGAGCAGCCCAGGCCACATGGACAGGCCTGTGTGGAGGGCAACCCTGGCAGCCAGCAGTCCTTTGAGTGGACGGCTTTGGAAACGGACCCTCTAGTCCTGGGTTGGGCTACCCGGGACTGGTGTGGCATGGAGCAGAAATGAGGCTTCCTAGCCAAGCCCAAATAGCAGATTTGTGAGCAAAATAAATGATGTAAGCCACTAGGGTTCATGGCGATCTCTTACAGAGCAAGAGAGCCAGGACTCTTTCTCACCACCATCCCCAAGTCTTGCTGAGGCCCTGCCCCAAGCTCCAGGAGATAATCTCAAGTGACAATACCTCTCCTTTAAATTTACATCTGTATGAATCAGGTTTGCCACTTGCTGCCAAAGGAACCTTGAAGATGGGGCCCCAAGAGGCCTTACAAGGCAATACCACCTCAAAGAACTCACCACTGTCCTGAGGCTGGCTCCCCCTGATCTCTGAGAGTTAGTCAAGACTGTACTTTAGAGAAGGGTATCAGTTTGTTATCTACAGCCAGAACCAGCTTCCCAGACACTAGCACATGCTCCTTTGCAATACAAGCATATTCTCAGTGAGCAGGTGAGGGGGCATCCCAGCAGCATGAGCAGGTACCCCATGAGCACGGGTCAGAACGAGGAGAGGCAGTGGTTGCTAACGGGCTATGGAGCTGACAGGGCTGAAGGACCTCTGTCTCCAGGAAGAGAAGTGTCCCCAGGGGGACCAGATACTGAGTTCATGAGCAGAGCTCCCTCCTACCAGCACCACCTATGTTTACCCCTCTTTTTGTGAGTTTCTGCACTCCGCTGGCAAATACTTCAATCTGCTCACTGACATCATAGCCTTGGGGGCCAGAAGCCTCCTTTCTCTTAAAGATGACATTATGTTTGTCTGCCCCGGTTAGTGTTTCAGTCACTTTTAACCCTGAGGGGATGGTCTTAGTTTTCTGTTTTAAGCAGGTTTCATGAATTCATGTATATGAAGTGGCTGGTGTGCAGATGTCTTGGTTTGGATTGCTTCTCCAAGAGGCAGAAGTCACTGATTTGGGAGGTGCAGGAGCACCGGTAGGGGAGTGGAGAATTGAGAAAAATACATGTGGTATTGTGATTTATAATAAGAAATATATATTTGGTCTTCTGTTCCTAGCACAGAGCTCCTAAAGCCCTCAAAATATCCTAAGTGTTGAGAGCCATAAAAGTGTTAATTAAAGGCTTTTTGTTATGTTAATGGGGTAATTTTTAGGAAAGCCCTTGGATCTCTGAGGATGGGGGCTGGTTGCCAGGGGAACCAACCTTGTGACTAGAGGGTTGGAACTGTCAGTCCCACCCCTCAACCATCTGGGAGGGGAGAGGACCTGAAGATTGAAATTTAATCACCTCTGACCAATAATGTAATCAGTCATGCTTATGTAATGAAGCCTCCCTAAAAACCCAAAAGGATGGGGTGAAGAGACCTTCTGAGTTGGTGAAACAGGGAGATTTGGATAGAGTGGAGTTGGTGTGCCTGGAGAGGGCATGAAAGCTCTGCATCCTCTCCATACCTTGCCTTGTGCCTCTCTTCTATGTGACTATTCCTGAGTTATATCCTTTTATAACGAACCAGTCATCTAGTAAGTAAAATGTATCCCCAAGTTCTGTGAGTCATTCTAGCAAATTGATTGAAACCAAGGAGGGAGGGGATCATGGGAAACTCTGATTTATAGCCAGTAGATCAGAAATATGTGACAACCTGGACTTGGAAATGACATCTAAAGTGTGTATAGGGGGCAGTCTTGTAGGACTCAGTCCTTCATCTATGGTATCTAATGCTATCTCCAGGTAGATAATGTGAGCATTGAGTTGAATTGTAGTATAACCAACTGAACCAACTGGTGTTGGAGAATTGCTTGGCGTAGGGGGAAAAACCCACACATTGAAATTGGTGGTCCCAATCAGAATATTAGTAGATTACTCAGCCAGCTCCCACCATGGTCAGTGGAGCCTAACCATGCTTCAGAACTCAGCATAGAGCAGAGACAGAACACAGGCTTCAGAAGGATCCTCCCTAGAGGGCCGAGGAGGATGGAGTTGGGCTATTCACATACCAACTCCTTTGGGTTGAGGGCTGCTGGGGAGGGTGTCATTTCCTTGGCATTTCTGGCCTGCTGGCAAGAGGGGCCAAGAAGTCTCCCTTCCACGTATGGAGAAAGCCCTTAGGCATTTGGAAATCAGGCTGTAGTTCACTGTTAAAAAGGATACAGCAGGCTGAAAATGGGATCACTTGTGCTAAACCTCATGCCATCAAACCATGACTTAATACCTAACCTAACTGAAGTTTCAGCTGCCCCCAGAAATGTAACCTTTAACCGGTCAACATGGAATTACCTGGTCAGCACTAGTGAGATAATCCACCCTATAGGCCCTTCCATTCCCCTTAGGAAGGCAGCTTTACCTGAAACAATGCATTCTTTGCTAATAATTTCCTTTTCTGCTCCCTTTCTGCCTTTAAAAACCTTTCCTTTTCTACAACTCAGGGGAGCTCCTTTCTACTTGCTAGATGGGATGCTGCCAAGTTTATGAATTGTTGAATAAAGCCAAATAGATCTCCAAATTTATTCAGTTGAATTTTTGATTTGACACCACTGAAATGGGAGGTCCCAGGCCCATGGTGGGCACGTGGTATCAACTGCAGCAGACATTGTGAGTGGTAGTGCACAGAACCCCTGAATGACCTGGCACACTCAGTGTCCTTCATAGACATTACTAGAGGGTGTGGCTTGTGAGGTGGCTGGTGACAGGGTTATTGCCCCCAGACACCCAAGCATGTGGGCTGACTACAGATTGGGGGGTGGGGCACCAACTCCTCCGTGTGCCTCCTTAAGCCATGGTGCCCTGAGCTGACCACATGAGGAAGAGTAAGATGTCTCCTGCCCTCAGTGAGCCCAGGGGGAGAAAACAATCAACATGAGAACCTCAGGGAATGATGGATGACCCTGTAAAATGGCTTGCCCTGGAAATGCAAATCAAAACCCCGGTGAAGTCCTCTTTCACACCCTCTAGGATGGCTATAATCAAAAAACGGAAAATAACAAGTGCTGGTGAGGATGTGCAGAAATCAGAATCCTCCTACATTGCTGGAGGGAATGTAGAATGGTGCAGCCACCATGGGAAACCATCTGGCTATTTCTCAAAAAGCTAAACAGAGCCATGTGACCCCACAATTTCACTTTTGGGTATACACTCAAAAGAATTAATGACAGGTACTCAAGCAAGTATATGAACATGAATAACCAAAAGGTGGAAACAGCCCAAATGTCCATCCATGGATAAATAGATAAAGAAATTGTGGTTTAGCCACACAATGAGATATTATTTGGTCACAAAATAAGTGAAATGCTGACATATGCTACAATGAAAACAGTATGCTGAGTGAAAGAAGCCAGACACAAAAGGTCACATGTCGTATGAGTCCGTTTATATGGAATATCCAGACTAGATAAATCCAGAGAGACAGAATGCAGATTGGTGTGTGCCAGTGTGCAGGGAGGAAGGGGGAAAAACTGCTTCATAGGTGAAGGGTTTCCCTTTGGAGTGACCTGTGATGTCTACAGCACGTTAAGCTCCTCTTGCTTCATGAGGCTCTGTCTTGCTGCATGCCAGTCAGTCCGTTCCTTCTGCCTGGGAGAGCACAGACACCTTCCTCCTGCACTTCACTTTGGTCTCATTGTTGCTCATGCTCATGATCAGCACAAGTGATCCCATTTTGGCCTGCTGTATCCTTTTTAACAGTGAACTACAGCTCACGCTCCTGTAGCTGCTATGTGGATCCTGGAGTTCAGGCTCATCTGTCTTTCTCCGGAGCCATTAGAACAATCCAGGTAGATCAAGCAGAAGGAACATGGGAACTTGGAGCCAGATAGACTTGAGTGACCTAACCCTTGGAGTGCTCGATTTTCTCATCTAAAATCGGGACACCATCCCTAGTGTTGACAGATGGGTAGACAGGCAATGCCTGTCCCTCAGGGTCATAGCTTGTCATGACAGCACCCCAACATCTGCTTCCATTTTCCTTTCATTACAAGGATATTGGCTTTTCTGATCAGGAATCCAAGCATGTGGGATGCCTGGGTAGCTCAGTCGGTTAAGTGTCTTCCTTCCACTCAGGTCATGATCCCAGGGTCCTGGGATCGAGCCCCACATCAGGCTCCCTGCTCGGTGGGGAGCTGCTTCTCACTTTCCCTCTGCCTGCCGCTCTCTCTCTCTGTGTCAAATAAATAAATAAATAAAATCTTTAAAAAAAAAAAAAGGAATCTAAGTATGCTCTTCAAGGAGATTTGCCCAGGGCAGGGCTCTCACCATGCAACATCTTCCTCTCCACCCCTGCCAAGCTCCAATCACACGGGGTCTTTGCTGCTTTCTACAGCCCTCAGGCTGCTCTCCCACCATGGCTGTGCTCCTGGCATTCCCCACATCTGCACAGATTCCCTCCAGCCTTCAGTGTCAGGTCCAGGTACCCCTGTCTTCCCAACCTTCCCCACTTTCCTGAACTGTCTATGGTGCATCCCCTCTCTGAACAGTTCCTGTGCCCCTTTGACAGCCCTTGTTTTGTGCTGTCTGATCCATCTCAGTCATCTGTGGAAGAGCTCTTTCCCAACTGAGGGCTGGGCACATCAGGCTGTGTGGGCCCTGCTTTATCCAGAGTCAGCAGAGATGTTTGAGTGGTGAATTGATCTTGGGCTGATCCTTGTTTTCCAAGAGGCAGCTCTCAATTGGGAGATATGGGGGTGTCTGGGGAAGACACTAGCCCACCAGAGCTGCATGATGTGATGAAGCTGCAGGACTCAGGAAGCAGAGCCAGTGAACAAGCAGTGCAGTGAGAGGGCCCCATGACCACCTTCTGGGTCCCACCCCTCCTAATAAAGAGATTTGGGTGTTGGTGAAGAAGAAGGAGGAGGAGGAGAAGAGGAAGAAGAAGAAGAAGAAGAAGAAGAAGAAGAAGAAGGAGAAGGAGAAGGAGAAGGAGAAGGAGAAGGAGAAGGAGAAG
>NW_023270374.1:2377804-2498756 GCF_011800145.1 Mirounga leonina
AGAAGGAGAAGGAGAAGGAGAAGGAGAAGGAGAAGGAGAAGGAGAAGGAGAAGGAGAAGAGGAAGGAGAAGGAGAAGAGGAAGGAGAGGGGAGGAGGGGAAGGAGGAGGAGAGGAGGAGGAGGAAGAAGAAGAAAGAGGAGGTGAAAGAAAGAGAAGAAGGGGAAGGAGAGGGGGAGGAGGAGAAGGGGAAGAAGAGGAGGAGGAGAAGGAAGAAAAACAAGGAGAAGAAGAGGGAGAAGGAGGAGGAGAAGAAGGAGGAGGAGAAGAGGAAGAAGAAGAAGGAGGAGGTGAAGGAGAAAGAGAAGAAGGAGGAGAAGGAGAAGAAGGAGGAGGAGGAGAAGGAGAAGAAGGAGGAGGAGGAGAAGGAGAAGAAGGAGGAGGAGGAGAAGGAGGTGAAGAAGAAGGAGGAGGAGGAGAAGGAGGTGAAGAAGAAGGAGGAGGAGGAGGAGGAAGAAAAACAAGGAGAAGAAGAAGAGGAGGAGGAGGAAGAAAAAGAAAAAAGAAAAAACAAAATTGCACTTGGCTTGATGGGCTTGGTGCCTTGATGGGTGAGGAGGATTTGAATAAGGAACCAGAGTCTTGGGAGCTCAGAAGCCAGTTACAAGAATTTTCTTTCTTGCTAGCAACCTGGGGAAGCTGCATAGAGCAGATGGTGGGAGTGCCTTCCATTTTCTTCTTCCTGGATGAAGGTCCTCTGGCCACAGACTCCAGCCTCACCCAAGGCAGGACAGGATGCCCCAGGGTTGTATGTTTGGAGGGGGGCTATACCCAGGAGCCTCCCTCGACAATGACAGAAAGGGGATGAGGGATAAATATCCCTGCTTCCATGACCTTTGGGTGGGTCATGCCCTCCACCATCCTCAGGAGCTCCCCAGGGACTGACCCCAGTCTCTGATAGTACCAACTTGCCCATGGACTCGCCTTGTACTGGCTTCTCCCTACACCCCAACAGGTGTATTTTGTGATCACTTCCCCAATATGCTGCTTATCCTTGAGTGATGGTCTCAGAGTCTGATGCTGGGGGAATCCACTCTGAGCCTTGAGCAAGAAGACAAGGCTCTCAACAGTAAAACTCCTGGGGAATCTCTTGAAGCGTCCGTATTTTGGTTTTCAGGTCTGTTTCAGTGACAAGCAGTAATAAACCCAACCACATTTAATTCTAACAAACTATACGCAGAGGTTCCCAAACTTGAGGAAGCATCAGAACCCTCTGGAGGGTTTGTTAGCTCACAGGTGCTGGAGTCAGACCCAGAGTTTCTGCCACAGTAGGATGGGGTGAGGACAGATTTGCATTTTTAACCAATCCCCAGGGCATGCTGGAACTGCTGGTCCAGGGACCACACTTCGAGAACCACCGCTCTCAATTAGAAAACAAAGCACCTGTGGATAAGGGCTCAGAGGTGTTCCAGGGTGAAGGTTGGTGGGAAATGCTCATTGAGGCATGTTTCCTAGTTTCTGCTGATAAAATGACCCCACAAATCCAAGCCTGGAATTCTAATGTGTTTCATGATGTTAAAGTACTAAATCAAGCATATTTTCCACTCCCGTGGCAATTAGTTCAGACCTCTCTGTGGAGCAGTTTTCCTACTTCAGAAGCTGTCTGGACTCCTCCAGCCCTTCATTCTGAGTTGCTATTCACAGCAGTGGCCACAGGAGTGCGGTCTACACTTTGGAGAGAACTGTTCTTGGATTCTGAGGGGCCTCTGCGCAGATGTGAGGACTTTAAGTCTGTTCTCATCATGAACAAAAGCACTCCATTCCCAGACCAAACATTTGAAAATGTTGCAAAGTCCAAGGACATCTCATTTGACTTGACAGGTGGCTGTGCAGAGGGACTTCTTTGATTTTTTTGTTTTGTTTTGTTTTTTCTTTCCCTAGGAGGAAGTTTTAGAAGCCTTTTGGAAAAGTGGATGTCCCTTTGCCTTCCCAAAGCAGCAGAGCTTGCACTTTTTGGTGTTTGCTATTTAGAATCCCTGAGGTGGTGTCTTAAAATGCCACTTTATTAGTGTTTTTGGTCAAATATTTGGCATTTTGAACTTCTATCCAGGAGTGGTTGCAAGGCAATATAAATCAATAGTATACAATGGGACAAAGTGGCTAAACAGGTGAGAGGGTGGAAGAATCAGCTCAGGTCCCCCAGGCAGCCAGCTCTTATTAGCCAGGTCCATACCACATGGGGGAGAGTTGCTATATCACTGACCCCCACAGAGGCCCGCCCCTTGGCTTCTCCCCAGGTGATCAGATGGTCAGCACAGGCCAACACTTGCAGGCTGGGCTTCCTACTCCATGGGCCCCTCGAGGTTCTCAAGGCAGTGAGGGATCCCCTCTCTGCTGGGCATACCCTGGGGGCCCTGACCAAGAGAGCTGCCCTCTACCCCAAGCCTCCCAGTCCCACCCTCCATAGTCCTTGGAGGGCCTGGTTTTCTGGGAGTGCTGAAGGGTAGCTGTCAGCGAATGGCCAGGTGGCTCTATCCACTTTCTAGTAACCGTCAGTCTTCTACACTGAGTGGAAGCAGAGGCTGCCTTTAATTTAATTTAAAAACTTAAACTTCTGGCACTTGTATAGAAGAGTTCATAAAGCAAAGCTAGTGCCTCTTGTCCTGCCCTCCTTCCCCTCCCAATCCATGTCCCTGGGGCAAACACTTGCAACTGTTTCTATTTAAAAAATCATTCTACAATGATCTATTTAAAAAATAGAAACAGTTGCAAGTGTTTGCCCCAGGGACTTGATCTCTGTTACCTCTATAAATCAAAACAATAAACTTGTAATTCAATTGCTTGATTTATCAAGTTTAGGCAATGTCCAATGACCCCATTACAATGATAGCTCAGTTACAAGGTAGGTTCTTAGCAAATTTCATCATGTTTAGTTCCATCATGTTTAGTGACCTTTGGAGCTTTAAATAAACGATTACCCCTCTGCTCCTTATTCCACCTGTGATAGAAAATATCAGCTCTCTGCTCTCTCAGAGGAGGTTAGCAGTTTTCTCAACCATTTCTCCTAAAGTTCCATCTTCATACATAGTGAGATGCTGTCACACATGGCCACCCAGCCTGAAGACTGTGCTGATTAGTGTCGCTCACAACTAGCTGTGATGTATGACTCTTCTGGTTGATGAGATATAATTTGAAGTGTTGTGTGGGACTTCCCAAAAGTAAGGAGGATGGGCCATTCTCCCTCCTTTCTCCATTCTACTACCTGAAATGCAGATGTGATGACTGGTGCTCTCACTGCCCTTTTGGGCCAGGAAGATGTGGGCTATATCCTAGTGATGGTGGAGTGGAGATGGAAGGACGGCTCCCTTGTGATTTCTTGGAGCTGCCTTAAGAGCTCTGGACTGCTTATGTGCAGCTTCTTTTAAGTGACTGAGAAATACAAGCCTTTTTTTTTTTTTTTTTTACATCATTTGGGGCTCATTTGTTAGATGCTATAAAATCTAATCCTAACTAATGTAGTTAGGAATGGTTTGAGGATATTTACCTTCCATTCTACAATGATTATATCTCTTATTCTTTTTCTAGATGGAATTTAAATATTGAGAAAAAATAAATACAGTTTATGTTACTATGCCCGTGTAACTGTGGATCACTACAGATCCACATATGTGAGGATTTGCTCTTCTCTCTCTCTCCCCAAATCTGTACCAACCCAAGGGTGATGTTCTCAGATTCAAAGTTCAATATGTTCTCTTGTTCTACACTTCTTAAATCATGCTCACTTTCCTTGGTGTAGCTTTTATTTTTCTTAGAATTAATTTTTTTAAGTTTATTTTTAGTAATCTCTACACCCAACTTGGGGCTCAAACTCACAACCCCAAGATCAAGAGTCACATGCTCTTCTGACTAAGCCAGCCAGGTACCCCCTTTTCTTGGAATTTCTAATTGTTTTTATCTTTGTTGCTCTTGCTGTTGACAAAGTAAGAATGTGCCTTAATCACCTCCTATAGTCTGCCAGCCTTTCAAGAATACAGTTCGTTGACTGAAATACCCTTTACTACTAGAGTCATCCTTTTTTTTTTTAAAGATTTTATTTATTTATTTGATAGAGAGAGAGAGCGAGAGCATGAGCAGGGAGGAGAGGGAGAAGCTGGCTCCCCGTGAGCAGGGAGTCCGATGTGGGGCTTGATCCCAGGATCCTGGGATCATGACCAGAGCTGAAGGCAGACACTTAACTGACTGAGCCACCCAGCCATCCCACTAGAGTCATTCCTTATGGACCTTTGGATCTTCCAATTTACATGGGTTTCTTTCAACTTGGGAAATGTTATTCTATTTTTTTCCTGCATGAATTTCTCCTCTCTACTTTCTCTACCTTTTCTTTTCTCATAATTTTGACCTTTCTCTCTCTCTTTGTCTATGACCTGGTGTGATGATAAATTTTACATGCCACCTATCTGGATGCCCAGATAGCTGGTAAAATATTATTTTTGGGTATGTCTGTGAGGGTTCTGAAAGAGATTAGCATTTGAATTGGTAAGCTGAAGAAGAAAAGAAGATTGCCTTCACTAATGCAGGTGGGCGTGATCAAATCCATTGAAGCACTGAATAGAAGAAAAAGACAGAGGAAGGGCAAATTTGTTCTTTTTCCTTGAGCTGAGACAGTCATCTTCTCCTGCCCTTTGATATCAGTGGTCTTGGTTCCCAGGCTTTTGGACTCAGACTGAATTAGACCACCGTTTTCCTGGTTCTCCAGGTTGCAGACTGCAGATCATGGAAGTTCTTGCCTTTCATAATCGCATGAGCCAATTCCTAGTATAAGTCTCTCAATCTCTCTCTCTCCCATCTGTTTCTCTGGATATCCCTAATACATCTGGGAATTAAAAAAAGAAAACTTTATCTTGCATCCTTTCTATTGATTTATTATTTGTCATAATTTGCCAATTGTATCTTTATTTTCTTTTTTAAAGATTTTATTTAATTTGACACACACACACACACACACAGAGCACAAGCAGGGGGAGAGGCAGGAGAGGGAGAGGGAGAAGCAGGCTTCCCGCTGAGTAAGGAACCCAATGTGGGGCTCAATACCAGGACCCTGGGATCATGACCTGAGCTGAAGGCAGAAACTTAACCAACTGAGCCACCCAGGTGCCCCTATATTTTTATTTTCTAAGATTTCTTTCATGATCTCATGTTCTCTGACTGGTCCTTTTTTTCCCTCACATTTTGTTCTACCCTACTTTTTTCTTTTCTTTTTCTCCTCCTCCTCCTTCTTCTTCATTTTTAATGTAATGTTTACAATAGCTTCTCAGATTTCCCAAGACCATGGTTAAGTCCATGGAAACCTCTGGGCAGTCTGATTCTGCTGTTTACAGCTGCATGGTCTTGGGCAAGTTAACTAATCCCCCCTCCTCCCTCCATTCAAGTTCATCAACCACAAAATGGAGGAGACAACAGGAACCCTCTCATTATTCCCACCTGTCAAGTCTCTGGTGAGGGCTGTGGCAGATGGCATTGTTTGAGGTGGCCACACAGTGTTGTAGCTCTCCCATGCCACCTGCTTTTACACGCTGATGCTCCGCCCTGGGATCTGGACAGACGTGAGTTTCTGGCCGTGTCATAAAAGGTGATGGTTTCCACCTGGCCCCACCCCATCTCCCCTGTCCCTGTCTTGGAACCCTGGCCCTTGAACACGGCTAACCACGCTGTGAGAAAGGCTGAACGGGGCCAGTCTGAAAGAGGACTTGGAGAGGCCACGTGGGAAGGAGCCCGGGCCCAGGTGACAGTCAACATCGACATTCAGGTGCATGGTGAATGAGCCTCGTGCCTCCGAGTTTCCTAGCTGAGGCCCCACATAGCATGGAACAGGAACCGGCCATCCGCACTGTACCCTGCTGAACTTCCTGACCCACAGACATCATGAGTGTAATAAATGGTTGTTTCATGCCACTAAGTTTCAGGCTGATAGAGTAAGTGCCACAGGCCCTGAGCTGTGACAAAGCATGGACTGATCTGATTAAGTAGGCCCAGCCTTGTGCCCAGGTACGGGGCGGGGTTTGTGGCAGCAGGCCAAACCAAAGTGCCCCGGGGCACCCGGGAACGAAAGTGTGCTGGAAGAATCACTGAGTGAGAGAAAGCACAGACCTTGAGGCTGTGCAGCTCTGTGTCTGCCACGTGGCCCCCTGGTCCCCCTCCCTGCACAGGTCTCTTCCCTCATAGCACATACAGCCTGTGGTTGTAGCGGGCAGCAATGCAGGCAGCCTGGTGTGGACAAGTTGAGAAGCACCCCCCGGGCAGAGGCTGCCACACAGGCCACTGCCCTCTGGGGCACAAGCAGAGGACCCTGTCTGGAAGCTCCACTGCACCCTTGGTGGTGGCAGGACTGAGGGTGCTGAGGCAGCTGTGAAGTATTTGACGGTCTGGAGTGCTCCTGTGTGAGGCTGCTCATCCACGGAGTTGATCCCAGAGAACAAAAGTCTCTAAGAAATGCTGCCAGAGCTGCTCTGGGAAAAGCCCTTCCGTTTTCCTTGGAAAAGTCTTTCTTTAGTTCAGAGGACACTGAAACCGAGAGCCCTCACGGCGTGGCCCACACCCTGCTTGGCCTTGGGCTAGAGTGATGGACGGGGACCATACAGCTCACCTTTTGTCACCAATGGTCCTCTGGGTCAGCTCCTGAACCCCGGCCAGCCTCACTCTGGTGGCCAATGGCCCTTCTGCGGTCAGCTTCCGAGGGAAGTTGGTCTGAAGCTGTCAGCACAGCAAGAAGAGCCAAATGTGAAGTCGGGAGGAGTCTGTCCCCACAAGTTAAACAGAAGCGGCTGCAGAGCCAAGCTTCTTCTTCTTCTTCCCCCCGGCCACACTGAAATCCCCACGGTCAGTTTTGGGCCCCTGGGGACCGTTTCCTCTCTCAGGAGCATGGGGTCGTGAGGACTGCGGGCGGCCGTGAGAAGAATAAGGCACACAGGCCAGAGTCCAGGGCCTAAGACATTGATGGTGATGGGATGCTGACAAAGACACGAATGTCTGAGCATTTCTCAGGGCTTCCCTGGCTTCAGTTGCTCCATCTCGGATCATCACGACAGTGCCACCAGGTATGTCTTAGGTTGGGTTCCCTGGAAACATGCTCTGAGGTGGAGATTTGCGTATGGGGGCCCTGGGGGTGGTGCTCAGTGGGGAGCCACGCCTGGGACAGAGGGAGCAGCTGGGCCATGATACCATGCAGCAGAGGCCTCTGCTGCCCCCGTGGGTGCTGGAGCTTTGCACATGTGCAGAGACGTCTAAAATTGAGGCAAGGGTGCCCATGCCCCTGCCACAGCAGTCAGGGAGGGGACAGGCCCTTGGGTGGGGCAGCTCCCTTCAGGTGGGAGAATGAGTGCCCTGGTCCTGGAGGAGGGGAAGGGTAGCTCGGCTCAGTACTCCCTACACATGGGTACTCTCAGGATCCCTTGCTAACTGCTGCAGAAGCAGGTTCTGAGAAGCAAGGGGATAAACCCACCTGCGGGCAGCATTGTCACATGGCCCAGAGGTCCTGACCACATAGTCAGTCTACCTCCCACTTTCCCGCTGTGACAAACGTGGTCAGGTCACAGTGAAGACCTAATTGAGTTGCCACTGTGAGCGGCTGGTCCATCCGAGTCCACAGGAGATGTGCTGGAGCGGTAACCAGCTTGGAAGCAGGCACGCATACACCATGGTCATGGGAGGTGCATGCAGCCCAACATGCTCAGCCTGTCAGCTGCATTCATTGTAATGCCCATTCAGGGTTGGCTGGAAGCTATTGTAGGGTCCCAGCACACCTCCATTCACTCCACACACCCTCTGCACCCACCCGACAGAATGTAAAAAGTTTTTATAAAGTCTTTAACTGGGTCGAGTCGAGTGTACTGTCCAGATGGTCCCAGCACCACATCACTATCTGAAGGCTGTGTCCTTGGGGCAGCCTCTGGGAGCCAGTAAGACAAGCAGAATGCACATTCCAAGGACAGGGGAGGGGTGAGGAGCGTCTGATTGCTGGAGTCTACCTCACGGGTAAACTGGCTGTCATGTCCTCTGAATGACCTCCCCCAACACTTGGGGAGGTAGTCCCCAGCATTTGTTGCCGGCCTCTCTCACTGGTCACCAGCCAAGTCTTGTTCATCCTGTGGGGTCCAGTTAAGGTTCTGACTCCCCACGATGCTTTCTCAGTGAACTCCAGCCCACTTCCAGCTCAGCCTTCTTGATATGAGGATTCATGTCCCAGACATTCAGTGGGCCTCCACTGGGAGCTGAGCATGTGCTGGTGCTCAGAGTGGGCAGAGCCCAGCCCGCTGTACCTGGAGGGAAGGTGGGTGAAGATGTGGACTTCTTTAGCTATTGTGTACAGAGGGCAGCCACAGTCAGGTCCCTGCTAAGCACCTTTGGAGCATGGAGTCATTTAGCTCTCTGCCAACACTGTGGGAGGCTCGTGCATCTCCAGTGTAGAGAGAATAACTGGATTTTGGAGAGGGGCCACCTTGATGTTCCATCCAGGTACTGCATTGCCAGGTAGGGCCTCGCCACCCGAGAATGGGCCCCTCCACCCAACATGCACCACTGACCTAAGAATGGACCTCCTGACCTAAGAACTGGACTCCCCAACCCACGTAAGTGTAAACTCCCAGACCTGAGGATGCATTCCCCAGCCCAATATAGATTAACACATATAGAGGGGGCAGAGTGTAGAGGAAGGAGGAAGGGCAAGAAAGAGCAGGTGAAGGTTGGATGGTGGATACTGTTGGCCCTTTTATGACCTGGCCTTGGCAGTCAGACAGTGCCCCTTCTGCTGCCTGCTGCATTTGGGATGGGATATAGATTGAGTGTCCATCTTTGGAAAGGACAGCCTGGCAGCAGTTATATGACATGACACCATGGAGGGTAGCTTTCGGGGTGCTAGATGGAGGCAGGAGGACAAGCTAGAGACCAGAGCAAGGGCTCTATTGAATGCAGTTGCTACTGGTGGTGGGGAGCGATGAAATAGAATGGAATATGATCGGGGAGAAAGTCTGGAAGACATGGGGGCTGACTGCAGGTGGTGGGGAGAGGGAAGAATGAGGATGAACCCAGGGTCCTTACTTGGACCCCTTTGTATGTAGTGATGCCACCAGATGACATAAGGGATACAGAAGGAGGGGACTGGTGTAATTTTGGAATACTGTGTTGAGGGGGTTATGGGTGTCCCAGGGGTGAGGCCATCTTGTGTTGGGGTAAATACAGGTGAGACTCCTGCTCAAGCTGTGCATTTGTGACTGATGACAAGTGGAAGACAAAGCACAGGCATGGCTGACCAGTTGGCCTTGGTTCGGGGTGTACAATGAAAAGCAAAGGAGCTCAATTTTTGGTGTTCCCGGCATAGAAGAGGCTCTCAATAAATGGCAGCCATCATTATCACGTCACATTGTATGTTTTTCCAAAGGTCTTTTGTGTTCTTTGCATCAGCCAGTATATTAGCTGTATTTTACTCTTGCCACAGGTGCTTCTTTCTCTGTCGAATATTAGAATTTATTATACTTCCAGTGGGAGAGAAAAGTGGGCATGGTGAATCAGATGGGAAAACAGAGCTGCTTTCAGAGTAGAGTGAGCTCAGAAAAGATTGCTGGGGTGTGATGGATCAGTTCATGCAGTCACCTGGGGATGCCTCAATGACTTGAGTACCTGGAGGAAAAAAGCATGTGGGTGATTCATGGAGGAAACTCACCAGTTAGGGGAACTTTGGAAGAGTTAAGGGGGGAGGGTCTTCAATGCAGTTCATGGAAAGGACAGGGGCCCGAAGCCTCTGGAGAGATGAAATGAAGGGTGGATCTGGGCATGATAGCCAGCCACCTAGGGGGGCTGGTCTCAGGCTGACTGCTGGTGGGAGGAACCTGGAGGTGCAGACTGGGCTTCCCCGACTGGAAGCAGCTCCTTAGCCTCCAGCCCTGGAGATTTCCACTTTGTAGATATCCATCCAGCACATTTTCTGAACCATTTCTGTGCAGGATCTTCAGCCAAAGTTTTCATTAAGTAACAGATAAAGGAAGCATGCACTGAAAGGCAAATAGGTCACATCTGGGACCCCCGCGCCTCAGCAAAGGTTGTGAGTGCAGTGGGCTGTCCCCCTGCACAGTGGGTGGGTGGTAATTTTACAATCCAGAGACTGATGGAATTCAGCCGGGCGCAGTGGTGCACGCCTGTAGTCCCAGCTACTCGGGAGGCTGAGGCAGGAGGATCGCTTGAGCCCAGGAGTTCTGGGCTGTAGTGTGCTATGCCGATCGGGTGTCCGCACTAAGTTCGGCATCAATATGGTGACCTCCCGGGAGTGGGGGACCACCAGGTTGCCTAAGGAGGGGTGAACCGGACCAGGTCGGAAACAGAGATTGATGGAATTCAAAAGACATTCTGGTTTCATGAAGGGGAGAAGAAATGAGATTGGGGAGGCTTAGATTATCCATTTTGACTTACCTCCCTCCACACAAAACAGGCTTGAGAAACACAGCAGAGGGATGAAAACAAGGAAAGGGCGCCTGGATGGCTCAGATGGTTGAGCGTCTGCCTTCGGCTCAGGTCATGATCCCGGGGTCCTGGGATCGAGTCCCACATCGGGCTCCCTGCTCCTTGGGAGCCTGCTTCTCCCTCTGCCTCTCTCTCTCTCTCTCTGTCTCTCATGAATAAATAAATAAAATCTTTAAAAAAAAAAGAAAACAAGGAAAAAGGGGCTTAGCTGACATCAGACAGAGGTAAAGACAAGTGACATCTGGGTTCTGAATGATTTGTCTTTATTCATATGTTTTGGTTGCTTTCAATTGATTATGGCTCTTATAAGTTGAATCCATATAAGAAGGGCTTGAGAAACTTACAATAAAAAAAAACTAAAATAGAAATCAAGGGTTATAAGAGCAGTATTTATTCAGGAAATGGTGATGCTGTTTTACAATATTGAGTAGTAACTAATAAATTTAATGAAAACCCTCAAGGATGAGTTAGATGATGATAGGGTTGATGCCCTTCTTACTGACCACCAACTGCTGACCAATCGAAACCAACTGAAACAAGGCAATCATGTTTTATAAATGGGCAATGCAGAAGAGGAATTTCCAGAGAGAACCTAACTCTGTGAAACATCACTTATTACCCTGGGTGGAAATCAGTTCCATGAGCAGCTGTGGCCAGCTCGATTCCATCATGGGTCCAGCAGCGGGAGAGGTCAGAGCCCACAGCTGGCCTTCAGTCACCTGAAATAAGCCGTGCAGCCTCCATGTTGTACAGTGGACCAGGGTCGAACCAGAAGAGGGGGTGCCTCGACATGTGTGGATGGGTGGTTGAGGAAGACATTATTGGTGTTGGTAGGAAAATAGGAGTTCCACCTCTGGTGAAATGATTCTTTCTTCCAGGGTCTGGCATTTTATTTGAATGATTCTCTAGAAATTATTTTGAAATTTTCTGCTAAGCAAAGGTTTGTGCATATGTTAACCGATAGCTCACCTTTATCCAGAGAAGGTGAGATAGGAGGTCTGGCAGTTTCTCTGTGGAAATGAAGGGGTTGAGTCTAATGTATTTTAAGATTTATGATGGGAAGGAATGGGGACTCATCAGAATTCTACTGTGATGGCTTTTGATGATGCTTTTGGGCCAGAAGGTGACCTGATGCTCTGGACTGTGTCCCTGGGAAAGGGCCTTAGCTGGTCAAATATGGCTTTAGAGAGCAGCTGAAAAACAGAAAGAAAAAAAAGATGTGCGTATGGTCCATTTCTGTTAACGATACCTTCATCTTTCCAGTCAGTTCTGTCCAAAACATGGCACTGGTTCCCTCCCCCTCCTCCCTCAGGTCCCACTATGGGTCCCCTGTTGTATTTTCCAGTATACTTCACTTAGGAAAAATCACCAAAGAAAAACCATGCAAAACAAAACTATCCGCTCCTGGAAGAAGCAGCGTATTCTCCAGAGGTCATTCCCTTTCTCCTTTTAATGTAAATAAAGCCTGCCTCCCGTCAGCAGGCCACCAGCATGCTCTCGAGAAGTATATTTTGGCTTGTAAACTTGTATGCTTTGTGGGTAAATGAGAAGGCCCTGGTTGTCCTGGGGGGCGTGGTAGACCCTGCCCTGTCTGGGTCCTTATACTGGTCACTGCACCAATGATGCCTATGTCTCTAGGTGGGATCAGCCCCATGGCTACAGTTCAGGCTCAGCACTCCTGTGGGGCCAGGCTGAAGCTAAGGGCCTTGTTCAGCTAATTCCCTGCCCTGTTCTGCCTCCCTCCGTCTTTCTCCTGAGCCCTCCTTCGAATCATAAGCACCCATAGTTCTGTCTCAGGCTCTGCCCTTATAAGACTTCACTCAAGATGGGTGTCTCAGCCCCTTCTCTCTCCATCTGTCTCATATGTGGCCCTGTTCTTCTCTGTTTCTTCCTCCCCTCCGTGACTTCACACCTGGGTCATTGCAAGTGCCTCCAGGCTTCGTCTACCTCCTCTGGGAGTGTAGCACCACCAATTTAATGCATTTTATGTAAGCTGCTGGATTGGCTCCCTCATACAGGTCCTTGTTGCTAAGTATCTACAGTTTGGTTCTCACATGGTGTGTGGTGTGCAACCATGAGGCTTGCTCAAAATGCAGATTTCCAGTGCCCATCTCTGATGTTTTGATTCAGTGAACCTGGTCCCCTCCCATCCAGGTGAGTTGGATTTTGAGAAGTAGGCTTTATATGAGACTGATTCTTCCTCACTTTCCGTAAGTGTTCTGTGCCCATTTTGTTCTCCTTTCTGGAGCATCTTCAATGACAGGATGTGCAGACTTTCATCTCCATGGAAGACAAGATTAGCCAAGTCTCTGAGTACAGTCATCCCACATCATAATGTGTTTGATAAAGGAAGAAAAGAAGAAAAGTCAAAAGGAGAAGAATGGCAAGGTCAAGGAGGCACAGCCTGTGTGTGGGCAGTCACTGGGGAATGTTCTGGGCCACTTGGTGTTCCACTGCACTTGGTGAAGTTGTATTGTATCCTTGAGCTGTGCATGCCAAACTGTTGAGAATGGAGGGTAGTCACTCAGAACAAGAGTGAGTTCCACACATTGTCTTTGATGGAGAAATTCTCCCAGCTTCAGTCTGTGGATGGTGTGCCAAAAAAATGCATCCAAGATGTATCATGGAACCAAGAACAATATCTTACTTTTTCAGATAAAATTCTTTAGCTAGGGTAGACATTTCAGTTCTCAAGGACATAATCTTTTCAGAAGGCAACCAATAAGCACATTGGTGAGCATGGCAATGTAACCAAAGAGAGGGTGTCCCTCTGTCCTAAGGAGACTGATCCAGCTTTATTTAACCTATTTTTTTAAACAGAGGGAGTCCACTGTTGGTTTTAGCAGCCCCGAGCCTCAGGGGGTCTGGTTGGCTTCAGGCTTCTGAGAGTACATGGAGGAAAGGGATTGAAAAAATGGGTCTGGGCCCACCTAGAAGGCATGGATGGGTACTGGGTCAGAACCTGCTGGGTCACCCACAGGGCCCAGGGAAGGGTGAGATCCTAAGGTACTGATTGGGAAGGGGGGGTACCTCGGTGGGACCACACTGCATGACAATCAGGAGGCCTCACAGGGCAGCTCACTTTGGGTGGGGGTGTGGGTCTTAATGCACAAAGGTCTGTTGCTGGAGGAGCCCACGGGGCAGGGGGAGGAGAGCAGCTCATTCCATTCAGAACACAGGCCTCAGCAAACCTGAGGTCAACCGGCCTGAGGTGGCACCATGAAGCCTACATTCCTGGCCCGGAATAAGAGTGTGGTGTTTGAAACCTTGGTGGTTTGGGAACAGGAGGAACAGCTAGGAGCTAAAGGGCATACGGAGTGGCCCCAGGGGCCTAGGTGACTGGCGACATGGGATGACTTTCCTGTTGGGGTCATCAGGGCTGGGGGTCTGCCTCGGGGGTCCACTGCTTCCCTGAAGAAGAGGAGAAGTTGTACTGAGGGAGAGGACGCCGACACACCCAGCTACAGCTCATCTTCAGCAACCAGGACCCTGCTGACATATTTGAGACCGTTTTTCAAAGCTCTTTGCTCTTGTCAGTATTTCTTTTTTATTTTATTTTATTTTATTTATTTTATTTTATTATGTTAATCACCATACATTACATCATTAGTTTTTGATGTAGTGTTCCATGATTCAGTGTTTGCGTATAACACCCAGTGCTCCATGCAGTACATGCCTCTTTAATACCCATCACCAGGCTAACCCATCCCCCCAACCCCTTCCCCTCTAGAACCCTCAGTTTGTTTCTCAGAGTCCATTGTCTCTCATGGTTCATCTGCCCCTCCGATTTCCCCCCCTTCATTTTTCCCACAAGCCTGTGCTTATTGCTTAGGAACAAACCCCGTGATCTGGAAATCAGATCAGATGGTATTTCATTTTAAAGAGCTGTATAAAATGATTGCAAACTTACCATCGTGCACTGTCAGGACTCGTGACTGGCAGCAGCTCCCAAATTGCAAGACTTCTTTTTTTTTTTTTTTGAAGAAAGGCAAATTGATGCTCAAAACTGAAAACTGTTTCTCAAGATTCTGAGTTAACAACTGTTTTTACTCTTAAATAATAGCTACTTCCATCTGTGTATGGGTTTACACATATTTTACAGAATTCTTTACAACATTTCTGTTGTAGGTGGGTTTTAGGATTATTTCCATTTTACAGATGAGGAATCCTGGGCTGACAGGGTGAGGCATTATTTTGGGTGGCGGGTTAGTCTGCCCCAGCTGCGTGACAAAGTAGGCAGGGTCGCCTTCTTCTGAGGCCTCCTCCTTGGCTTGTGGGTGGCTGTCTTTTCTCTCATTGTCTTCATGTGGTCTTCCTACTGTGCACATGTGTCCTAATCTCTTCTTTTTTTAAAAAAATTGCTTTTGTTTTTTTCCCCAGTTTTACTGAGATATAATTGATGTATAATGGGGAGGTTGGGTGGCTCAGTCGGTCAAGGTTCTGATTTCAGCTCAGGTCGTTGTCTCAAGGTTGTGAGACCGAGCCCCGCATCAGGCACCATGCTCGGTGGAGAGTCTGCTTGAGATTCTCTCTCCCTCTCTCTCTCTCTGCCCCTCCCCCTGCTCTCTTTCTCTCTCAAATAAGGAAATAAATCTTTAAAAAATAATTGTGTAATTTTAAGGTGTACTGCTTGTTGACTTGGTGCCCTTAAATATTGCAAGATGATTATCACAATAGCGTTAGCTAATGCTTCCATCATATCCCACAGTTACCATTTGTGTGTGTGTGTATGTGTGTGTGTGTGTGTGGTAGGAACATCAAGATCTCTTCTCTCAACAACTTTCAAGTATATAGTACAGTATTATTAACTATAGTCACCATGCTGTACATTACATCCCTAGAACTTATTCATCTTATAACTGGAAGTTTGTAGTCTTTGACTAATGTCTCCCCATTTCCCCCCACCCTCTCAGTCCCTGGTAATCACAATTCTACTCTTGATTTCAATGTGTTTGGCTTCTTTGATTCCATATATAAGTGATGTTATACTGTATTTGTCTTTCTCGGCCTGACTTACTTCACTCAGCATAAAGCCCTCACAGTTCATCCATTCTGTTGCAAAAGGCAGGATTTCCTTCTTTCTTAAGGCTGAATAATCCACTGTGTGTATGTATGTGTCATACCGATTGATTTCCATACACTGACCTGTATTTGCACCCTAGGGATAAATCTCACTTGATCATGATGCATTATCTTTTATATTTGTAGTTGAATTGAATTCGCTAATTTTTTTGCTGAGAATTTTTGTGTCTGAATCCGTCAGGAATACTGGTCTGTAGTTCTCTTTTCTTGTAGGGTCCTATATGGCTTAGCAGGGTAAGGCCAACCTTCTAAAATGGGTTTGAGACTGTTCCTTCCTCTTCAATTCCTTGGAAGAGTCTGATAAGAATTAGCATTCATTCTTCTTTAAATGGTTGGTAGGATTCACCAGTGAGACCGTGTGGTCCTGGGCTTTTCTTCACTGGGATGTTTTTGACTACTGATTTATCCTCCTGACTTATTATTGGTCTCTTCAGATTTTATTCCTCCTGATTCAGTCTTGGTAGATTGTATATTTCTAGAAACTTATCCATTTCTTCTAGATTATCCAATTTGCTGGTATATAATTGTCCATAGCAGTCTCTTATGACCCTTTGTATTTCTATGGTTATCAGTTGTCATGTCTCCTCTTTCATTTCTGATGTATTTGAGTCTTTAGCTAGTCAATTCTGTCTTTTCAAAAAGCCCACTCTCAGTTTTATTAGTATTTAAAATTTTTTTTTTTCTGGTCTCTATTTCATTTGTTTCTGCTCTGATTTTTATTATTTCCTAACTTCTGCTAACTGGTCTCAATTTGTTACTTTTCTACTTCCTTGAAACATATAGTGAGGTTATTTATTTGAGATCTTTCTTTTTTCTTAATGTAGGTGTTTATCATAAACTTGCCTCTTAGAACTGCTTTTGTAGCTTTCCATAGATTTTGATAAGTTTTGTTTGATTTTTGTTTGTCCCAAAATATTTTTTTTAAATTTTCCTTTTGTTTCCTTCTCTGACCCAGTGATTGTTCAAGAATGTGTTATTTAATTTCCACATATTTGTGAATTTTCCAGCTTTCCTTCTGTTATTGATTTCTTATTTCATACCATTGTGGTCAGAAACAATACTTGGTGTGATTTCAGTCTTCTTAAACTTGCTAAGACTTGTTTTATGACTGTCATATGATCTATCCTGGAGAATGTTCTGTGTGTGCTGGAAGAGAATGTATAGTCTGCTGCTGTTGAAAGGCATGTTCTGTGCATGTCTGGTAGGTCCATTGGTCTAAAGTATTGCTCAAGTCCAACATTTCCTTGTAGATTTTCTGTCTGGATGATCTACCCACTGTTGAAAGAGGCATACTGAAGTCCCCTTCTGTTAGTATAGTGTTGTCTGTCCCTTCAAATACATTAGCATTTGTTCAATATATTTAGGTGCTCCAATGCTGGGTGTGTATACATATATTTATGACTAATATCTTCTTGATTTATTGACCTCTTTGTCATTATATAATTACCATCTTTGTCTCTTGTTACAACTTTTGGCTTAAAGTCTATACCTGATATAAATATAGCAACCCCTGCTCAATTTTGGTTTTTATTTGCATGGAATATCTTTCTCCATCTCTGCACTTTGAGCCTATGTGTGTCCTTGAAGCCAGAGTGAGTCTTTAGTAAGCAACATATTATTGGGTCTTTTTGTTTGTTTGTTTATCCATCTAGGCACTCTACATCTTTTGATTGGAGAATTCCATTTATTTACATTTATAGTAATTACTGGTAGGTAAGGACTTGTTAATACAGTCTTAGTCATTGTTATTTGGCTGTTTCATAGTTCCCTTGATCCATTCTTCTCCTGTTGCCTCCCTTTGAGTGTGGATTTTTCTGCAGTCATATGCTTTGATTCCCTTCTCTTTATCTTTTGTGGACCTACTGTAGGTTTTTGCTTTGTGGTCACCATGAGGTTTACATGTAACATCTTAGAGATATAGCAGTCTATCTTACACTGATTACAGTTTAACTTGGATCTCACACAAAAGCTCCACCCTTTTACTCCCCCAGTTTTATGTTTTTGATGTCACAATTTACCTGTTTTTATATTGTATATCCATTAGCAAAATTTTGTGGCCATAGTTATTTTTAATACTTTTGTCCTTGAACCTTCATGCTGGAGTTAAGTGGTTAGCACACTCCCATATTACAGTATTTAAGCACGCTGAGTCTGGCCACGGGCTGCCTTTACCAGTGTGTTACGTATTTTCATATGTTTTCACATTACTGATTAGCTTCTTGTTGTTTCAGTGGATTGTCTTTTAGCTCACTGATTGTTTCTTCTGTTTGCTTAAGTTTGGTGTTGAAGCTCTATGTTAAATTCTTTATTTCAGTAATTGCATGCTTCAGCTGCAAAATTCTGTTTAGTTTTTTTATATGTTAAATTCTTTATGTGTGTTCTCTGAACATCTTTAGAACAATTATTTTGAATTCTTTGTCAGGCAAATTTTGAATCTCCATTTCTTCAGGGCAGTGACTGGAGGCTTACTGTATTTTTTTTCTCTGTTCTCCATGATCCCTGTAGACTTGTGTCTATGCATTTGAAGAAGTAATCACCTCTCTTAGATTTTGTGGGCCGACTTTGGTAAAGGAAGACTTTCACTTGCAGGCGGGGCATGCTGGTGTGTGCTGTGTCCCTGGGTGTAGCAGTGCAGGATGCCCAGTGTGGGGGTTTGTGGCAGCACTGAGTCCGGTGCACATGATGTCTCCGGCTCGGGCCTTAGGATCCACAGCACCAAAACTGCTTGGTCCTTGGCAAGCATTGTAAGGTGGCTGTGAGGGCTGTTGAGGGCCTAAGCTGCTCCCCCAGGTCCAGTGGCTAGGGACCAGAGCAGGCAGTGGTGGTGGCTGGAGCTGGTGGTGTGCACACACTCAGCCACAGAGGCCTGCTGCAGGTGCCTATACGGTGGCAGGGGCTAGGTGCAGGCCCAGATGCGGTCTTGGGAGCTGGAGCAGGGAGCAAGGTCTAGGGCGAAGTATAAGCCTACTGGCAGCTAGTTGCAAGGGTCTTGGCTGTTGGCATGCTCGCCCACGTCTGCATAGTCTCTCCCTCTGGTGTGTGCACACTGCAGCAGAGGCTGGTAATGGGTGTCAAGCTGGTGGTGTGCAATGCGCAGCTAGAAAGGCTAGCCCAGAGTGCACACAGAAGTGGGAACCCGCTGTGGGGGTCTATGGTGGCATCTAGCACTTGTACAGTACAGTGGCCCGGGCTGGCTGCCCATGTGGTTGGTGGGCTCTGGGGGGTGGGGCAGGGAGTAAGGAGAGGCTCAGGTGCTCTCGGAGACCCTGCCAGAACTCGTTACCCATCTACCCAGTAGCGGCTAAATATATCTCATATTTATTGAGTAGGTCTGTCAAGCACTCTGCTAACCACGTGATGGTGCTTCCCTGGGCCTCCTCACTCTTGGTGCCAGCTTGCTGCAAGTTAGAGACTGTCTCCTGGTTGCCAAATCTCCAAGTTCTGGGAGGAAAAGGCAGGGCTTAGACCATGTCCCTTTACTAGAGGGCCTGACCTCTTAGCCCCTAGGTAGGGGTGGACGGTGGTGGGACAAGTGGAAAAATGGTGTTCTGATTAAACTCAGAGTAACAACAAGATAGGCTCCAGGAAGGGCTGACTCAATGTCTTCCAGGCTGTCCTGCCTAAGGATCTGAATCCAGACCCCAAATTCGTCCCTCTTTATGGGGCAGGTATAGGCCCACACCAGGCAATGACAGTTTTGCAGCCTGGTTAGGGCAGTTTTGCTCCACCTTGAGAGTTCCCAAGCTGGTGTTGGGGCTCTGGGGCAAGGGGAGGGCTCCTTGCTCCAAATGTCACAATTGGATCACTTGACTTTGACTACGGGGTACAGACTAAGTGGTGATTTCCACCCTGCCAGGGTGTCTAGACTTCTGCGTGTGCCCTTTCTGTCTAGAAGCATTTCTTGTTGATGTAGTAAAGCAGAAAGTGTCAAAGAGCTCAGCCATCCATCGTCTGCTGGAGAAGTCAGCGAGCTTTGTGCAATCCAGAGTCCTCCCCCAGGAGGCGCATGCACACAAGTTCAGGGTGGGCTTCCACCTCCACGGGTGGGAGTATGGTCATGGTCAGGTGATGCAGCTCTGTGTGGCCCCGGGCTGCTCTGCTGTGTGGCTGTCTCTGGGAATGTGGGTCAACCCCATCTCCATGGCCCTGCATCAACTCTACCCACTAGCACAGGATCCTCTGCCAAGAACACCATGTAGTGTAGAGGATGGCTAAGGGTGGAGGAGGAGGCCCTGCCTCAGGATTCCAACCTTTCCTCACTCTGTGTGGCCTGGAGCCACAGTGACTGCTCACTCCAATTTGCCTGGGACTGTCCTGGTCTCAGCCCTGAAAGCACCCAGTCCCAGAAACCCTCATTCCCAGGATGATTGGTCACCCCACCTCCAACATGCCTCTTTCCCTGGCTTCACACCCATGACCAACCAGGGCTTCAGGCATGAACTAAAATCCTGGGTTTCCATGACAGGGTCTACTTTCCCTGGCAAAGTCTGGGGGAAGGAACTACAGGTCGAAGTCAGCAGCCTGAGTGGTTCAGAACACTTGCACTGACAATGGGCCCACAGTTACCTGCCACTGCTGCTGCTGGCCGGCCACCTTGGGCGGGGGGGGGGGGTGTCTGCCTAGTACCCTCGTTCCCACCCTGGGCCCGGTGGTAGCAGAGTGGTACAGGGGTAGAGGGAGAACTTTACTCCTCATTTGATATCTTCCTCTATTTTTTTTTTTTAAGATTTTATTTATTTGACAGAAAGAGAGACAGCGAGAGCAGGAACACAAGCAGGGGGAGTGGGAGAGGGAGAAACAGGCTTCCCGCGGAGCAGGGAGCCCAATGCGGGGCTCGATCCCGGGACCCTGGGATCATGACCTGAGCTGAAGGCAGACGCTTAACAACTGAGCCACCCAGGTGCCCTCTTCCTCTATTTTTATATGATTCAAAAAATCATGTGCACCCATAAGACTTAATTTAAATATAATCAGTCAATGAAATGGGCCAGGCCCTCCCTCTCTCCGTTCCTCCCAGGGACACTTGCTATCCATGTTGGCAGCAATACGTGGTGAGAGGCTGTCACTGTGAACACACAGGGGTGTGCAGGAAGAAGGGCCAAGGGCTGGCCTCATTATAGCAAGGAGGTGTTATCACCTGTCCCATGGCTACAGCAGGGAGGTGTTACCACGTGTACCATGGCGACAGCAGGGAGGTGTTATCACACATACATTACAGCAGCAGCGAGGTGTTTGCACCTACCATAGACCCTGATAGCAGTGAGGTGCTACCACGCAGCGTCTCCCACCACAGCAGTGAGGTGCTACGACGGACGTCATACAGCATAACGACAGTGACCCTGAGGAGTTATCACACACATGTGCACGCACACACATCGCAATGCCAGGGAGGGCAGTATCCATCCAGCGTGCGCAGGAGGCTTCACGCCCCTAAAGGGCAGCACACTCCTGCTGTCAGGCTGGGGTTGAGCTTGTAAGTAGTGTAACCTGTTGGTTCCTGAAGGGCTCCTGGATGACTCTGAACTTTCAGGTGAAACCCTGATCCCTGGGCGTCGACTTTTAAAGAACAAACAAAGGAGAAGCGCAGGAACCGCAGCATTAGTGCTGACCCTCTGGTTGCATCCCAGGCCCCTGACCAGTGTCCTCTCGGATGAGGTGCTTCCACCCCAGACAGCAGCCGAACACCTGCCGGAGTGGTGCCTGCACGCCCATCTCAGCATCCTGTGCCTCCTGCGGATCTTCGTGATGGTAACTATGCCCCCGAGGCTTTCCTGCAGGTTGGTCGCGAGGGCGCGTGGAGCCAGCTGCTGGAGTACGGAGAATGAGGAGCTGCTTCCACCCCTCAAGGACCCAGCGCCTGGGCTCAGAGGGCAGGGCCTTCCCTCCCCCACCCTCATGTCGGGCAGGGGTTTAGCGCCTCCAGTCCTCAGTTCTCTCCTGTGTAGACTCCCATAGCAGCAAGCTGGCCTGTGGTGGTGGCATGTACCGAGATAGGTCCCCACCGTGAGGCCGAAAACAGTAGCCCCCACCGCTTGTTTTATTGAAACATAATACAAAACATTCCAAATTGTTCCCACATTCTATGTGTCTAGCTCCTAGTGAAACCTGCACTCATATTGAGGAGAACATCACCAGCACCCTATAATCTCCCCAGTGCCCCCAGCCAGTTACCCCCCCAAGTGAAACCACTGGGTGGCCAGCAACCTGGATTTGATCTGCCTGCTTTTGAACTTCCCATAGATGCACTCACCCAGCAGGCTGCCTTTGTGGGTGGTGCCTTCGTCTCAACGTTTTGATTTGAGGTTCACCATGGGGTTGTGAGGAGTTGCAGATTGTTTATTCTCCAGGATAGAGATGACTCAGCTGTGCGTTACACCATGACCTAGTAATCCGTTCTGCCACGATGGGCATTAGGGCGGTCTTTATTGTACTGTCATGATCAGCTTAGACACTGGCCGCCCGGAGCCCCCCCAGAGCTGCTGTCAGGATCTGCATGCCAGCGTGGGTCCCCATCCTGGTCCAACCCTCTCCGTATAGGTGCTCGGGCAGGGGGTCCAGGAGCCTCGCCTGCACAGAGGTGGGAGCCTCAGCCTCCCCAGGCATCCAGGCCTCATTTAGACTTATGTCCCTGATCAGTCCAGTGGCTCCTAGCTGCATCCGTCTGCTCTTCGATGGGATCCCATGCAGGAAGGCAAGCCCTATCCGGGTTGTGGCAACTGAACGTTTTTGCAGGGAGAGCCTTTTGCTCATATGGATGGGGGCCTCTGTGGTGGTGAGTGAAAGATGGAAAGATCCAGGAGTCCTGAGCAGGGCTGGAAGGACAGAGGCGAGGCAGGTGGCTGCAGGCTGGTGTTTTCGTGAGAGGGAGAAGCGGGGGTAGGGGTGGGGGTTGTGGACAGTGCTGAGAGTGTGGATCTGTGCTGCGCCCAGCCCAGGCACCCCTATGAAGACCTCACCTTGAAAAAAACCACCCATGTAGACATCGCGCGCACCAGATATATAATAGCTGTCTCATCCTCAAAGTTCAGTCCCTTTGCCCCCCAGCTCCAGGCAACCTCTGCCCTGTCACGGTGGATTAGCTCCAGCTCGTCTAGAACTGCCAGTTGTATGGAATCGTATTCTTTGTGTCTGGTTTCCTTTGTTCAACATAAGCCTTTGAGATTCACCTATGATGTCAGGTGTATGCACGGTTTGTGCCTTTTTAGTAGCTGAGTAGTAGCCCTGTATGGATGGACCGCAATCTGTTCATCCATTCACCTGCTGCTGGACGTGTAGGTTTTTCCAGTTTGGGGTTATTAGAAATAAAGCTTCTAGGGAACATTTGTATGGAAGTCTTTTTGTGGTGTTGTCTTTTCATTTCCCTTGAGTAAATATCTGGGCGAATTCTCTGTCTTGTGGTTAAGGGTACATTTCACTCTGTGAGAAATGCCAGACTGTGTTCTAAAGTGATTGCACCATTTTGCCCCTCCTGCTGGCCGCATGTGAGAGAGCTCGCTCTTCCACAGGCTCACCAGCACTTGGTGAGGAGTTAGAGCACGAAGACTTCCAGTGGCCGAGGTGTACCGGTCAGTCGCCTCTTGCCAGGATGGTGGTTAATTCAGAGCCTGCTGTTTGCTGTGGAGCAATTCTCAACCCTGGATGCACACAAGAGCCACTGGAAAGCTTTCGAAAATTCCCAAGTCCAGGCCTCACCTCAGATCAATTAAATTCAGAATTTCTGGGGCTGTCCCCAAACATGAGCATTTTTCAAAGCTGTCTAGCTGAGGTTGAGAACTACTGTTGCAGAAAAGGTAGCACCCTCCTCCGTTTGTTGGGGACGGTGGGGCCTGGTGCCAGTAAATATGCTGCTCTCCTTTGAAAGACAAGAACTGGTCCCGAAGGACGAGGCTGCCTGGAGCATCAGTGCCCGACATTAAGACTTCGATTGCTGAGGCATCCGTTCCAGACATCCATCTCGAATGAACATCTTGGCAGGTGTAGGACACAGCTTCTGGCTACATAACTACATAAGGAACAGGCAGAACAGGCTGCCCCCCCCCAGCGTGACCTAGACACCTGACCACGTGAGTGATCCTGCTTCTCCCTTCCCCTGTTCCAGTTCCTGCTCTTAGGCCTTGAATTTGCTGATTCAGAGTAAGCCTGTGAAACTCTAGATACTCCACCCTGGACCCTAGCAAAGGCAGGGCCCCAGGTCTGCATGCGTGTTCCTCCCCTCTCTCCCCAAGACCTGGCTATGTGGCTTTTGGGTGTGCTGTGTACCCTTCTAGAACGTGTGAGTAATACATCTTGTTCCTCATGGTTCCCTGATGGTTTTGCTTGCAATCACAAGAACCGCAAGGGCTGGCCCAGCCTCCACATTGGCCCTGGTGGGGGTGGAGCGTGTCCGCGGGGCGTACGGGCAGTAAAGACAGCCCAGCACCTCAGGTGTTGCTAGCCAGAGCACAACACTGGCCCAGACAGGCAGGCCACCAAGCTGTCCCAGCTGCCTCCCTGGCCTTCTGCTTCTGCTTCAACCGATGGTGCTTATTCTGAGCTGCGGCAGGTGGGGGGGCGGGGGGGGAGGCCAGAGAGGAGGTCCCTCTTCTCTCTGTTCCCAAGTGACACCCACAGAAAAGCACACACTTTCTGGGGCCTCTCCCCACCAGAAGCTCCTTCTGAGTCTCATTTGTGGGTTTAGCCTCACCTCCCTCCCTTCATGGCGTCCGCGACATGTTCAGAGCCAGTCCTGAGGCTGTACGACCACCCAAGCATTGCTGACCCCCAGCTCACGCTTCCTGCTCAGATCCCTGAGTTTCAGCCTCAATGACCCATGCCTCCTCTTGGGTAGTATAGTATCTCAAATCAGCATAGTCAAAACCCAGTGCTTGACTCCCCCCTCCCCACACACCTTCTCCTTCTTCATCTCTCTAAAGGGCAAGTCCAGTCTCCTGGTTATTCTGTCAGAACTTCCATGGAGGCAGAATAATGGCCCCCAAGGATGCCCAAGTCCTACTTGATGGCCCCTGGGAACATGTTACCTCACATGGCAAAAGGGGCCTTGCAGGTGTGAGGAAGGTGAGGGTCTTGATTATCTCAGATTATCCAGGCAGGCCTGATGTGATCACAAGCTCCTGATGGGAGGGGAACAGGAGGCTTGGAGTTGGAGAAGCAGATGTGATGAGGAGAAGCAGAGGTTGGAGCATCACAGCACAAGCCAGGGCTGCAGGGGCGTCTGGAAGCTGGAAAAGGCAGGGAGCAGATTCCCCACTAGAGCGTCCAAAAGGAACGCAGCCCTGCTGACACCTGGACTGCAGCCCCGCTGAGCTGAGGCAGACGTCCGAGGTACAGAGCTGTGAGGGGGTACATGCATTTCTTGAAGCCAGCAGTCTGTGGTCATGGATTCGTTAATGCAGCAGCAGGAGACTTGTCTCCTCTCTGTGCCTCACACCTGTGCCGGAACCGTCAGCAAAGCCCATCAGTTCTGCATCCAAAATATTTCCAGAATCTGACCACTCCCAATCCCTGCCCTCACCCCCTCACCTGCACAGGTGCAGTAGCCTCCTGGTAAAGGCAGCTAGTGGCTCCCCAATCCTTATGTGCCTTCTTCTCTTTAGGAATAGAACTGATTTTTTGAGTCACGAAAAGCACATGGTGGCTCTGAATGGAGACCTGCCATCCTCAGTCTCCCCTGGAGTTGTGGCCAATAGGAAATACACAGAACTGTCATATGCAACTCCCAGGAAATAAGTTTAAGTGGGTAGAACAGGTCCTTCCTCACCTTTTCCTCTCTCTTGCTGGTTGGAATACACATGTGCTGGCTGGAGCTGAAGCACCACTGGAGACTATGAGGCAGCAATTTAAGCTGTTAGGGAAGCAGGCTGGAAGGACATTTGGAGATATAATATCAACCTTGATTTGCTTACCTCTTGATTTGGTTTTATGTTAGAGAAATGTCTGTCATTGAAGTCTGTTATTTGGGGATTTTGTGTTGATCCCAATGAACACACATTGCCCATATAGTCTTTCTGTTTCTGCCCTCACCCCAAGCCCTTCGCTGTTCTCTGCCCCAAATCCTCCAATGGCTTTCCTTGCTGACCCAAAACCAAAATCTACCAATGCCAACAAAGTCCCTGCATGATATAGGATATGTGCCCCCCTTTATCCCACCTACCTCATCTCCTACTCACACTTTCATGCATCTGAACCCGCTGTAGCCACAGTGCCCTCTTTGTTTTTCTAGAGCACTCCATGTTTGCTCCTGCCTCAGGGCCTTTGCAGTTGCTGCTTACTCAGGTGGAATGCCTTTCCACAGACACCAACAGGGCTGGCTTTCTCTCTTCATCCTGGTCTCTGTCCAAGTGTCAGCTCACCGGAGAGGAACAGCTCGTGCCTCCCGACCCCCCTTCGTCTGGTGCCTTGTGTTTCTCCATGACTGCAGCTGAAACTGCATATTCTTGTCTTGTGCATGATCTCCCTTCCTCTCCACAGATGGAAAGCTCTTTGAGGGCTGGGCTTGTCTCTGCTTTGTCGACAGCTGTATCCTCATTGCTAAGAACAGGGCTGACAGACAACAGGTGCTCAGGAAATATTTGTTGAAAGCATGAATGAACAAATAAGCTGTTCCTAACTAAGGGGCCCCAGTGTTTTCCAGGGGGTAAGAGATAAAGACTTGATACAGTAAAACCTTTGTTTCAGGGAAACTGGATGCAAAAACATCTTGAAGAACAGGATGCTTGGAGCAGATCACTGTAGAGTTTGGGATCTTGTTTTCTGCTTGCCAGTGGAGGTCGGGTGGTGGAGCATTTTGGGCCAATTCTTATTGAAAAAGGATCTTGCAGAGCAGAGGATAGATAAGTCATGGTTTTTGTCCCAAAGAAATGTTTAGTTCTTCTAGGTTGTCACTCTAAACCAGTGGTTCTCAAAGGGATTGATGTTACTCCTGAGAGGACATTTGTCAGTGTCTGAGACATGGTCTCTTGTCACAGCTGTGGGTGGGATGCTACTGGCATCTAGTGTATGGTGTCAGGGATGCTGCTAAACATCCTAAATGCACACAGCCCCCACAATAGTCAGCCAGCATCCAATGTCAGCAGTGCTGAGGTGGAAAGATCTTGTGCAATAGCATCAACATCAGGTTGTACTGTGCTGGTGTTGCATACAGAATTTTGCAAGACTCTTCCAGTTTAGGAGAAGTAAAAGGAGGACTGTGTTTTGCTTTCAGCATGGTCAATCCTTAGCTGTTTACAAGTGTTTCCATCAGTAGATCAATAAAATCTGAGCAGTCAATGTGTTCCTGCACGCTGATTAGTTACATTCTATTTCTTTCTCTCCTACCTCTGCTCCCCTGGGCACCCCACTCCCTGCCCTTGTCACTGGACTTTCGCAGAATTACTGTAGTTTGAAACTCTTCTGATAATGAGTGAATGAGTGAATAAATGAATGCATGAAGTACATGCAGGAAAGAAGACAGCATGAAACACAGTGTGACTGTCCTTTGCCAAGGGAACTTCGCAGGGTGGGGTGGGAGGCTCAGCAGTGAGTCTTTAGTAGACAACCCTGGGCTGCTGGTGAATGAAGGGGGCAGCTGGGGGATGCATAGCATCTGCCCCAATTTGGTTTATTTAATTGGTTCTCCATTCTCAAATTTTATGGGGAAAATCCAAATGTGAATCGTTTCTAGTTTCTAGGTAATCTCAGATATCAGCTTCTGTTGTTGGACTTCATCTTAAAAGATGAATAACCAAAAGATGATGGTTCAAAAATTGTGGCCATTTTGATTCTGATGAATGAGCTCTTACATCCTGTGAAACTCAGGTTATACCAAGCAGGGCCTGGCAGGGCTGGAACAGGGAAAGGAGGAAGACTGGGACCTCTGTAGCGTAGCCTGATTCAGAATGGGGTTCCTCTAAAGGATCACCACCTTCAGCACCCTGTGAGTGACCTGATCGGCCATAATTTGATTTTCCATGTACTGTCTAGGTAGCCAACACTGGGCTTTATGACAGCATACTTCATTCTCTCTGTCTTTTCCCTCTCTGGCTTCCTGAGTGTACTGCACCCCATAGCACGTTAGAGATCAGAATGTCTGGAATTAGCAGAGGAGAATAGGTCTGTGTGGTTAACTTGGCATAAACTTAGTGGAAACCAGAATCCCTCTCTTGCTTGGCCCCACCCTTTGCACAGCTCTCTGTGTGGGCCCTGCAGGCAGAGAGCAAGGCCGCTTGCTGCCCTGGGGCCCATTTAGGATAGCAGCCCCTCACCTTGGGGATTAAGTGTCAGGGTCAGGGCCAGAGATGGATGAAAAAGCAGATTCAGACAGGGCTCTGTGCCTGCAAGATCTGGAGGCAGCAACCACACAGGGAAGATTATTTTGATTTTATCCTCTCCTTATTGTTAGCTTAAAAGTTGTTTGTTTTGAGGAATAGGGCAAACAAAAAAAAGGAAGAAAGAAAGAAAAAGGAGGGGAGGAGAGGGGAGGGGAGGAAGGAGGGAAGGAAGGAGAAGGAAGGAAGGAAGGAAAGAAGGAAGGAAGGAAGGAAGGAAGGAAGGAAGGAAGGAAGGAAGGGGAGGGGAGGGAAGGGGAGGGGAAGGGAGGGGAGAGAAGGAGGAAGGAAGGAAGCAAGTCTGAGAACAGAACTAGGTTTTCAAGTCCTTGCTTGGAAATGGGATTCACCCACTTTTCAAAAGGCCCTAAAGCAAAACCACACATCTGTCATTCTGCCTCTGTGGGAAAGATATCTCTGAAAAGGCCCCCATTATTTCCCTACAACACTTCTGTTTGGGTCCTAAGCCCAGGGTGAAAGCCCTCTCCTGCAGGTCCCAGCGGAAGCCCCGTGAAAACCACAAAAAGGAATCTCACTGGTGCCCAAACAAGGGGAACCTCTCACGAAGGGCTGGTTCTACAAACTGCTTGTATTTGAATTGATCCCACCTCAGTCCCCTCCCTCCCTCCCTCCCTCCCTCCCTTCCTTCCTTCCTTCCTTCCTTCCATTGTTAAATTCATTTGCTGAGCACTTTGAGGGGAGTGAGTGCAAGAAAGCCGGGGGCAAATACACAAACACGTACCACCTCGGTTGCCCTATCTGTGAGTCACAGGGCCCTTTGGCCCTGACATTGCGCATGAGACTCTTCACCACCAGTGGATGCCCACCCGAGCGCTTGGGGCAGGGTCAGCTTCCTGGCATGCCACCTGACCAGCCACACAGGGTCCTGCTCAGACGGGCCCCGCCCTGAGGTCCAGGCTTTCCAGTGGCTGTCCTAGAATTCTTAATAATTTTGAGCAAGGAGTCCTGCATTGTCAGTCTGCACTTGACCCAGGAGATGATGTTACCAGGTCGGCCTGGGGCTCTAGTTTTTCAACCGGGTAGGAGGGAGGAATTTGATTGGGTAAGGTAGCCTGTATAGAAGAGGGCGGGACATCCGAGCTCAGCTTCGTGGACCCGTCTGAGCAAGGCCAAAAGCCAGGGATGCCCCACAGAAGAAGAACCCATTTGGAATGTGAGTAAAGGCCAAGGTGCTTTGGGGACCAGGAGACCACACGTGTGATAGGGTTGGCGAGAAGGCCTCCTCATCTTATTAGAGCCCAGCCCTGCTCCAGCATTCAGATAGTGTGGGACGCCAGGGGTGAGTTGTGCTGTGCCTGTGCGCAGATCTTTCCAGAGGGGCAGGTGGTTGTGAACGGCAAGAGATGACAGGGAACAGCCACGGAGGGGACCAGGGATGTGGGGGACGGCTGCTGTATGCCACTGCAGCTAATAGCTGGCTTTGTGGGACCACGTTAGGCCGCCTGCTGCCTCTGGGGGTATTGGGGGCAGGTACTGGAACCATTTTATTGGCACACGGGTACATTTGTACCCTGAGGGTTTTGAAGCCCAGAGGCATTTGGGGGACACGTTAAATGGGAGTCGGGAGACCTCTGGCTCAGGATTGCTATGTGACTTAGGAGCCTCAGTGTTAAATTTGTCAGAACATGAGCTGGGCTTCACGGGAAACAGTAGTAGCCACACGGCCGTTTGGCAAATCAGACCTGATTCTGTAAAGCTGAAATCAGAGCCTGGGAGAGCCTGGATTCTTTGTCGCTAAACTGAACATAAGAGGAGATGGGCCTTCAAAGTCATCCGGAAGGACTGCTCCCTTCTCTGGAAGGAATGGAGGTCCAGAGCTGTTATGTGTCATTCCTGGGGTCCTAGACAAAAATTCCCATCTCCTGACCCCCAAAGGGTGCTCCTCCCACGAGACCAGACTAGGCCATCCTCAGGTCCTTTCAGGTCTGTGTGTCTGGTTTTCTCTTGGTTACCAAAGTGTAGTCCAAGAGAGCCAGCTGGGCAGCACTGAAGGAGGCTGAAGGTGGGGGAGGGCCAGCTGGGTCTCCCTGGCCTCCTTACACTGACCATTCTTATTTATGCTCAGGGCTCAGTTCAGGTGTCTTTAAACTGGGAAGGCTTCCTGGAGCCTGTTGGCACACCAGGTGATCCCAGAGTAGCACTTAAGATAGCGGCTCTCAAACTCCCCATCCATTGTGTGGGCTCTGATCTCACACGCAATTTCCTTGTTTGCCTAAATTAGTCAGATTCAGGTTCTGTTGCTTGCAAACCAGACCCTGCCTGGTCCGGGAAAAGATGGGGGTGTGTGGGTAAGGGTTGGATGTGTCGGGGTTCGGGGGGACACAGAGGTATGTACTTGGCCAGCTTGGGGTCTGTGGCTGTTCAGCATGGACATCTTGCCAGGTAACTGTGGATGTAAACCTTGTGACTCACCAGGGTGCTGTTGAATCTAGTGAGCTTGCTGGGGTGGGACGGTGATGGGGAGGGGTTCTGCTTCTCACCTGTCCCACCTCCTTGCAGCTGAGCTCGCGTTGTTGGTAAGGGCGTGCTTGTGCTGGTAAGACCTCTGGCTCTTTTGCAAGTTTGCTCGAGTCTTAAGCAATTTCCCCATTGGACTGAGCCTGGAAATGGAGCAAAAAATGCTCAGTTCCAGAGAACAATCCTGCAGAGGCAGGAGTTTTTGGTTCACCAGGAACAGAGTGTTCGTTTGCGTCAGCAAGGGTCTGCAGGAGACTTGGGCGACCCCTTCTCTCTTTGAAAAGCAATTAATAATAGCAATGACCTTCACCCCAAAGTGAGTCCAGGAAAACATGCTTTCTCATGGATGTGTCCGCTAAATGAGCAGCTGACGTGTGCCGGCTGGGTCCTATCTGCTGGATGAATGCTTGTGTGCAATCGCACTTCTTAGTGGGACAGTGGCTCAGACTCGGGTTCCAGGGACACGGTCCCACTGGTCCTTTTCTCAGGAGTTTGAAGGAACCACCTTAATAAGCCAGGGAGACATGTGGTGAATGTTCATGCCTGACATAGGGGCCAGGCTTCCCTCCCAGGGACAGCAGCCTGTCTCCTTGGGTATCAGGGGCATCTCTTGGGGATATCTGCCTTACTGTCAAACTTCAACAGAATCTCACGTGTTGTACAATCAGATTTGTTTATGCTCTGTTTGACACTTTGATGGATGGTTATACTAAAGACCCCCAGTGAATCTCAGCAAATAACCTTTTTTGTGTCCACACCCCTTTGTGATGTGATGTAGTTCTTCCTATCAGGCATGGAAGCCTATTTCTCCACCCCTTCAATCTGGGCTGGTCCTGTGAATTGTGTTGACCAACAGAATATGGAGGAAGTAACACTGGGCCAGTTCTGGAGCCTTAAGTGCCCTGGAGCTCTCACTGACCCTTTCCTGGAGCTCTGAGCCTTCCATGGTTGGTGAAGTCTGGTCCGGCCTGCCGGAGGACGACAGGCCATGTCAAGGAGGACTGAGGCACCCCAGCCAACAGCCATCACTGACTGCCAACCAGATGGGCAAGCGAGGGCCCTGTGTAGGCTGGAGTCACAGCAGTGAGCACTGATGAGCGCAGGAGGAATGCCCAGGCAACCCATAAAATGGTGGGAAATCATAAACCATGGCTATTTTAAGCCACAAATTACTGGGTTGGTTTGTTACACAGCAGTAGAAAACTGAAACATATACACACTTGGCTTATCTTTTTGGAAAGTGGTTGGAAGGGTACTATGTGGCTGTTTTTGTACTTTGAAAGCAGCACTGACTGCTCTATGTTGAGCAAAGGTAAATAAGCACCCACCTAAATTTCTTTGGAATTACTCAATTCAAGAAATTCACTCTCTGTATCAAAATTTGGTGTGTATATCTAGATCTATCTATGTATCTATCTATCTATCTATCTTGATATATGTGTTTGGTATTTATATATAATATAGACTTGTAAGCTTTGTTTTCTCATTTTTTTTTTTTGTTTTTTAAACTCGTAAGCTTTGGACCAAAAATTCAATATCTTTTGCATGTTCTTTCTGAGTCAAGGATTATTTATTTATTTATTTATTTATTTATTTATTTATTTATTTATTTATACTTTTTCCCCTCCTGGAGACATGGCCCTGAATCTGCCAGAATCAATTTTTAAAGTGTCTTCATACCAAGTATTTAGGGGTAACTTACCATGACGTCTGGGGTTTGCTTTATGTATTTAGCAACTCTTACAAAACTTCATTTCATGGTCCAAAGTTATTGCAATTATTACAATTATTTTTTAAGAGTTCCTGACATCTGCTGAATATGATGGTGACAAAAGATTTCAGTATTACTGTTTTTTTGTCCACACTCCCCAGATTGCCCTCTCCATCTTCTGGAAGTGTGCTCCCTGTGAAGATGGCCTAGACGAGAGTTCAAGAAGAAAGGCAAGACAAAGCTGGGGAAGCAACTCAACTGAGAACCATTTTTGAAGTTCCTCTTAAACTCTACATGAAGGCGGTGTGACCTGGTGGCACCTGGGGGAGATGAAAGTCATCTTCTCCATCTTTGTAACCTCAACACCTGGCCCAGCTGGGAGTCTCCTCAACAGATGTTTGTGGTGGTGTGTGGATAGTGGTGAAGGGAAGAGCTTCCCAGATCTTTGGAAAGATGGACCATAACAACAAAGTAAAACCACATCTGCGTTGAGTGTTCTAAAAAGAGGTGAGATAGTCTCTGGCCTCCAAACTCCTACAAAAAGTGAAGTTCCTAGTGCTGTTCCTAGCACTAACCATTCCCTTGCCTGGCCTCCTGTGGGAAGAATTCTTCATTGAATAACATTAGATGCCAATTTTTGAGCCAAGAGGCCAAGCTGGTCTATTTAACCCCAATATCCATGAAAACCTGACATCCCGAAACTCTGTCCAGAATGGAGCTCCCCACATTTGTCCATCCTCTCTGGAGCTCTCCTCATCTGTCTGGCTGCCCCCTCACCAACTCCTCAAATCACCCTGCTGGCCATGCCCTGGGGACACCTCTACCATTGCCAGATCCTGACATTTGGGGATGGTTTGCTCATTTCTCTGGCTTCTCTGATTACAGGCAAATTCTTGGAGGGCAGGGATGTGTCTTGGTCATTTCTGTTTCCTGGGCTGTAGCTTAGTGCTTGACCCTGGATGGACATTTGTGTGTGTATCTAGAACAAATGAACAAGGTGATCTTTGAGAGAATAATTCAGTCACTTGTCTCTGATACAATGTGGAGCTCTGAAATAGCCTGTTTGTCATGATTTCTATTTCTAAAAATTAAGGACAGATAAGACTATTATTCCTTTTGCCAAGGATCATTTTGGGAACCTGACAATGTTGTGGAGAGAATTTTCTGATTTCTCTTTTCCTATTTGCCTTTGTAACTCCAGAGACAAACACAAAGGCCAACACTTAATCTCCCTTTATCAGTCAAAGCAATGAAACAATAGTAATTAATTCAGTAACACCCTTGGCCATCATGACAGCAGGTGGCTGAAGGTACCTGGCCCGCATTGGGGGAGACAGACCTTCGGTTTTCTCCTTGTCTTGTTATCAGGCCTAGCGGTGAGGAACCTCACTCTTAGCCTCACTGTGGATAGCTGATGAGCAACCAGCAGCAGTCCCAGGGGACTTGCTCTGCCAGCTTTTTCTCAGAAAGTCTAGGAGTGTACAAGTCAGAGCAATGTCTCCTTCCTTGAATCCATGCAGAAAAAAG
Organism: Mirounga leonina; assembly: GCF_011800145.1. NCBI lineage: Eukaryota > Metazoa > Chordata > Mammalia > Carnivora > Phocidae > Mirounga > Mirounga leonina. Next base: position 2,411,352 of record NW_023270374.1, read on the forward strand.
TGGCTCTTTTCTTGTAATTAGCAAGTTCTGCATTTTTTCTTATTTTTCCATGTCCTGCAGAGGGTACATATGAGAAAACGTAAACATATGACAGCACTTTGCTTCATTTCTTGTCTTCTAGGGTATGGATTACCAATGAAAACCTGTAGTGTCCTTGGTATTGCCCCATAATGCATCCTCACTCATTCATTCATTCAACCAACAGATATTAACTGTTGACTTAATGCCATTAGAGATGCAGCATTCAGTGATGGTCATGGTCCTACCCTTGAGTGATGAAAACAGACAGACACATACACACACACAGACTGTAACAAAGAAGGTTGGGACATTCTTGTGTGTTATGAAGGAAGCAAATGGAATGGAATAGAACCTAATCCTGTTTGACCCACTTGAAAATAAATGAGCCATGGGGCACCTGGGTGGCTCAGTCGGTTAGGCGTCTGCCTTCGGCTCAGGTCATTATCCCAGGGTTCTGGGATCAAGCCCTGCATTGGGCTCCCTGCTCAGTGGAAAGCCTGCTTCTCCCTTTCCCTCTGCTGTTCCCCCTGCTTGTGCTCTCTCTCTCTCTGTCAAATAAATAAAATATTAAAAAAAATAAATGAGCCATAAAGAATAAGTGAGAAGAGTAAGAAGGTGAAGACTGGCTTTAGATAGAATTGTCAAGAGAAGGCCTCTTTAGAGTGGACATTTAAGCCAGGTTATTTATTTTTTTAAAAAAGATTTTATTTATTTGTTTGACAGAGAGAGAGAGAGGGAACACAAGCAGGCAGAGGGAGAGGGAGAAGCAGACTCCCTGCTGAACAGGGAGCCTGATGTGGGGCTCGATCCCAGGACCCTGGGATCATGACTTGAGCTGAAGGCAGATGCTTAACTGACTGAGCCACCAGGTACCCCTAAGCCAGGTCTTAAAGATGAGGAAGGAAAGATCATTTTAGGCAAAGGGAACAGTTAATGCAAAGGCCCTGGGGTAGACAAGATTTTGGAATGTTGAAGGAGTGGACGGATGAGACTCATGGCTGGTGCACAATGTTGGTAGGGAAACAGGATGAGGCTGGAGGGGTTTACAGAGACAAATGACTTTGGGCCCAGATGTCAAGGAACAGAGAATTTTGTTGGGAAGCCAAGGAAAAGTTTTAGGCATGGCAGTGACAGAATTCATGTGTGTTAAAGGGCATCACACCACACCTCTGTGGGAATGGGTTGGTGAGCGGGAGGTGATGGTGGGGATGGTGGGGGTGGTGGAGGGGGCATGGGGAGGGTGTGGGAGATGTGAGGGGGTGGGGGTGGGGTGCAGGCCACTTGGAGACGTTCGAAGTACATTTGACCCTTGAATAACACGGGTATGAACAATGCGGTTCTGCTTAAATGCAGATTGTTTTTTATACATTCAGTACAGGGCTGTAAATGTATTTTCTCTTCCTTTTGATTTTCTTAATAACATTTTCTTTTCTCTAGCTTATTTTATCTTAAAAATACAGTATATAATACATACAACATACAAAATATGTGTCAATCGACTGTTTATGTCTTGATAAGGTCAACAGGAGGCTACTAGTAGTTAAGTTTCTGAGGAGACAAAAGCTGTACATGGATTTTTGGCTGCACGAGGCGGGGTCGGTGCCCATAGCACTTGCATTGTTGAAGGGTCACCTATGATTGGGGAAAGAGGTCCCAGCGTCCAGGGGAGGCAGTAACAGTGAAAACAGAGAAAAGGAGGCATGGGTGAGAGCTGGAGATTGCATCACAGGAACTGCTGCTGGAGGGGGGAGGAAAAGGGAAGCATCAGGATTTCCACAGCTGGAGGAAGCCAGAGCCCCTTCTGACCCCATGCAGGGCATGGCATCCCTGAGGCACCCAGGTGGGGCAGTCCTGAGGCAGTTAGAAAAGTCACCACTGGAGCACGGCCCAGAAATTGGCCCCGGGTTTACCATCATGAGTCATCATGATTAACAGGGTTATTCGCCTTCTTGGGAATAAATGAGCTTGTCTATAGTGAGGAGGTTGTTCAGGGCCAGAGATGTGGGGCCTGGCCTGTGCCACCGGGGCAGGTGGTGGACAGGCCGGGCTGGGGAGACCTAGAGACTGTCTTGTGTCCAGTGGAGGGGAGAGGGCAGGCAGGGGAAGGAGCCGGTGGGCAGTGGGTCCCTGAGGACCCTGAGTACTGGTGTGGGACAGGCTGGAGGCAGCCGCCAGGGCCCAGGGCGGTGAGGAGAGGAGGGGAAGGGGCAGGCACTGTTCGTTTCCACCTTTGTTCAGGGAAGTAGGAGCAGAGGACTTGAGTGGGCGAAAGAAGGGGGAAGGAGGGCCAAGGGGAGCGGGTCCTGTGTGGGAGAAGCCCCGGGGACCCGAGGACTGCCTGGCGTGGCGGGGTGGCGGTGTTTTGCTGGACCCGGTGGGGCATGAAGCCAGGAGGGGCTGTCGGTGGTGAGAAAGCTGAGGGAGGTATCAGCAGCCAGTGTCGGGGTGAAGCTGGACCGAGCAGCGGGGTGTGGGAGCCCAGGAGCTGAAGGAGGGAGGGAGGTGGTGGAGCCAGGCTGGACTGTTGGAAATCTGGCTTTAGCTGTGGTTGAAGGTGATGGGGTCGAGATGATGCCAGTTGGTGACTTCTTTCTTGAAGTCGCTTCTCTATCTTGGTAATTACCTGCAGGGTGATTTTTTCAGAGGCACCAGGGGTGCGTCATCTGAAATGTCACTTCTGATTGGGAAACCGCGTCTCCCCCGGTCACAGGGCTGCAGGACATCAGGCTGTCCGACGGCCCCTGCATGCACAGCTGAGGCGGGAACAGGCTGCATGAAAGGCTGCAGACAGACCCCAGACAGAAGAGGAACGCCGCCAGTCGTGGGAGACGGGGCCTGAGGTACAGACAGAGCAGGAGGGACAAGGCTGGGCCAGGGGAGAGCCGCCCCAGAAGAGGCCGGCTGCAGGCAGGAGGAGGAGAGGGAGGCCTGGGCGTCCAGGCATCGCTGACCCTCTCCCCTACGCCTGCACAGTTGCCCCTTGCCTCATATGCATTAATCATCTCCCATGGTGTCCTTGAGTCAGGAATTCAGATAGGGTGGGTGACTTGTGTTTGCTCCATGACGGGTCCTCAGCTGGGAGATGTGATGGCCAGGGACTTCAATCATTGGAAGATTCGCCCCCCACAAGCTGTGGGCTGCTGGCTCTTAGCCGGGATGCCACGTGTGTCTCCCGGCACAGCCTGGCCTTCCTCACAGTGTGGCTGGTCCCACGGGCAAGCACGGGGCCGGGGAGCGTGAGCGAGAAAGGGAACAGACGCCGGTGGTAGCTGACCCTTGTCACTTTACTTACACCTCCAGGAGGTCCCAAGGCGTGGTGTCCATCCTTCCCTGTTGGAGGTATTTCGGGGTGTAGGGGATGTGGGCCCACCTGTGGGTGGGAGGGGTGTGGCTCACATCTAAGAAGAGCTGTGGCATGGGACCGCCACAGGCCCCTTGGGCACACAGACTCCATCACACCTTCTCAACTCTGAGGAAGGACCACACATCTGACTGACTTTTTTACTGACTCACTTTCATCTCAGAGTTTTGTAAAGTAAGTTCTTAGATGGAAAGAAACCCTAAGTGCCCCTTCTGGCTGATTTGGGGGAGAGAAGGAGTCCTGGAAAGTTGCTCCCAGGGAACTCCTGGGCAGAATCTCCCGGAGCCTGGAAGGCTCTTCATTCCGTGGAGAATGGACCTGTGCGGGCTGCCAAGGGGACCAGGAAGGACCTCAGGTGGAACTCAGGAATTCAGCGAGGAGTGGGCGGGTTTGGCTCTGAGAGCCTGGCTTGGCTTCAGCAACTGCCTCACTTACTTGACCGTGACCCAGGCCTCACCTTCCCTCTCTGTCTTTCTCTTTTGCTTGCTGTTTTGTAAAAACAATACCGTGTGCAGACTTAGGTAACCCAGGCCATGCAGGTAACTCTCCCAGAGGCTGTGGCTCACGGCAGTTAAGCGAGAGGGGCAGTAAAGATGGTGCCAAGTAAGAACATACTAGCCTCAGCAGGGGGAGGCTTTACTGGCAAGGAGGAGGGGAGGACTGCCACAGGGAGAGCGCTGTGACCTGAGGTCTATGGCGTGTCCAGGGTTAGACACTAAGGGTCTTCCTTTCATAGGGAGGATTGGACAAGGCTGGGAAGAACCAGCGGTGCAGTGGGGTGAACGGGTGGAGGTAGCATGGTGTATCACCCCGACATCCGCCTGTTCTCAGGAGGGGCTGCACGGAGGGCTGTGTGCTGGCTCAGGCTGGGAGTGGGCAAAGTTCAGGGCCTGGGGAAAGGAGAGACTGCTAACCCAAGTTTGATTGAGGAGCATTTTGTTTAGGTTGGTTAGTAGGTTCGACACAGTTCAGCTAACAAGAGGCAAAGAATGGGGGTTTGGAGGGCCTGTGCTGGCCTTGTTGCAGGTAAACAGGGGACAGAAAGGGTGAGTCTCATCTAAGTTGTACAGGGAAGTAGTCTTTTGTGGTAAGATCTTTCCAGAACACAAAAGGGGGGGATTTCTTACCTTCGCTGTCTTCCAGGAACACTGGGCTCAGTAAAGGTCAGCCTTCCCTGGTGGTTTCCAAAGGCAGGCCTGTGCACACACTGACTCACCCTGCGCTGGGCCTGTGCACATCAGGACTGAAGACGCAGTGGTGAGCTAGCCGGCCTGGCTGTCTAATCAGCACCACGCAGAGTAAGCTCCCTTAGGGTTTCTTTCCAGGACTAGATGCAGGCTAGCTGACTTGTGTGAAGGTCCCAGCAACACGGCTGGCCCATACCAGGGCCTGCTGTCCCCAAGGTGTCCGAGGGGCCGGGTATCCCTGCAGGGGCCACGGGAGGTTGGGGTATGGGTTGCAGGTCGCTGGGGAGGATTTGGGTCCCCATCCTGCAGGGTCGTTGGTTCCTGACGAATGGATGTTCCTCTCAGGGTGGGTTTAGATAGTTGATTCAAGGTGTTCTCTCCTTCTGAAGCTGATGTGTGTCTGGAAAAGACTGTCCGAGAATTCCATCACAGATCAAAGCCATTCATCATTTTACGATCATTTCTGTAATGTTATAGAGCTTTCAGAATAAAGAGCTTGCTGTAACTTTAAGTCCCAGTTCTCCTGTGTCAATTCACACAGTCTGGGAAGCTGTGCTTAGGAAAGGCCGTGCTTTGATTCTATCCCATGTCACGGCTTTCTGGCTTATATATCAGAGCTACAGCATCATGTTTGGATCTATGCATCAGTAAAGCTGCCATGGCAGGCAAAACTCAGGCCTTACATATCATGTGCCCATCCCATATAAAACATAATAGTTAAGCAATCGACTCCTTTGGAATTTTTTGAGTAAATTTGGATTTTGTATATTTCCTATATTTTGTATATCATAACTCAATGATGGTGAAATTTCCTTGGACTCTGATTCTGGTTTCAAAGCACTGAATGGGTGTGTATTGACCTGCGCCCGATCACCAGAGATCTACAAGCTTAGCATGGTGGCGGGCAGCGCAGGGCACAGTCGGCTGGAATACTAGGTGAGCACAAACAATCCATGGAATGGGGCAGGCTGGGGCGGTCCCTGACTTCTGGAATCAGCGGCTGTCAGCGAGAGGTTTATGGAGTTCTGTGGATTGGTAAACATTTTCAGGTGACCCAGGGTTTCCACTCAAGATGCTGCATGAGCAGAGAGAGATGGCTTCAGGGTCCCGTCTGTGGCTCATCCTCCACAGAAGGCTCATCCTGGCCTCGGCTGACAGCACGAGGAGTGGAGTGTGTCCAAGGACGGTGTTGGGCGGAGACCTCAGCCCTTCCTCACGAGACCCATAGAATGAACCCAGAAGCGGATGGGGAAATGTAAAAGTAAACATTAATATTGGGGAATCCTGGATAAGACACAAAATGAGAACTGCAACAAAAAAGAGAGCCGCAACCCACAAGTGGTCACAAAATAAGGGACATGGCACTTTGGTAAGCGGCTGCTGCTGTCTCCTTGCCCCTCCCCAGTGTGGCCCTGCCCTGCCCAGTGCCCCTGCCGACTGTATCCCGTGCCCCTGGGTCATGGCACTTCTGTCCCCGCCCCTCCTTGCTCAGTACCATGCCTCATGGTGGCTGCACCCTGGGTGGCTCCAGTCCCGCGAGGCTGCAGGGACATAGAGCACCCCCCACTTCAGCCCCAGGGCATGCACCACTTCTAGGATCATCCATCCCTGGTGCCTCATCATCCCTGGTTGTTCCCTTATACCGGAGTACGTCTCCCTCCATTAAAGGCTCCTATCTGAACCATCTGAGTCAAAATCGGTTTTCAGCCAGCACCCCGACGAAATAATAAGAAAGAACTTTTTAATGACGCCAAAGCAGAACACGCTTCCTTGGGAGTTCCTGCCATTAAAGATGCTCGGGTGACTCTGGATGATGTGTCAGTTCAGGAAGCAGATGCCAAGATGAAATCTGACATGCAGGAGATTCACTGGGGAGCTCCCTGTCTGTAAAGGAGAAAGGATCGAGGAAGCCAGTGCAATGCAGCTCTGACACCTGGGAAAGGAGAGTGCGAAGGATAGACAGTTGGGGAGGGGGCGCTCTGAGAAACCCTAGCCAGCCCAGGGCGAGCCCTGGTGCCAAAGTTGCCCACTGGGTCCCACTGGGCAGGATGGCCTGGCTCTAGGCCAACCTGCCATGCTCAGTCATCAGCTGGGAGCAGCCTGGGGACAGCGAGGCCTTGGTGGGAATGCCACAGTGGACCTGGAGGTGCGACAGCTGAAGGCTGTTCACCAGCTTCTCCTGGAGAGAGACCTGAACAGCACACCTCCATGGGCTCCACCTTCTGGGTGAGGTCTCGGGGGCCAGGGAGCTGGGACAGGTTGACCTCCAGATTCTCTGCATGTGTTTCTGAATTCACTTTAGGTCAGGCATGGGCTGTCCCTATCACTGTCTTCCTGCGTGGGACTTGTCCAGGTGAACTTCCCTGTCACAGTCACCACCCACTGTGGACTAGGGGTCCACCTTACTCCAGTGTGACCTCATTTTAACTTAAGTACATCTGCAATGACCCAGTTTCTAAACTAAGGTCATATTTTGAGGTCCTTGGGGTTGGTTAGGACTTCAACATGAATTTTGAGGGAGCAGGAAACAATTCAGCCTATAACAGTCATCTGGGATGTTCAGCCCACTTGTGCCTCCAGATGACTCGAGCCATAGCTACCGTGCAGAGACCCTGAGTGAGAACTGTCCAAGTGGAACCTAGTCAACCCAGGACTGTGAGAGTTAATAAATAGTAGTTTTTAGTTACTGAGTTTGGGGTGGTGTTTACACAATAGCTGACCATGACCCTAGTTTTTGGAAGGTAATTAAGTATCAGGCTGCAAACACTGATTTTTGAAGATGCTAAGGTCCAGGGTGGACCACCCCCCTATGTTTTGGGGGAGAGGCCTAATGGTATGCTGACAAGGTAAGAGTCAAAACAACGTTCCTATGAATGGCAGGTTACTCTACTTCATGGTGGTATTTGCAAGAGGCCCCCTGCACTTTGTCAGTGACTCTAGAAGAATCTTGTTTTTATCCTTGGGCAGACGGCAGGCCCCTGTGCTCGCATGAGGTCTGGCCCCTGGGCAGTCAGCTGAAAATCATCCCAGGCCAGGAGCTCGGGTCTGAGCACTGATTGCTTCTCCACTCAGCCTGCGGAGTCTGTCACCAACGTCATCGTGACAAACAGCAGCATCACGGCGGTTTATTATGTTCTGGAAAGCCAAAACCAGGCTGTGGGTTGATGCTCTTTCTGCTTCACTAATGTAGAAACTGAGTCTCACTGCGGAGGCCACCCAGCTAGAGACAGAGGAGCTGGGATTCGACCAGGCTCACCCACCCACGTGGGGCGTGGGAACAGAATTGTGTGTGTGTAGGATGGACGGAGGAGGAAGGGTAGTGAGGATTGGAACAAAAGGCTCCTGTTCTCCAAAGTTCTGCTGGAGCGTTGGTTATGTGGGCCTGGGAATCTGTGTTTTGTTGGTTTGTTTGTAAATAACAAAAATGAATTGTTTTCTAGGTGGTTCTCCTCCTCAGACTCCTCTGGGAACTAGTGTGTCTAGCCCCGCCCCTAGTGCTTTCAGAGTCAATGATTGGTCGGTTTCAGTTTCCACCCAGAGGGACTGGGGTGAAGCTCAGGGCCAACCACCCCAGTACCTGTGAGGCCCGCTGCTGGTGCGTCCAGCTCATGCCTTTCCCGCTTCAGGAGGAAAGGCTACTACCATGCAGAAGGCCCAGAGCAGCTTACAGACGGCAGCTCCCGTTAGAAACCACAGCACCTTTCTCTCATCAGTCACTGCCGACCCCTGGAACGCGGTGGTAGCCCTCCCAGGATTATCTGCATCTTCTTGTGGGAAGAGTGCTGGCATGGCCAGTACCACTACGTCGCCACCTCCAGGGACCCCCACGTACCTGGGAGTTTGTCCTGGACCCATTTTGGGGTGACTTGCAAGGGCAGGTTCAGACTTGCCACTCATAGCTTTAGGCTGGCGTGTCCTCTCCCTGGATCATTCCTGTTTCCCATCTTCATTGTTTTTAAAATTGTATATATATATATTAAATTTTATAAATATTACCTCTTAAATTGTATATATTAGAAATATACTTTATATGTGTATTTGTGTATATATGTATATAAACATATATATTAAAAACTGAAAAGCACAGAGAACAAAATAGCACTCACATGCCCTCCAAAGTGCACCAATGTTAACCTTTTGTCATATAATCTTAAAAAAAATTTTATCGTTATGTTAATCACCATACATTACATCATTAGTTTTAGATGTAGTGTTCCATGATTCATTGTTTGTGCATAACACCCAGTGCTCCATGCAGAATGTGCCCTCCTCAATACCCACCACCAGGCTAACCCATCCTCCCACCCCCCTCCCCTCTAGAACCCTGTTTGTTTTTCAGAGTCCATCGTCTCTCATGGTTCATCTACCCCTCCGAGTTCCCCCGCTTCATTCTTCCCCTCCCGCTACCTTCTTCTTCTTCTTTTTTTTTTTTTTAACATATATTGCATTATTTCTTTCAGAGGTACAGATCTGAGATTCAACGGACTTGCACAATTCACAGTGCTTACCAGAGCACATACCCTCCCCAGTGTCTATCACCCAGTCACCCCATTCCTCCTACCCCAATCCCCACTCCAGCAATCCTCAGTTTGTTTGCTGAGATTAAGAATTCCTCGTATCAGTGAGGTCATATGATACATGTCTTTCTCTGATTGACTTATTTCGCTGAGCATATTACCCGCCAGTTCCATCCATGTCATAGCAAATGGCAAGATCTCAGTCCTTTTGATGGCTGCATAATATTCCATTGTATATATACACCACTTCTACTTTATCCATTCATCTGTCGATGGATATCTAGGCTGTTTCCACAGTTTGGCTATTGTGGACATTGCTGCTATAAACATCGGGGTGCACATACCCCTTTGGATCCCTACTTTTGTATCTTTGGGGTAAATACCCAGTAGTGCAATTGCTGGATCATATGGTAGCTCTATTTTCAACTTTTTGAGGAACCTCCATACTGTTTTCCAGAGTGGTTCCACCAGCTTGCATCCCACCAACAGTGTAGGAGGGTTCCCCTTTCTCCGCATCCCCGCCAACATCTGTCGTTTCCTGACTTGTTAATTTTAGCCATTCTGACTGGTGTGAGGTGGTATCTCATTGAGGTTTTGATTTGAATTTCCCTGATGCCGAGCGATACTGAGCACTTTTTCATGTGTCTGTTGGCCATTTGGATGTCTTCTTTGGGAAAATGTCTGTTCATGTCTTCTGCCCATTTCTTGATTGGATTCTTTGTTCTTTGGGTGTGGAGTTTGATAAGTTTTTTATAGATTTTGGATACTAGCCCTTTATCTGATATGTCATTTGCAAATATCTTGTCCCATTCTGTCGGTTGTCTTTTGCTTTTGTTGACTGTTTCCTTTGCTTTACAAAAGCTTTTTATCTTGATGAAGTCCCAATAGTTCATTTTTGCCCTTGCTTCCCTTGCCTTTGGTGATGTTTCTAGGAAGAAGCTGCTGCGGCTGAGGTCGAAGAGGTTGCTGCCTGTGTTCTCCTTTAGGATTTGGATGGACTCCTGTTTCACATTGAGGTCTTTCAACCATATGGAGTCTATTTTTGTATGTGGTGTAAGGAAATGGTCCAGTTTCATTCTTCTGCATCTGGCTGTCCAATTTTGCCAACACCATTTGTTGAAGAGACTGTCTTTTTTCCATTGGACATTCTTTCCTGCTTTGTCAAAGATGACTTGACCATAGAGTTGAGCGTCCATTTCTGGGCTCTCTATTCTGTTCCATTGATCTATGTGCCTGTTTTTGTGCCAGTACCATACTGTCTTGATGATGACAGCTTTGTAATAGAGCTGGAAGTCCGGCATTCTGATGCCGCCAGCTTTGCTTTTCTTTTTCAACATTCCTCTGGCTATGCGGGGTCTTTTCTGGTTCCATACAAATTTTAGGATTATTTGTTCCATTTCTTTGAAAAAAGTGGATGGTATTTTGATGGGGATTGCATTGGATGTGTAGATTGCTCTAGGAAGCATTGACATCTTCACAATATTTGTTCTTCCAATCCATGAGCATGGAACGTTTTTCCATTTCTTTGTGTCTTCCTCAATTTCTTTCATGAGTATTTTATACTTTTCTGAGTACAGATCCTTTGCCTCTTTGGTTAGATTTATTCCTAGGTATCTTATGGTTTTGGGTGCAATTGTAAATGGGATCGATTCCTTAATTTCTCTTTCTTCTGTCTTGCTGTTGGTGTATAGGAATGCCACTGACTTCTGTGCATTGATTTTATATCCTGCCACTTGACTGAATTCCTGTATGAGTTCTAGCAGTTTTGGGGTGGAGTCTTTTGGGTTTTCCACATAAAGTATCATATCATCTGCAAAGAGTGAGAGTTTGACTTCTTCTTTGCCAATTTGGATGCCTTTGATTTCTTTTTGTTGTCTGATTGCTGAGGCTAGAACTTCTAATACTATGTTGAATAGCAGTGGTGATAGTGGACATCCCTGCCGCGTTCCTGACCTTAGGGGGAAAGCTCTCAGTTTTTCCGAATTGAGAATGATATTCGCTGTAGGTTTTTCATAGATGGCTTTTATCATATTGAGGTATGTACCCTCTATCCCTATACTCTGAGGAGTTTTGATCAAGAAAGGATGCTTTACTTTGTCAAATGCTTTTTCTGCATCTATTGAGAGGATCATATGATTCTTGTTCTTTCTTTGGTTAATGTATTGTATCACGTTGATTTATTTGAGGATGTTGAACCAACCTTGCAGCCCAGGGATAAATCCCACTTGGTTGTGGTGAATAATCCTTTTAATGTACTGTTGGATCCTATTGGCTAGTATTTTGGTGAGAATTTTTGCATCATCAAGGATATTGGTCTGTAATTCTCCTTTTTGATGGGGTCTTTGTCTGGTTTTGGGATCAAGGTAATGCTGGCCTCATAAAATGAGTTTGGAAGTTTTCCTTCCATTTCTATTTTTTGGAGCAGTTTCAGAAGAATAGATATTAATTCTTCTTGAAATATTTGGTAGAATTCCCCTGGGAAGCCATCTGGCCCTGGGCTTTTGTTTATTGGGAGATTTTTGATGACTGCTTCAATTTCCTTAGTGGTTATAGGTTTGTTCATGTTTTCTATTTCTTCCTGGTTCAGTTTTGGTAGTTGATACATCTCTAGGAATGCAGCCATTTCTTCCAGGTTATCTAATTTGCTGGCATAGAGTTGCTCATAATATGTTCTTATAATTGTTTGTATTTCTTTGGTATTGGTTGTGATCTGTCCTCTTTCATTCATGATTTTGTTGATTTCGGTCATTTCTCTTTTCTTTTTGTAAGTCTGGCCAGGGTTTTATCAATCTTGTTAATTCTTTCAAAGAACCAACTCCTAGTTTCGTTGATCTGTTCTACTGTTCTTTTGGTTTCTATTTCTTTGATTTCTGCTCTGATCTTTATTATTTCTCTTCTCCTGCTGGGTTTAGGCTTTATTTGCAGTTCTCTCTCCAGCTCCTTTAGGTGTAGGGTTAGGTTATGTACTTGAGACCTTTCTTGTTTCTTGAGAAAGGCTTGTATTGCTATATACTTTCCTCTTAGGACTGCCTTTGCTGCATCCCAAAGATTTTGAAGACTTGTGTTTTCATTTTCATTGGTGTCCATGAATTTTTTTTTAACTCTTTTTTAATTTCCTGGTTGACCCATTCATTCTTGAGTAGGATGCTCTTTAGCCTCCATGTATTTGAGTTCTTTCCGACTTTCCTCTTGTGATTGAGTTCTAGTTTCAAAGCATTGTGGTCTGAAAATAGGCAGGGAATGATCCCAATCTTTTGGTACCGGTTGAGACCTGATTTATGACCTAGGATGTGATAGATTCTGGAGAATGTTCCATGGGCACTAGAGAAGAATGTGTATTCCGTTGCTTTGGGATGGAATGTTCTGAATATATCTGTGAAGTCCATTTGGTCCAGTGTCTCATTTAAAGTCTTTATTTCCTTGTTGATCTTTTGCTTAGACGATCTGTCCATTTCAGTGAGGGGGGTGTCAAAGTCCCCCACTATTATTGTATTGTTGTCAATGTGTTTCTTTGCTTTTGTTATTAATTGCCTTATATAATTGGCTGCTCCCATGTTAGGGGCATAGATATTTACAATTGTTAGATCTTCTTGTTGGATAGACCCTTTAAGTAGGATATAATGTCCTTCCTCATCTCTTATTACAGTCTTTGGTTTAAAATCTAATTTGTCTGATAGAAGGATTGCCACCCCAGCTTTCTTTTGGTGTCCATTAGCATGATAAATGGTTTTCCACCCCCTCACTTTCAATCTGGGGGTGTCTTTGGTTCTAAAATGAGTGTCTTGCAGACAGCATATCAATCAGTCTTGTTTTTTAATCCAATCTGATAGCCTGTGTCTTTTGATTGGGGCATTTAGCCCATTTACATTCAGGGTAACTATTGAAAGATAGGAATTTAGTGCCATTGTGTTGCCTGTAAGGTGACTGTTACTGTATATTGTCTGTGTTCCTTTCTGGTCTATGTTGCTTTTAGGGTCTCTCTTTGCTTAGAGGACCCCTTTCAATATTTCTTGTAGGGCTGTTTTCGTGTTTGCAAATTCCTTTAGTTTTTGTTTGTCCTGGAAGCTTTTTATCTCTCCTTCAATTTTCAATGACAGCCTAGCTGGATATAGTATTCTTGGCTGCATATTTTTCTCATTTAGTGCTCTGAATATATCCTGCCTGTCCTTTCTGGCCTGCCAGGTCTCTGTGGATAGGTCTGTTGCCAATCTTATGTTTCTACCATTGTAGGTTACAGATCTCTTCTCCCGAGCTGCTTTCAGGATTTTCTCTTTGTCTCTGAGACTCGTAAGTTTTACTATTAGATGTCGGGGTGTTGACCTATTTTTATTGATTTTGAGAGGGATTCTCTGTGCCTCCTGGATTTTCATGCCTGTTTCATTCCCCAAATTAGGGAAGTTCTCTGCTATAATTTGCTCCATTATACCTTCTGCCCCTCTCTCTCTTTCTTCGTCTTCTGGGATCCCAATTATTCTAATGCTGTTTCGTCTTATGGTATCGCTTATCTCTCGAATTCTGCCCTCGTGATCCGGTAGTTGTTTATCTTTCTTTTTCTCAGCTTCTTTATTTTCCATCATTTGGTCTTCTATATCACTGATTCTCTCTTATGCCTCATTTATCCTAGTAGTTAGTGCCCCCATATTTGATTGCGCCTCATTAATATCCTTTTTGATTTCAACTTGGTTAGATTTTAGTTCCCTTACTTCTCCAGAAAGGGTTTCTCTAATAACTTCCATGTTTTTTCAAGCCCAGCTAGTATCTTTAAAGTGATGATTCTGAACTCTAGCTCCGACATCGTACTAATGTCCATATTGAGTAGGTCCCTGGCAGTTGGTACTACCTCTTGTTCTTTTTGTTGAGGTGATTTTTTCCATCTTGTCATTTTGTCGAGAGGAGAATAGATAAATGAGAGAACAAAATGTTAACAGGGTAACAACGTCCCCAGAAAATATACTCTAAACAAATCAGAAAAGACCTTCCAGAAAGTGGTCGCTTTTCTGTTCAGAGAGTTCTTGCTATTCTTCTTTTCGATCTCCTATTGAGTTTGTAGGTGTTCAGAATGGTTTGATCCCTATCCAGCTGTATTCCTGAGACCAGACGAAATCCAAGTCTCCTACTCCTCCGCCATCTTGCTCCGCCCCCCTGTCATATAATCTTCAAATTTTGTTTACATATAAAAAATTATAAATTGTAGGTCATGGTGAATCCTCCTTTTCCCCTTCCATCCCCATTAATTTGAGACAGCAAGAGCAGAGCATAAAGCTGCCCTTCTGAGCTTGAGGAGCAGGAAGGTGGACCCCTGCTTTACTTTGCATTTCCCTTAAGACCTAGAAGGGCAGGCATCTTTGGACATTTGTTGGCCACTACGGTTCCTGACTAAGGGATTCTAAAGTTCATTGATCCAGCTAATTTCAGGAAGTAATTCTTCTTATTGGAACTCTGGGTCCAGTGACATGGCTGTCAGGCAGAGTTTGGGACTTGAATCTGACCCATGCCTAATAGCAAAGCACAGGTAACCACATAGACTGCATTATTCAGGGTGACTTTTATAACTCAAGTAGATTATATAAATTTAGATGTAAATACATTATATTTATACGATAAATATATATTATATTTATATTACAAATATATATTATCTTTATATATTTATATTTAAATATATATATATTTTAGACATCACTTGGGTACAATTTATACATTTAGTATTATATAGATGAGAGACAGTTGGCAGGCAAGACAGGCTTCTTGCCATGGAATTGTGTCAGAGGAAGGGATGGAAACCATTTGAAATAATGATCAGGGGGCACCTGGGTGACTCAGTCATTAAGCGTCTGCCTTCAGCTCAGGTCATGATCCCAGGGTCCTGGGATCAAGCCCCGCATCGGACTCCCCTCTCCGCGGGAAGCCTGCTTCTCCCTCTCCCACTCCCTCTGCTTGTGTTCCCTCTCTCACTGTGTCTCTCTCTGTCAAATGAATAAATAAAATCTTTAAAAAAAAAAACAGAAATAGGGGGAGGGGGGAAAGATGGTGGAGGAGTAGGGGACCCTATTTTGACTGGTCCCCGGAATTAAGCTGGATAACTACCAGACCACTCTGAGCACCCATGAAACCAGCCTGAGATGTAAGAAGATCTGGATCCCTACAAACAGAATATCGCAGGCGGTTGGTTTTGAGATATGAAGCAGAGAGCTGTGATTCTGCGGGCAGGTATCGGAGGATAAACAGCAGCGGGAGGGTGCCTGGACGTGGGGATCCTACACCGCCGGTGAGTGACAGCCTTGCACACTGCGGATGGGCACAGACTCGCAGACCAGTAGCGTCGGGAAAGGACATTAAGGCAGCCCCTGGGGTGGACCAGACCGGCGGGGTTGCGCATACGCTAACCACAGCTGCCCGGACAGAAACCGGCACGCCGGTCGCACGCACATGAACTGCAGCCTCCGAGATGGAAACCCGGTGCACTGGGTCCCACTGGTGAACTGCAACCTCCGGGGTGGAAACCCTGAGCGGCGGAGTCGTGCACACGCGAACTGCAGTCCCCAGGACAGGACCCTAAGCGGCGGAGTCGCGTGCGTGCGCACGAACTGGGAGCAGCTGGTAGTTTTAGAAGCACAAAGGGCAGAGACGAGCCCCAACCTGGAGGCAGGACTGGGAGCACTGCGGAGGGGCGCACAACCCAGGACGCTGCAGTTTATAGCAGCACGGACAGAAACGGAGACAGTGTGGCCTGGAGAGCTCACTGAAGAACAGACTGAGGTCTCTCTGCTCTGAGGCAGAGGGTTGGAAATGGTCTCTTCTGCTCTGACTCGCGGAAGAGATATGGAAATCCACCAGGGAAAGGCGCCAGAGAACAAAAGCCCCAAAGACTGATTCCCACTGAGCCCATCCCCCGCCACAGGGGCGCAGGGCAACTCCGCCCAAACAGGGTTGCCTGAGTAACAGCACGGCAGGCCCCTCCCATGGAAGACAGGCTGGGAAAACAAGAGGCCAGCAACCCTAAGGTCCCAAGAAAACAGGTGCATCTTGCTTGGATTCTGGTCAGTAATTTGGACTCTATACATTCCCTCAAACACCCATCAACAGAATGACTAGGAGGAGGAGCCCCCAAAACAGAAAAGACTCAGAGATTATGACTTATGCTCCAGATTTACAAATGGATGCAGATATAACCAAGATGTTGGAGATGGAATTCAGGCTAGCAATTGTGAAGACAATGGCTAGAATGGAGAAATCAATGAATGGCAACATAGAGTATCTAAGGGCAGAAATGAAAGGTGAATTGGCAGAACTTAAAAATGCTATCAGTGAGATCCAATCCAATCTAGATAATCTAACAGCTAGGGTAACTGAGACAGAAGAGAGAATAAGCGATCTGGAAGACAGTATAATAGATAAAAAGGGAAAAGAGGAGGCCAGGGAAAAACAACTCAGAATCCATGAAAATAGAATCAGAGAAATAAGTGACACCATGAGGCGTTCCAATTTCAGAATCATTGGAATCCCGGAGGGAGTGGAGAGAGAGAGAGGGCTAGAAGATATATTTGAGCAAATTGTAGCTGAGAACTTCCCTAATCTGGGGAATGAAACAAACATTCGAGTCCTAGAGGCAGAGAGGACCCCTCCTAAGATCAAGGAAAACAGGCCAACACCCCGGCATGTAATAGTAAAACTTGCAAATCTTAGAACCAAGGAAACCATCTTAAGGGCAGTTAGGGGGAAGAGATTCCTTACATACAGAGGAAGGAACATCAGAATAATGTCAGACCTATTCACAGAGACCTGGCAAGCCAGAAAGGCCTGGCAAGACATATTCAGGGTACTAAATGACAAGAACATGCAGCCAAGAATACTTTATCTGGCAAGGCTTTCATTTAGAATGGATGGAGAGATGCAGAGCTTCCACGACCAGCAGAAGTTGAAAGAATATGTGACCACTAAGCCAGCCCTGCAAGAAATATTAAGGGGGGTTCTATAAAAGGAGAAAGACCCCAAGAGTGGGGGACAGAAATTTACAGGGACAATCTATAAAAACAACATCTTCACAGGCAACATGATGACAATTAATTCATATCTTTCAATAATCACTCTCAACGTGAATGGCCTAAACGCTCCCATAAAATGGCACAGGGTTGCAGATTGGATAAAAAGACAGGACCCATCCATATGCTGTCTACAAGAGACTCATTTTGAACCTAAAGATACATCCTGACTGAAAGTGAAGGGATGGAGATCTATCTTCCATGCCAGTGGATCTCAAAAGAAAGCTGGGGTAGCAATTCTTATATCAGACAAATTAGATTTTAAACTAAAGTCTGTAATAAGAGACACAGAAGGACACTATATCATTCTTAAAGGGTCTATCCAACGAGAAGATCTAACAATTGTAAATATCTATGCCCCCAACATGGGAGCAGCCATCTACATAAACCAACTGTTAACCAAAATAAAGAGTCATATTGATAACAATACATTAATTGTAGGAGACCTCAATACTCCACTCTCAGCAATGGACGGATCATCTAAGCAGAAAATCAACAAGGAAACAAAAGCTTTGAATAATACTTTGGACCAGATGGACCTCATAGATATTTACAGAACATTCCACCCTAAAACAACAGAATACTCATTCTTCTCGAGCGCACATGGAACTTTCTCCAGAATAGACCATATACTGGGTCACATATCAGGTCTCAACTGATACCAAAAGATTGAGATTATTCCCTGCATATTCTCAGACCACAATGCTCTAAAACTGGAACTCAATCACAAGAAAAAAATTGGCAGAAATTCAAACACTTGGAAGCTAAAGACCACTCTGCTCAAGAATGTTTGGGTCAACCAAGAAATCAAAGAAGAACTTAAACAATTCATGGAAATCAATGAGAATGAAAACACATCGGTCCAAAACCTATGGGATACTGCAAAACGGTTCTAAGGGGGAAATACATAGCCATCCAAGCCTCACTCAAAAAAAAAAAAGAAAAATCCCAAATTCACCAACTAACTCTACACCTTAAAGAACTAGAGAAAAAGCAACAAATGATGCCTAAGCCATGCATTAGAAGAGAAATAATTAAAATTAGAGCAGAAATCAATGAATTAGAAACCAGAAACACAGTAGATCAGATCAATGAAACTAGAAGTTGGTTCTTTGAAAAAATTAATAAGATTGATAAACCACTGGCCAGACTTATCCAAAAGAAGAGAGAAAGGACCCAAATTAGTAAAATTATGAATGAAAGGGGAGAGATCACGACCAACAGCAAGGAAAACGAAACAATTATTAGAAATTATTATCAACAACTATATGCAAATAAACTGAGCAATCTGGATGAGATGGAGGCCTTCCTGGAAACCTATCAGCTGCCAAGACTGAAACAGGAAGAAATTGACAACCTGAATAGGCCAATAACCAGTAACGAGATTGAAGCAGTGATCAAAAACTTCCCAAAAAACAAGAGCCCAGGGCCTGATGGATTCCCTGGGGAATTCTACCAAACATTCAAAGAAGAAATAATACCTATTCTACTGAAGATGTTTCAAAAAACAGAAACAGAAGGAAAGCTTCCAGACTCATTCTATGAGGCCAGCATTACCTTAATCCCCAAACCAGACAAAGACCCCATCAAAAAGGAGAATTTCAGACCAATATCCCTGATGAATATGGATTCCAGAATCCTCAACAAAATCTTAGCTAATAGGATCCAACAATACATTAAAAGGATCATCCACCACAACCAAGTGGGATTTATCCCCGGGATGCAAGGGTGGTTCAACATTCGCAAATCAATCAATGTGATAGAACACATTAATAAGAGGAGGGAGAAGAACCATATGGTCCTCTCAATTGATGCAGAAAAAGCATTTGACAAAATACAACATCCTTTCCTGATTAAAACTCTCCAGAGTAGGGGCGCCTGGGTGGCTCAGTTGGTTGGGCAACTGCCTTCAGCTCAGGTCATGATCCCGGAGTCTCGGGATCGAGTCCCGCATCAGGCTCCCTGCTCAGCGGGGAGTCTGCTTCTCCCTCTGACCCTCCCCCCTCTCATGCTCTCTGTCTCTCATTCTCTCTCTCGCAAATAAATAAAATCTAAAAAAAAAAATAAAAAAAAAAAAAAACAACTCTCCAGAGTATAGGGATAGAGGGAACATTCCTCAAGCTCATAAAATCCATCTATGAAAAACCCACAGCAAATATCATCCTCAATGGGGAAAAACTGAGAGCCTTTCCCTTAAGATCAGGAACACGTCAAGGGTGCCCATTCTCACCACTGTTGTTCAACATAGTACTAGAAGTCCTAGCAACAGCAATCAGACAACAAAAAGAAATAACAAGTATTCAAATTGGCAAAGAAGAATTCAAACTCTCTCTTTTCGCAGACAACATGATACTTTAATGTGCAAAACCCAAAAGACTCCACTCCCAAATTACTAGAACTCATCCAGCAATTCAGTAATGTGGCAGGATACAAAATCAATGCACAGAAATCAGTTGCTTTCTTATACACTAACAACACAACTGTTGAGAGAGAAATTAAAGAAACGATTCCATTTATAATAGCACCAAAAACCATAAGATACCTCGGAATAAACCTAACCAAAGAGGTAAAGGATCTATACTCTAGGAACTACAAAAAACTCATGAAAGAAATTGAAGACACAAAAAGATGGAAAAATATTCCATGCTCATGGATCGGAAGAATAAACATTGTTAAAATGTCTATGCTACCCAGAGCAATCTATACCTTCAAGGACATCCTAATCAAAATTCCAATGACATTTTTCAAAGTGCTGGAACAAACGATCCTAAAATTTGTATGGAATCAGAAAAGACCTGAATCAGCAAGGAGATGTTGAAAAAGAAAAACAAAGCTGGGGGCATCACGTTGCCCAATTTCAAGCTCTATTACAAAGCTGTGATCAGCAAGACAGCATGGTACTGGCACAAAAACAGACATACAGACCAATGGAACAGAAGAGAGAACCCAGATATGGACCCTCAACGCTATGGTCAAATAATCTTTGACAAAGCCGGACAAAACATGCAATGGAAAAAAGACAGTCTCTTCAATAAATGGTGCTGGGAAAATTGGACAGCCACATGCAGAAGAATGAAACTCGACCATTCTCTAACACCATTCACAAAGATAAACTCAAAGTGGATGAAAGACCTCCATGTGAGACAGGAATCCATCAAAATCCTAGAGGAGAACATAGGCAGTAACCTCTTTGACATCGGCCACAGCAACTTCTTTCAAGATACATCTCCCAAAGCTAGTGAAACAAAAGCAAAAATGAACTTTTGGGACTTCATCAAGATAAAAAGCTTCTGCACAGCAAAGGAAACAGTCAACAAAACAAAGAGGCAACCCACAGAATGGGAGAAGATATTTGCAAATGACACTACAGACAAAGGGCTGGTATCCGAAATCTATAAAGAACTTCTCAAACTCAACACCCAAAAAACAAATAATCAAGTCAAAAAGTGGGCAGAAGAGATGAACAGACACTTCTCTGAAGAAGACATACAAATGGCTAACAGACACATGAAAAAATGTTCATCATCATTAGCCATCAGGGAAATCCAAATCAAAACCACACTGAGATACCACCTTACACCAGTTAGAATGGCAAAAATGGACAGGGAAAGGAACAACAAATGTTGGAGAGGTTGTGGAGAAAGGGGAACCCTCTTACACTGTTGGTGGGAATGCAAGTTGGTACAGCCACTTTGGAAAACAGTGTGGAGGTTCCTCAAAAATTTAAAAATAGAGCTACCCTATGACCCAGCAATTGCACTCCTGAGTATTTACCCCAAAGACACAGATGTAGTGAAAAGAAGGGCCATATGCACCCCAATGTTCATAGCAGCAATGTCCGCAATAGCCAAACTGTGGAAAGAGCCGGGATGCCCTTCAACAGATGAATGGATAAAGAAGATGTGGTCCATATATACAATGGAATATGACTCAGCCATCAGAAAGGATGAATACCCAACTTTTACATCAACATGGATGGGACTGGAGGAGATTATGCTACGTGAAATAAGTCAAGCAGAGAAAGTCAATTATCATATGGTTTCACTTATTTGTGGAACATAAGGAATAACATGGAGGACATTAAGAGAAGGAAGGGAAAAATGGGCAGGAGGAATTGGAGGGAGAGATGAACCATGAGAGACTATGGACCTGAGAAACAAACAGGGTTATAGAGGGGAGGGGGAGGGGGGACTGGTTAGCCTGGTGATGGGTATTAAGGAGGGCACGTACTGCATGGAGCACTGGGTGTTATACGAAAACAATGGATTGTGGATCACTACATCAAAAACTAAAGATGTATTGTATGGTGACTAACATAACATAATAAAATTAAAAAAAATAAAAAAGAAATGACAGAAAAAAAAAGAAATAATGATCAGGCAGCTATTTTTGATTCAGAGAAATATGGTTTACGCAGCTTCCCTTAAAGTACAGTGGGATGAGGACCCTGTTCCCCTCCCTCCAAGTTGACATTTAGAGGTGAGGGAGGTTTGGCAGAATGGTGGGGTCCTTTCAAGGAGAAGAGGTGGGGTCATTCTGAGAAATTCCTGTTTCGATGGTACCTGCCCATGGGAGCTCTGTTCTCTAGCACTCTAGCTAGTGTCACCCTGGTACGCGTGGCCCAGAGGTGACACCAACTGCCTGCCCCAAGCCATCCAAGTCTGGCTGACAACTCACTGGAGTCCCGTAGTACATTTGAACACAGCTCATCTGTCAGGGAGTTAAAAGTGGGTCTCACTGCTGATTATTTTTCAGAATAGGCTTCCAAAAGCTGCTTACTCATGAAGAAATCATTCTTTCCCTGGAGCCTGGTGGGACCATGGACACTGTCACCACAGTGCTGATCTCTGCCAAGAGAGCTCACCTCTGCATCAGCGTCCGTGACATCTGGATCCTCTCTGCATGGCTCAGGGGTCCACCCTTTCCTCCCTGCCCCCCATCCACACTCCCCTGTGGCCTGCAGCCTAGGAATGCCTAGGGATGCACGTCTCCTTGGTGGAAATAGCCAGGGCTAAGGTCTGGGTGTGGCCAGCCTGTCGTTGTGGCACCTTGGCTCCACGTTCTTCCCAGAACAAAGCGCCCTTCCCCTTCCCTGCCATCACTTCCTGGAATCACAGCTCACGATGCCTGACATTTGCCCTGAGAATTGCCTCTTCTGAATCTTTGCTGGTGAATTTTTCTGAGGGGTGGAAGGGCCAGGAAGAGAAGAAGCAGAACCTCGCTGACGCCATCTAGAGGCCCAATTTCATTGGAACAAAAGCCCAGACTCAGGTTCAGAGTTGCGGGAACATTCCAGCCAGTGTCACAGGGAAGCTTCAGGGAGAGGTGCCTGGGAGAAAGTCAGGTCTCCAGACTGCAGGACCCACCCAAAATGATGGTACAGAGGCTGGAAGGCAGGGCCTCTCTAGGCCCACTCCTCCCTGTCCTGCCTCTAGCACTCTGAGCTTCCCCCAGTGTGTTCTCTGGCGAAACCCCACGTGGCAGCTCTGACCTCTCTAGTGAAGGCCAAATTGATGGAGCTCCCAGAGCCTCACCTGTCACAGTGGGGGGCCCCCCTTGCACAGGGCTGAGCCCTTCATCCAAACTCTGCAGCTCTTCAGTTGCAAACAGAGACCAGCCCATCCCTGGTTCAGTGCTCCTTTCACCAGAAATGAACAGGTCGGGGAACACAGCCCCAAGTCAGCCATTTTGCCAGGAGGGAGGTTTTGGAGGGAGGGATTAGGTGGTAAGACTGAGCTCTTGTTTTATAGAGAGGCTTTCAGGGATGTTCCCTTGTGTAAGAGAGCCCAAGGGGAGGGAAGTAAGGAGTTCTGCCCTTGCCTGGAAGCATACCGGCTGGAGGAGGGACCAGCTTGTGGTCCAAGGCCAAAGGCAGCACCTACAAAGGGGGCTTTGGGGGCTTGTGGAATTTGGGGGCTGAATGTACAAATCAGGAAACCTGGCTGAGATCCAGCTCTAGTCTCCTCTGGAAATGGAACTCTTGAGTTGTCTTTGGAGGTTCCCTGGGAGGGTGTGCCCTTGGGATGTGAGGTTCTGGTTCACCAGCATCTCACTTAGTAGGGCAGCCAAGGTGGAGGAGCTGTCATTTATGGAATACCTGCCGTATGCCATGAACATTTTATATATAACATGGTGGCCAAAATTTGTTTCCTTGTAGTTGGCACCAGAGTCCCTATTGGGGAGAACGCTCCTTGTTGAGGAAACGCTTGGAGCCAAGCTGAAACCATCCCTGTCCCTGTGATCCTGTGATTTATAGTGAGAAATATATATTTGGTTTTTGCCCCCAGTTCTGGCACAGAGCTCCTAAAACCCTTGGAATTTCCTGTGGTGAGAGCAAGAAAGGTGTCTTTTGTTATGTTAACAAGGTGACTTTATGTTAACAAGGATGGGGTTGGTTGCCTGGGGACCCAACTTTGTGACTACCTCCTAACTTCTGGAGGTGGTCAGAAATCAATCACCAATGCCCAGTCCACTGTGATTATATAAGGAAGCTTCCATAAAAACTCAGAAGGATGGGATTCAGAGAGCATCCGGCTTGGTGAACGCGTGAAGATTCTGGGAGAGTGGTGCACTTGGAGAGAGTGTGTAAGCACCGTGCCCTTTCCTCACACCTTGCTCTATGCATCTCTATCATCTGGCTGTTCCTGAGTTATTTCCCTTTATAATAAAACCAGTGATACAGTAAGTAAAATTATTCTCTGAGTTCTGTGAACTGCTCTAGCACATTAATCAAACCCAAGGCGGGCGTAGTGGGATCCTTCAGTCTATAGCCAAGCGGCCAGAAGCACAGGGGACAACCAGAACTTGCAATTGGCCTCTGAAGTGGGGACAGCCTTGTAGGGCTGAGCCCTTACTGATGGGGTTTTGGAATATAGGGGAGGTTCAATGGGGTGGAGTCAGGAGCTGACGACTAGGAAAGAATTCTTGAGACGTCTTTGGTGCAAAATGGTCATATCTGAGTCCGTGCATGTATCTCAATGACATTCCAGTCAAAGCCTTGGTAAAATAACCAACGTTTCCAATGATGTCTTGTTACAAGAAGAGATTCTTATTGAACTTATGCAAATGACTATGATTGGCCATGGGAGAAAGAACACTTTGTGAGACCTTTTGAATTCTGGAGGATTCAGGTAGAAAGAAAAGTTAAATGCTTCAATTTGATCACAAATGAGTGTTTTATCACATTTCTGTAAGTTGTTGAGATCTTAAGAGAAAGTCTCCTTAGTCTGGAAGAGTAAACATTAGAGAACCAGCAATGTTTTTCAAAAAAAGAGTACAGAACTATAATCATCTTTTTAGTTTATTTAGTCCCATGTTACTATTTCTTAGTTTGAGTGTAGCTTTAGTTAGTTCTGGAAATTCTTACCCATTTCAGTTTTAAGATTTTAAAGATATTGAATACCTGTATTTGTCCTAAAAGTCCTTTTTGTGAATCTCCTTGAAGATGAAACACATTTTGCAAGAGAATAAGAGCAATTATAAATGACAAAAACTCAGAATAGACATGGTTAAAGATCTGATGAGATGAGAGTTTACAATATAGCTGGCAAGGAAATCAGGTTATTTCTGTGACACGTAACACTTCAATAGCCAGAATATTGAGTGATGATGACCTTATATTAAAACATTAAAACTTTAGGCATTGCATATAACCTCTTAGAACAGTTATAGCATTTACCCAAATGTAACCTAAGGCTTATCATTTGTTTTAACAGTACTTCCGGAGTGACTTAGCATACCAAATGAAAAGCCTAATGAGTTCATTTACAATTTAAATCTTGGGAAGTTTGTTAAAACCTTAGAAAGTTACAGCACATGCCTGAATAGGATTACAGATCATTATAAAACAATTATTTTTATTTAACCAAGGTGACAATAAGAGATTTGAAAGGCAAATATGTAGTGTTCTATAGTCATTAGCAAAACTTAGCTCCTTTATTTTTTTTAATTAATTAATTTTTTAAAAAGATTTTATTTATTTATTTGACAGAGAGAGACACAGTGAGAGAGGGAACACAAGCAGGGGGAGTGGGAGAGGGAGAAGCAGGCTTCCCGTGGAGCAGGGAGCCCGATGCGGGGCTCGATCCCAGGACCTGGGATCATGACCTGAGCTGAAGGCAGACGCTTAACGGCTGAGCCACCCAGGCGCCCCAAAATTTAGCTCCTTTAATATTGAGAAGTTTTAACCAAGTGATCGAAGATCTGATAATGACAAAACATAGACACTGATTTTCTGAACAGACCAGAGGACCAAAAAAAAAAAAACCTTGTTTACATTTTCTTATCCAGAGCAGATGAACAATTCAAGAAACCTTGTGTTTTGAACAGAGAGAATTTCAATCTTATACCAGTGTACCTTTAAAATCCATTCATTTCAATCTTAGTCCTTCCTGACCACACCTAAAATTCCTTTCCAAGGATTTCCCAGTCTTAACTACATTTAGCAGAATTTGTCACTTAATCTCCAGTGAAAGCTAAGTAGTAACCAACTGTTACACCAAAACTTTGAGATGGCAAACTTGTGAATCAGTTGAGCAAAGCATGTTTACCAACAGACTCAGATATCCTTAGTTTCTTTGCAATAAGAAGTCAAAAGCACAAATCTATATCCAGTAATCAATGCTTTAGCACTTTATCCTATTTGAAAAACAGACCTAGATGTCCAATGAATTAATCCCATTTATTATCCAAGCAAACTTTAAAGTTTTAGGTTACCAAAGACTTTGAAAACTATCTTAACTTCTATGAAAACTTTGATGAGACAATTAACCAACATTTTAGTCATCTTTTTGCTAACTTGCAACAGAAATAACATGAGCTTATTTGACCTTCAGTAAACCTCGATGGAATAAATTTCACGGTTAGTGCTGATAACTTGAAAGACATGTCTATCTTAATTAAACCAACAAACTTAACTTAGTTTACATACTGAATTTTGTTCCACCTGGATCCTCCCCATTGCCGATTTTTACCTGAGACACTGGTGCGGAAATCTGGAGTGGGTGGTGTTAGGTCCAGGGGGTGCTCTTCATGCCTTGACAATGAAGGGAGAAGGAGCCATGGTGCCTGAGGCACCGAGGATGGTACAGAAGCCAGTCATGCAGGCTGCCCCCAAGGTGGTGTAGAAACAGAAGGGGGAGGAGGGAGAGAGAAGAGGCAAAGTGCTGCCAGAAGGCAGAGAAAGAGTTCCCGGTTTTAGAGCTCATCACCTCCAACCGGAGCAGACGCCATGTTTTCCCGCCAACAAGGGGGAATAGGCAGTCCATGTTGGGCCAGGGAAGACAGGGACTTTCCCTGAAACAAAGGGAGATTCGGTAGCTGCTTGGGAATATTCCTTAAAGTCCCTGTCCCGAGGGAGACTAACCACATTTGGCTCCAGTTACAGGCATTAACCCGGGAAACGAGTGAGGGAGAAGCTCCCCCCTCTATTAGGAGGAACAGAGAGAAAGAGAGTCAGAGTCCCCTTTGCTAGGAATGGCCTGTGTTTCCTCCAGCAACCTGGGTTTGGTCGGAAGAGGCCTATTTAGATAATTACCATCCAATGTCACAAGGGGGTTTACTAGTGTACACAGCCGGGCAATCACATTCTGCAAGAGGCCCTTAGGTCGGGGTCCTGGTGTAGAGCAATGAAGGCCTAGGTACGGGCAGTGAAGCTACCCTAGGCCCATGTGCCCTATTTCCTGCAGAGGAGATCTAACCGATAGATCCCACTGAGGCCAGGCAGTGTTACAGGAGCTCAGTCCTTTCCTAAGGTTTGTAATCTGAATTGTTTCAAGTGGGTTAAAAGGCACCCCAAGGGAGAGTCCTTGGGAACCAAAGAAGCCTACTGAGGCCATGCTCCCAGAAAAGTAGAGAAGGTCCATTACCAAAATCCCCCCTGACTCCGGGTGGCATCCCACGCAGGATACGTCAGAGGTTCCGTGTGTCAAACGCGACTGGAGGTGTCCCTCAAACAAAAATCGCTATTGATCACCTTCCTGCCTTCCATGAAAGGCCCTGGAAGAATGCCGGCGTCCCTCCCCCACCCATCGCATCCTAGGCTGCCGATGGGTGCCTGGTGAATGGACCGAAACACTCGTGCTGTGCTATCCTATGTACTGAAGGTTGTGTACTGCCCTGCTGTCTTAACCCATGCAAAATACTAGGAAAGTTTTATAAGGGGAAATTATCAAATTTTGTAGCTTTAATAGTTAGTAGAGGACATTGACGGAAAACAGTAAAGATGGAAACCCATCATGATTTAAGCGACATTCCAACACATGTAGTCTTTACAGCCAACTTCCCTAGGAAATGGTCCCTGGTTGGGTTTTAATTCAATCGGGTACTAGTTTCGGCCAGCTCCAGGAGGAGGTCCTGTGGCCAGAAGCAGCTAGACCAGGGATGGTGAAGGGGATCACATTAGATCAATCAGGAGGAAACCTCACATGGGAGTCTTTAAGATTGGCAGCCGTCCTGGTGACTTAGGTGGCTGTCGCGTGCCCAAGACAGACGACATTGTATAAGGACAGCAGTGAAGAGAGGGCATCAAATTTCTGGGTCTTATTACCATCCCAGCCAGGGTACTAACTTCCAGCCAAAAGGCAGGCTTTCCCCTCCCCGTAGAGTAGCCACGGGCTAGAGGATTGCAGCCTGAGCAATTGATATGGAAGTGTTCCAATAAGACCGTACTCCTTGAAGAGCCCCTGGAATGAGAGTAAAGGAAAAGGAGAGAAAGTACTCACCAACTTTGCACCAAAGCTCAGAGTCCAGATGTAAAGACTCAAAGCCCCACGTTCAGGCGCCATATGACGGGGTTTTGGAATATAGGTGAGGTTCGGTAGGGTGGGATCTGGAGCCGATGACTAAGAAAGAATTCTTGAGACGTCTTTTGTGTAAAATGGTGGTTTATTAAAGCATAGGGACAGGACCCGTGGGCAGAAAGAGCTGCTGCCCCAGGGTTGTGAGGGGTGGCTGATTATATACCATGGGGTTGGGGGAGGTAAGGAAAAAGGGAGGTTTCAAAAGAACTTTCATATGCTAAAGAGGACCTCCGGAGACCTTGCCTTTGTCAAGTTAAGGTTGTTTACCCCTCTTGTAAGGCATTAACATGAAGATAGTTGGGAACTTCCTGGAGGAAAATTACACTCCGTCTGCTTCGATTATCTGTCAATAGGCTGCAGGTTATAAAGGCATTTAATTGTATCTACATTTCCTTCTGGAAGCTAGGTTACTGATGATAGGAATGCTTCATTCTTGTAGATTGCTAAGACATTTGTAAACTGAGGGAGACTCATGTCTTGTAGGATTGTTATCTCTATAAGTTAACTTTGTTTCTCCTTTAGGGCAGCCAGGAGTGCCTGAGGAATGTCACATATATTCCATTGGGGGGTGTGGGGTGTCAGCTTCTGCTTTGTCCTCAGCTTGCCTTCTGTTCCCTCATCATTACCTGTGGGATCTGACATTGTCTCCCTGGAGACAGTCAGAAATGAATTGAATCGTAGGACACCCGGCTGGTGTTCGAAAATGGCTTGGATGTGTTGGGAAAAACCCACATGTTGGAATTAAGTACAGAGTATTAGTCCTTCTCTCCCTGGGCTCAGGGGTCTGCTGATTTTAAGACTTCCAAACAAGGGAAAAGAGTCTGGGAGGGAAGGGTGTGGGGGCAAAGGGAGGATCAGGTGGGGAGAGGCTGGGCAAGTAATGGAAGCCTGCATGGTAAACTCTGGGTGCCACTGCTTAGGCCTCAAAACTTTGCAGAAGCCTTAAAAAATGCTCTCAAAGAATATAGGAATGGTCCATAAGCACATGAAGAGGTGCTCAATCTCCTTAAGCATCAGGGAAATGCAAATTAAATCACAATGAAGTTCCACCACAAACCCCATGGGGATGGCTATATCAAATAGGCCTGGCCACAGCAAGCAAGTCCTGATGAGGCCATGCGGCAATTGGACCCTTGCTCGTTGCAGGTGGGAAGATGAGGCAGGTGGGAAGATGAGCTACTTTGGAAAGTTCTTTAGTGGTTTCTTGGAAAGTTGAACTATGC
Organism: Mirounga leonina; assembly: GCF_011800145.1. Taxonomy (NCBI): domain Eukaryota; kingdom Metazoa; phylum Chordata; class Mammalia; order Carnivora; family Phocidae; genus Mirounga; species Mirounga leonina. Next base: position 2,440,502 of record NW_023270374.1, read on the forward strand.
TTACCTTATGACCAAACAATTCTACTCCTAGGTATTTTTGCAAGAAAAATGGAAACATGTCTACAAAGAAACTTAGTCATAAAGGTTCATAGCAGCTTTACTCATAATAACTCTGAACTAGAGACAGCATAATTGCCCATCAGTAGGAAATGGACAAAAAATTGTGGCTCATCCATGCAGTGGAATACTATTCAGCAATAAAAAGTGAACAATTGTACATGCTGGGACATGAGTGAATTCCAAAAACATGTTGTGTGAAAGAAACCAGACACAACAGAATGGGATGCTATTTCTGTTCTAAAAAAGGTGAAGTAATGTGTGGTGATAAAAGTCAGATTATGGACTCCTTGGGGAGAGGTTGCCTGCAAAAGAGCAAGAGAAAACTTTCTGAGCAGATAAAATGTGTCTTTTGGTAGGGGTGGAGGTCACATTGATGGGTACATGTGTCAAAACAGATCAAACCATACACTTTGGTTCTGTGCCTTTCACTACATACCCATTCTGCCTCAATGGAAGTGGTCTTTAAATAAGTGCTTGAGATCAGAAAACAATTATGGCCCCCAGATGCAGTGGAATACTGCAATGTTTGAATGACCACAAAACACGATCATGTTACTGTAACTAGTTGTTAAACAGCACATTACTAAAAATGTTACATTTGAAAGCAAGTGGTGATTTAGCTTCTCTTTCAAGAATTCCCAGGAATGTGTGATAATTGCCCAGATGTCTCAGCCAATTATATATTAATCATGAGTTACCATTAGCTAAATGATTTTGAAGTTAAATTGATAAAAATCCTCCCTACTGAGTGCAGAGCCCAAAACTGGGCTCCATCTCAGAACCCTGAGATCATGACCTGAGCTGAAATCATGAGTCGGATGCTGAGCCTACTGAGCTGCCCGGGCGCCCCCAAATCCCTTCAGATTTTTACAGCAAAATATTAGGTTGAATCATAAAACATTGCCATTTTTGTAGATCAAAAATAAGTATGGGTGAAGTCACATGGTGGGGCCTGAGTCGCTGGGGGTCATGGTGCATTTTGGTGTGCCTGATGTGCTGTTGACAGGATCTTCTGGAGTCAGCAGTCTGTCCTGGGTGGAGGTCCTCTGTGGGGTACACCCTTCCCGGTGACCCCAGTATCTTCAGTGAATTCTAGATTCTTTGGATGCCTGGCTGTGTGCTGGGAGAGGAGGCTGGTGGGAGGCAGTTTGCATTGGGGTTTTCGGTAGTGACAGACCCTGGGGGACTTCACACCCTCCCTTCCAGCTCCTGACCACCTCTGTTCTTCCAGGAGGACATCCCTCTCTCCCGCCTGTCTGGAAGCTAGAACCTGCCCTCCCTCTCCCCATCAGGTGCCAAAATGTCAAATGGCACCTCCTTTCACCTAAGGAGATTCCTTCCCTCCTCTGTGCTCCCAGAACTCTGACCACAGAAAAGTGCACTTCTAAACTTTTTTTGGATCTATTGCTTCTTAAAAAATGCTCTTTGTGTCCTAAGAAATTTTTTATTTTTTCCTGTTTTCTTCTAGCATGTAGCACACCTTATTCTAGCATGTGTGTGCATGCATATATGTGTGCATGTGGGCGGTCTCCCCAGCCAGAGTCAGGTGCCTTGAGGGTGGTGAGCACAACTCAGCCCACCTTGCTTCTGCTGTGTGCCGTCATCCCCTGCACCACACTGGCTCTTACTGTGGATCAAACCATGACCTATCACAAACCCCTGTGGGAGATGTTTGGGGGCATGTGGGGCTGGCTTCCCCTCCTTCTCAGCTGAGCATGGAAGAAATGGCCTCGTTTTCCCTCAGGCTCTGATATGGGCTCCCACTTGCTACATGGGTGGCCCAGCTCACATTAGTCCCTCTCAGGTTCACGTTAGGGCCATCAGCCTCTCCAAGCCTAGTCTTTCTCTCCCTCTCTAAGCAGAGAAGGCATTTTAGCTTCTTTGTGTCCCTTTTCTGCAAATGTCATAACCTCCCCAAGATTCTTGGGCAGGGATGACGTCAAACGTGTATGTGTTTGAATGCACTTGAATCCTTCCAGATGCTCCACCTGTTTTCTCATACCATCTTCCCCTGTCTCTGCATAACAGTGAGTGGGAAACGTGCAAATCAGCCTCATCTCTGCTTAGTGCAACTGACGTGATCACCTGAGCAGTAACAAGAATGCTAGTTCATTAGCTCTCAAGTTAATCCCTGTTAAGCCACCAGAAAAAGGTGTTTATCAAACACAGACACTGAGGGTTCATGTGGTCTGCTTCAGTCACCTGTGTTCAGTCTCTTTGGAATCCCCTCAACTGGTGGACCCTTCATTCTTTCAGAAGGTTTCCTCTGGGGTTCTCTACCCTTACATTACTCAATACTTCATTAACCCTCGGTCAAAGTTGCATAGAAGCTAGAAAACGTAAATGACCTGCGGTTGGAACAGAGCATGGTGGTCTCCCCAGTGTTCTCCCCTTGGATGCTCCCGATGGTTTGCTAGGCTAGGCTGGCACTTTGAGTGGGTAGGCACATTCTATTCCCCTGTGGCCCTCCCCCCCCGCCCCCCCTCCCCTGACAGTTCACTCCTGCCCCAGCCCTCTTTGTTATATGACACATCTTTTGTTCTTAGGATGCATTGTCTCTATCTGGGTTGAAATTTTCTACCTTGACAGTTTGCACAGTCCTTGGCAGAGGTCAGCCTTTAAATAGGAGGATGGTCATGGGGAGCCCTTTAGCAAAGACCATTCTAGTGTGGAATGATTTTTACTGTGGGTTAAGGAAGAGCTAAAGCTCCATGTTGTTATAATGATAGTGATGTTATGATGCATGTAATGACACAGCTGGATACTCTCCATGGGGGACAAGGTCTGGTGGCCCAGGACTCAATGGTTACCCAGCCAGACCAGCCAAGAGCCTGGGGAGGAAGTGTTCCCTGAAATCCATTTCATGGGAAGCGGGTGCTGGCAACAATGTGTAAAGAAACTTTCTTGTATTTGTTGCGGCTTTACTTACAGACATATGTAGGGTGGTCTTGTCTGACACTGGCCTCAATGTTCTGAAAAATCTAGCAAAGGCAATGACCCTGGTTCACCAGGTGTCGGCTCTTTGGTGTGTGTGCTTGGTACCCTGTATTGCAGCTCCACACCTCCACCCACGTGTGTCTAGCTGAGCCATCTTGTGTTTGGAATCATGTGCCACCTACACACGATTCCCTAGAGAATTAAATAAAAGCCTCCAGTGTCCCTTGGGGAAAGCACCATGTTTATACAGCACTGGTCTTGGCTCAGGTTGGAGGTAACAATGGGAGACCTGGGTCTGGGAGGAAGTGTTTGCACGTGTGGCCCAGGCCTGGGCACTCCAGATGGGGGTGTCAGGGTCTGGTTAGGAGAAATTCAGACTTTGGAGGGCTGTACATGTCTTAGGGAATTGTCTGCACAATGAGTGGCCCAAGAGTTGGGTCAAGGAAATGCTTGTCAGTTGATTCAACATTTTGTGAGTACCCATCCCAAGCTGACCTATATCAGGTGCTGGCACTACCATGGTGGGCACACATCACTGCCCCCAGGGGTTCAGGGTCTTCGTGCAGAGGCAGGAGTGCCTCGAGATAGACATGCAAAAGTGCACTTCAAGACAGGGGACAGGTACTGGGGTGGGAGCAAGCTGTGGCTGCGCCGGGCACAGAAGACACTGCCTCATGTACCTGGGGCATCAGGGAAGGCTGCCTGGAAGAAGGGAGGTCTACACTGAGCCCTGAAGACAAATACAAGTTAGTGGGACAGGATGGGGTGCAAGTAAAAGGTATCTGGGGCTCTGAGGGTGGTCACAGTGTTAAGAAATAGCACCTTCAGGGTAGACTGGGACACGGAACGCCCTGAAACCGCACTAAAGCCCTCCTCACCTGCAAGGAGCTCAGGAAAGGCTTTGTGCAGCAGGGACACAGCCAGAGAGGGTTGGCCCTTTACACTGCTTCCTGCTGCCAGGAACCCAGAAAAACCATTTTGAGCATCCTCTTTTCTCCATCTTTGGAGAAGCATCGTAACTCCTTTTAGCAAAGTGAGGGAGCGAATACCCCAGTTACAGAGATTTTAGGGTGGTCCAAGGGTTATATGATCAGAGACAGATGTGGGTTTGTGATTATGAGGAAAGAGGGAGGTATTTGAGAGAGATGATCAAACATTGTAATGGGGACACATGCTCCATGTAGAGACCTCCCTTCACAGGACATTAACAGGATGGCAGGCTGGGATAACCAAGTCCTTCATTCACGCTCTGGGGGAGTGGGAAGTAGGGCGAGTGACAGGTGGCCCCTGTGAGCAGGAGTGGTGTAGGGAGGTGTGCCAGGGAGGGTGTAGAACAGCGCCATGCACGGCTCCTTCCCCAGGTGGGTCCATGAGAACCTGGGGCTGAGTGAACCTACCAGATGGCCACAGGAGTGGATGCAATGGTGATGCAAGGACAATGGGCTGTGTGGACATGGAGAAGCCAAAGAGAAGTAGGAAAACCTCAGGCATATTTTCTGAATGCCACATGGTTAAGTGGCTTCTTTCCTCACTGGTGGCTTTTCAGGGAAGTCTGGGTAGTTGACCATTCCCAAGGGACAGAGAACTCTGTGTGTGTGAGTGTGTGTGTGTGGTGCATGGGTTATGTTTGATTGGGGTTGCTATTTAGGAGAAAAACTGTCCACTTAGAAGCATTATTTGTATTTTGTCTTTGAGTTTGGGGAAATTCAAATCTCCTTTCACTCGGCTGGCTAATTACTCACAGTAATTAGCTGGCAGATGGCAGCCCTTGGCCACTGCATCTCTTGGAGGGGAAATGTGGGGGTAAAAGGGAAGGGTCAAGGATCAGGAATCACACCATGTGGGTGCAGACTTGCTGAATTTAAGGCACTTTCTGAGCATCTGCTTGCCCGACATCTCCGATTTTGTCTCACCAAGGGAGACAAGCCTGGTTCCAGATGCGTTGGACCCGGTGGTGCTCTGCTCTTCCTCCATATGTCAGTGTTGATGAAGAGCTGTATGCATATCTACAACAAGGTGGGTCTGAGGCATGAACACTTTGCAGGCTGCTTGTGAAGAGGCTTAACTGTGTATTTTCATTTTTAGAGATTAAATGCCTTGGTTACAGCTGACTGCACCTTCCTTGGGTTCCTAGGGCCATTCTATCCACCCTGGCACCACACCAACACACACACACACGTCTTCACACACATGCATTAATCACTTCAGTGAAAGGTCTGGCTTGCTTTAAATGTCTAAGTGCTCACAAAGAAATCCCAAGAATGTGGGAAGGTAGGACCTAGACACATCTGTGCCTAATGCATCATGAAGCAAAAAGGAAAATTATTGGGGGAAGTGTATTCTTTCCTTCTCAGAAGGTAATAAAACTAGAAGCTGGAGTGCAATAGGGAGCAGTGGGTAGTGGCGAGTGGTTGTCTTAAGATCATGATTCTTAGACTTTAATTCTTGTTAGAATCACATGGTAAACTTCAAAAACCCTGTTGCCCATGGCACATCCCGAAGTAGTAAAATGGGACTTATTCAAGGGTAGGGCCCAGGCATCAGTATGCTTAAGGCTTTCCAGATGAGTCTAGCGTGCAACCAACACAGAGAACCAGTGTCCCCAATGACAGCAGCTGCCATGGCTCACCTCCTGCCTATTATTGCTCAGAACAGATGCATTTTATCCTTAAAGTTATCTGACCTTCTCCTGCTGGGTCTAAGCCTCTCAGGAAAGTACTCTTCTGCTCTCGGGACCTCCTCTTTCTACACTAGGATGACAGAACTGGGCTAGGTCACTCTGCCTGGACAGACGCTGAGTTGATACACCAGAGAAACCACGTTTGGTGGGAGACATAAGCGCATGTCTTTGTTCTTCATCAGCTCATGTTGAGGTGGACATGAGGCTTTGGTTAGTGCCAAGAGTCAGGTGAGAACACACCACCATCATCTGAGGCATCACCAACTCTCACTGCGTTTCTGCTGAACTCTGAGCTCTCACATGGAAGGTTGTTTCTGCTTCTGTGGAGCATCTCTGTTTGAGTGAGTCAGCCCTGGTTCAGGGAGGAAATTCCTACAGAAAGAGAATTCATAAGGGAGGGAGGCGGGACCCCCTTCCACCTCCTGACCTGCAGGGGCTTGTCCAGCTCACCTGTGCTTTGGGAATGAAGGGGCTGGCTCTTGGCTCAGGACTGGGTCTGGTGCTCATTTGAAATTCCAGCTGAGATGGGACAGTAGCAGGCAAGGAAACAGGCCGTGGTGCTGTCTTCATTCTGTGCCCCAGGCCAGGGATACTCCAGAAGAGGGCTGTGTGGGCAGGATCAGCACCACACCTCCTTCCTGCTTGGTCTGCATGTGAGTGCCCAGATACTGAGGTTGCCACATGCTCTGTGCTAGGTTCTGTCTGCCAGCTTCATGGTAGAGAGACTCCAGATCCCTCAGTGTGGACAGGGCAGCTGGTTCACATGGATATGAATTTCTGTCTCTTCTCCCCTGCACTTCCTCTCCCAGTCCCAGTGGGAGACAAGTTCTTTGCTCCCCTGAGTTCATGCGGGGCTTGAAGACCACTTCCTTCCAGTTCTTGGAGAGGCTTCTACTAGGGGGGAGCATGGAGAGGCAGCAGTGGCCAGAAAGAGGGGAGTGATTGCACCTACTTGAGGAGTGGGGACTTGAGGTACACTCAGAGAAGATCTTGTAAAAATTGAGTCTCAGAGGGGAAGGGGGCTTATTCCCAGGTTTGCCCAGGGCAGGCTAGCTTTATTCCTGACAACTGGGGTAATCAGGTAGGACTAGGGTGAGGCAAGAGAGACACTCAACATTTAAGGAGGTGCTTACTCTCTGGGTCATGCAAATGCCAACCTTGTACTTGCACTTCCTGGAGAGGAGCTTCTCCTTAAATTTTGCATCCTAGGCACTTCTCTTGCCTCAGCCTAGTCCTGACCTTGACGTTGATTATGAATTGCAACCATTACCCAAAACTTTCCAAGTTGGGAAGACAAATTATGCAGGCACCCTACCTAGAGGAGCTGTGGCTCTGGTATTTCTGGAGAGGCTAAACCTGGGTGCCTGGGTCCCAGGGTAGGGAAAGATGGCCATGCCCTGAGCTGGGACAAGAGGCCATGGAAGTGTGTTCGAGGCACCTTTGAGAGTTTGGGTGATGAGGAGGGCTGAGTGTACTCGACTGAAGGCCAGAGACCCTTTACCATTTTCTGGGCACCTGCATGAGCCTCCAGGTTACTATCATCTCCAAGGAAAAGGAGTGAAGTTTTCATAGGACAAGGGGGCATTTCCATTGGTTTTCACTTTCCATGTCTTTGGCAAATCAAGTCATTTGTTCATGGTTCGGAAAGCGTCTTGTTGCTTTCCAGTGTGCTGGGCCATGGAAAACCCAACCTGTCGCTCTGGTCCTGGAGATTTAATTGGACATTAAAAAATCTTATGGGGGCAAGGGCGCCACCTCTGGGCGGGACGTGCACTGCACTAGCCCCAGTGGACCCAGTCCACCCCAGGGTCCATGATGGGCTGCCTGCCAGGGATGAGGCTCTGGGGAGGGGCTTGAGGCCCACCAGCAGAAGGGGCTTGTGCTGTCAGCCTCGGCACAGTGTTAGGTGTCCATGGACGGGACGTGTGGGCACACTACTCGGGCTGCTTTCCTCCCGAGACACCATGTGTTCTTCCTATCCCACACTCTCTGGACATTGGCCAAAGAATGGTCTCGTGCTAGTTTTTTTTTTTTTTTTTTTTTTTTTGGCAAATCCCAGCTAACTTAATCTGTGGGTTGGAGACAAGCTCTATGGGGGAGAAGTGTGCTGAAGATGCAGTAAGAGACCATGACAAGCATTCCCCTCCCATACTCTGGAAGACAGGAGGTCAAGTGGCTGGGTTAAACACAGTAGTGTGTTTCCAGAGGGGCCCAGATTGTTGGGGTGGGCTGTGTCTTACTTCATGTTAGCGCTTGTTCCTCAGAGTTAGGGACAGATGGTTTCCTTAGCTAAACAATGGTTTGCAGCAGAGTTTAGCAAGGTGCACTGTGTCTTGCCAAGAACTTTCTGGAAGTGGTGATCTGTTCACATAAAGCCATGGGTCACTGGTCCTCCCTTCACAGCCCAAACTGTATCCCTCTCATGCTGGGTGAGGGAAGTGCAAGCAGGGCTTTTTTAAGTTCCTGGCAGCACGCACACGGGCCTAGGGAGGAGATGGGAGGGTGAACAGCACCTGATTGTTCTCAGTCCAGGGACAGAGATGCTACCTAGTATTCAAGAAACTTCCTGAATGGGAATTGCCACGGATGGGACAATTCCCTGTCGGCTGGTCCCAGGATCTCCACTGAGAAGGAACCTAGGAGAAGCTCGAGGGGGTTTTCCTCCCTCCCCATAAAACCCATTCTAGAATCTCACTGAGCCAATAATATAATCCACAGGAGTTATACACATGTAGTAAAACCCTAAGTTAAGTCAAAGCCATTCAATTTCAAAAAACTGACATTAGAAGAAGTGAAAGAATGTATGTCCACCCCTCATCTTGGAGTCCAGGATACAATAGGGGCCATGAAACATCAATTCTCTCCCTTCGTCACATACAAAAAATGTTGTGAAAAGTAAAATAGAATATGCCCAAAGTTAGAACTGGCGTCTACCCAGGATCCTCCACTGCATAACAATGATAGTCTATAACTGAATTATTATATTTGATAGTTGAGTTATCAAGGAAACACAGTTTTGAATTGCTAAGACAATTCTAATACATTTTACACAAATTTTCTGCGTAGGGTTTTTGGTTCACTAGAACTGGATTTGTCACAGCCTCGCAGATTCTAGGTGGACAAAGTTTTGCTATGTCCCCCCAGACCAGCACACCCATCCATCACCCACACCATACTACTCTACAGCGGGGTCAGCTACCTGTTTAAGAAGCTCGACGTAAATATTTTTGGCTTTGCAGGCCAGATGATCTGGTCACAACTGCTTGGCTCTGCTGCACCCGCAGACCACACGGGAGGGCGAGGGCAGGGCTGCTCCAGAAAGAGGCTTCCAGTCATTGTTGCCGGACCCTGCTCCCGGAGGGGCTCCATGCAGTAGAGTAGAACATGAGCCGCACGTGCAACTTCACCTTTTTCTGTAGCCACATTTTTAAAAAAAGAGGCAAAATTAATTTTAATATATTTTATATAACTTAATACATCTCAAGTGCTATCATTCCAGCATGCAGTCAGTATAAATGAGATCTTTTAGATTCTTCTTCCATACGGTCTTCAAAATCTGGTGTGTGTTTTACAGGTACAGCTCATCTCACTTTGGAGTAGTTTTTAATGATAGAACATGTGTCTGGTAGTGTCATACTGGACAGCTCAGCTCCAGAGTGCTCTATAGCATATTTCACAAACTTTCTCTCCTTTTTGGAAGCATATTGCTTGGGTTTTTCCTCCAGGTGAAGGACCAAGAGGGTGCGATGGGGTGGGGTTTTGTGTATATGTATGTACATGTATGTGTATGTATGAATGCGTGTGTGCATGTGCACACATGTGTATACATGGGCACGTGGATATAGATGTATGTGTGCATGTGTATATGCGCGTGTGCACCTGTGTGCAGGCGTATTATGTGTGTATGTGTGTAAGTGTGTGCACGCTCTTGGGTCTGTGTAGTTAGCAGTCTCATCCTCTGTGGGAGGCAAGATTACACGGACACAATCCCTGTGCCCAGCATAGAAGGCAGGATAAAAGGAATGCCCATAAAATATCATCTAAGGCATGAGCCAGCAGGGAAGGGTGAGAAAAGGTGCAGGGCTGGTGTTGGCAGGAAGGAAACCAAAGATTCAGCATTGAAGGTCAAAAGGATGGCAAGTTTTCATCAGCAGTGAGGAAAGGTTGGTGGCTATCTCTGGCAAGAGCAAGGCACTGATGCCTCTGTGAAGTCAGGAAGGTTCTGGACACATCTGGGGAAGTGTGAAGGCTCTGCTGGGATCCGGCAGGAGGTTTTATAAGAGGAAAGAGTCTTCCCTGGAGCAGTGCTGTGGAGAAGCACATCTAGTAGCAGTTGCTGGAAGAAGCCAAAGCTGGGGCTAGACCACCTGGGAGGCACTTGACTACAGTCCAGCTGGCCCTGGGTCAGGGAGAGGATGGGGAAGGGGACCAGGACAGGGCTGGTCCAGCGAGCAGGGTGCCACAGCAGGTGGGCTGGAGGAGCAGGTGGTGGGTTTGGAAGAGACAGGTGCGTGGGGACCTCAGAGCTTTTCTAGAAACAGGGAGGGTGTGAGGAAAGGGAATGGGTTTGGGTTTGGCCCCATGGAGAGTGACTCAGTCTGCACAGATGTTTGGCTTCCTCTGACATGCACTCTGTTCTCAGCCAGAGAAGGGCCAGAGGGAGCAGGGAAATGTTCCTGAGGCTCCAGCAGCAAAAGAGTGAGGGTAGAAGCTGTGGGTGGGAAGAAACTTCATAATAAAGTCCTTTTCTTCAGTGATATGACTTTGATTTAATTTAAAGGTCACTTCAGCATCCTATTAATGAATGGAGATTAATTCCTGTCTCTTTACTTAACATCCTGACTCTGGTTATCATGCACTTTCCTCTGACATTTTCTAAGATCTGATGAATTTCTAAACTTTCTTGGGTACCAACGAGCACTTCAAAGGCTTTTCAAGATATGGATGTATTGAGATATTCCCTTTCCTCACCCTGCATTACTATTTAAATAGAATTGTGTAATCACATTGCACAGCATTTCTTTTGAAGTCCATGATGGGGGACGACTTCATCTACTCTGTTGTCCTTTAAAAAATGCTACAGGTCAGTCCTTGAGCAAAGAGTCACTGGGATGGTTCCAGGCCCGCGCTTTGTGATGGCTAGGAGCCCCCAGGTCTGCTGCTGTTTTTCGAATGTGTCAAAGAAAGGATGTGGACCCTCTCACTGGGTTGCCCCCTATGCTCCACAGAGACAGAAAGTTGAGGCTGGTCCCTCAAGAAGGGGGTCAAGGAGGGGGTGGGAAGAGGGCTTTCAAGAGAACTCTCCGTGATTTTCCTCTTAAAACAGAGAAGCATCCTGTTTGAGGTTCTATGTAAAGTTTAATTCTGGGGTAAAGAAATGTTCTGTGGTGTGACATCCGATTCTCCTTTTCTTCTTGGTGAGGGCACGCAGATGTGGGTGGAAGTCATCCCAGGCAGTTGGACCCTGCTTGGCCCTCCTGACTCTTTCCCCAGCCACGGCAGCCATGGAGGAGACCACAGATGCCAGGGCCACCCAAATGCTCTCCTGAACTGTTGGGTCACTGAACACACAGTCACCTCAAAGAACTGTCCAGATGGGCAATAGCTTCTGAATGAGTGGGAATTAAATGCTTTTTGTGTTAAGCTCCTGAAATTTTGTGGTTGTTTGTTTCTGTAGCATGACTTACCCTATGCCTACCATAAACACTGCTACAAACAACTTTACTTGGGCCAAAGTTCTTTCCTGCTCTGGGAGCCCATGACATTCTAACTTTCTTTTCTTTTTTTTTTTTTTTAATTTTTTTTTGAAGATTTTATTTATTTATTTGACAGAGAGAGACACAGTGAGAGCAGGAACACAAGCAGGGGGAGTGGGAGAGGGAGAAGCAGGCTTCCCACGGAGCAGGGAGCCCGATGCGGGGCTCGATCCCAGGACCCTGGGATCATGACCCGAGCTGAAGGCAGACGTTTAACGACTGAGCCACCCAGGCGCCCCGCTAACTTTCTTTTCTACATACAGAGTGTTGCTATTCTTTGGTTGCAAACTGAGACACCCAGGACTGTGCACCCAACAAGATGGCACTGATAGGAAGGAGCAGAGACAAGAAAGCAGGGACTTGCAGGCCTGCTGAGTAATCTGCAGCAGTCCCAGCTGAAGACAGTCAGGGGTGTGAAGAACAGCTAGATAGTGTCTGAGGAAGGAGCCGGTGGGGTTCTGGGCTTGCTGGGAGGCCCGGCGGCAGGTTGGGCACAGAGAGGCATGGAGGGATCTGGGTACGGAGAGCAGTATGCAGCAGCTCTGTGCTAGAATCCAGGAGAACCTCCCCCAAGAGGTGCCAGGTACAGTCCTACACATTAGTGAACCTGAGTACCAGGCTTGGTGTATAGGCCTTCTCTCCCAGGACAAGGGAATAATGATAAGGACTAAAATTCCTAATGCTATTTTCTGTAGGTAAATGCCTTACTTGTGTTATCTCCACTTGTGTTATCTCCACTTGTTATCATTTCCCTGAGAAGTAGGGAAATTACCTTTATTTTGCTCACCAGAGAAATGCAACTTGGAGAGGTTAGTTAATTTAATGTGGGTCTGCTGCCAAGGTTCCTACCATTTCTTCCACACCAAGCTGCTTATCCAAGGAGAGACTCTCAAACAAGGCTGGAGGAGAGGTAAGTCCATAGCAAGGTGGATTTGAAGGTAGTTAGCTAGGTGTCCTGCCCAGAGGACATAAACTCTGGGACACCAGGCCAGGAGTCTTTTCCCTATTGAGTTCCCCAGCTGGGGGCTTCAGGCTGGGTCTGAGACTGGGTGGCAGCCTTGTTTTTTATCAGTCTCCTATTGGCCAGTGGCTTCAGTGCAAGGATGGGAAGTTGGCCCTGTTCATTTGTCCTTTGATCGAATTCACACTTGTCCTTTGGAACAAGGGTGTCAACTACCCTGATGAGTCCCAGTTGTGAGCAGTGCTGGGCTCACCAGAAGCCCTCTGACCCCTTCATGCATCCTGGGTTCCCTGCTCTTCAGTTGCTGTGGAACAACTGCCTGCACCATGGCAGCTCTTCTTCAGTGGATGCTGCCCCACCGACCAGCACAGGACTCACGTCTGGGCGTTTTTGTATCCTTGTGCCCAACTCACCTGCAGCCCATGGGCAATGCCTGCCCCTGGGGGAATATGAAAGACCACCTATGCCTGCGGTCCCCAAAACTCTGAGCTGAAACTCACACTCCAGAGGGCCTGTGGACAGGCCAGAGCATGGTCTGCAGAACTTGGCCTGAATCCTCCATGCAAGTGGTTTCCATCGTGTAATGGTTAGCACTCTGGACTCTGAATCCTCCATGTATGCTTGGCTCCTCCCCCTTCCTGTCCTGTTTCTCCCACTGCCTCCTTCCCTCTCCCTGAGAACCTTTCCTTAATAATTACTGCCCACCAATCTCGGTCAGGGATGCCTTCTGAGAAACCTGACTTAATCCAAACATTCCTTAAATCACACCATTGTTGTCCCACTACATTCTGCTCTTGACATAAAACCTGTTGTTCTGATGGGAAGATTGAGGTATGAGGGATCCAAGGGGGAGTATAATCTCGTATCTCTTTAAAGGTTTGGCATTTGTTTCATGGGGGTGAATGGGAAGGAGGTAATCTTACTCATAAAATCTGCACCTGAAAACAGACCCACTGGAGTAGGCTTGGCATTCTGTAGTACCCAGCAATGCAACTCCCATTTTTCTCTGCTTCCTGTTCTTTTTTCAGTTGTCTCTACAATTTCCTAAACTAAACAGCCCATCGGGAGGTGTATTTAAGGGATTATATATAGTTGGTAGAAGGAATCACTATTTTCTGATGCACAACATTAGCCAGGCTTTACCTACCGTCAGAAATTCTGTGATGGCGTCTACTGGTTTTTCCAGTGACTCTGGCTCTTGAGAGAAAGATCTCAGAGGAGAAATTACATTTCTTCAGATGATAATAAGGCAGAGCAATCTCCCAGAGGTGATCATTTTATATACATTTAGGAAAAGTACTATTTCAGAGAAAAATCTAAAGATAATAAAGCAATTCATGTAACTACATAAAAAATAGTTGTTACTAACAACTATGTAATCAGATCAGTTTCTTTACTCATGCATTCATTAATTGAAAAACATGTAGTGTAGGTGTACATGTGTAAGACACTGTGCTAAGTGCTGGTGGGGGTTGTGCATAGAAACTAGCCTTTTCCTCCTCTGCCAGCAGGGTGGGTACAGTCTTGTGAGGAACCAAAGGGGACCTCAGGTCATCCCAGAGCATGACTGCATCAGACTATTCTTGCACCTGGAGAGTCTTCAAAGGGAATGAGAGAACTAAGGGCTCTTGTCCTGCTAAGGGGACACGCCCTGTTGGTGCTGGAAGTGGAGTGTTGGCCTAGTGACAGTGTAGGGTCACTGGTCTTTGTGATGGGATAGCTGACACCCTTAGGTTTTGCCCTGTGCCAAACACACATATTAGCTCATTGTATCCTCCCAGCTGCCCTGTGAGGTAGGGGCTACTATTGTCCCCATGTTATAGGGAAGTTAAATGTCCTGCCCAAGGTCACATAGCTAAAAAATGGTAAAGCTGGGATTTGAACCTGGACAGCCTGGCTGAGTCTGTGCTCTGAATGCAACCCCATGTGTATCATCTATCAAAGGGGCAGAGAAGCAGAAGCCTTCCATAGCAAAGGAATTTACCAACCTTGTGGGTTTTTGACTACTTTGTTGATTCTTCTGCCATTGGCTGTGACTCACACCATGCTGAATATGCAGTGTTCTCAATCAAGAACTAAACTACATGCATGCCATGTCCTGGCACAGAGGCAGGTCACCTCCATGAAGGAACCATTAAGAAGCCACAGAGTCCATAGTGGGGGTAGATCTGGCAAAAGGAGGAATGGCCAAATCTAGGAGGAAATGCAGATGACATTCTTGGGGTACCCTAGAGATAATCCTGATGGGGAAGGTTTGGGGGTGCTATGGATGGAATGTGTCTCCCCCAAATTCACATGTTGAAGCCCTAACCTGAGATGTGACTGTATTTGGAGATAGGTCCTTTATGGAGGTAACTAAGTTTGAATGAGGTCATAAAGTGGGCTCTGGTCCAATAGGATTGGTGACGTTATCAGAAGAGACACCAGAAATCACTCTTTCTCCACCATGTGAAGATGCAGTGAGAAGGTGGTTGTCTGCAAGGCAGGAAGAGGGCTGTCACCAGGAAGGGAATCAGTGGCAACTTGTTCTTGGACTTCCAGCTTCCAGAACCATGAGGAACATATTTCTGTAGTTAAAGTCCCCCAGTCTGTGGTATTTTGTTAGCAGCCAAGCAGACTAAGACAGATTTGGCACTGGGATGTGTGGAGCTGCTGTAACAAATCCCAAATAGGAAGAAAGACTTTGGGACTGGGCAATGGGTGGAGGCTGCTAGAAAAGGCCTAGAGGACAGTGAAGGGCCTGTGGGTAGAACATGGCGTTGAAGGGGATTCTAGGGAGGATTCAGAAAGAAAACAGGAGAGCTGCAGAGAAGGTCTCCCTCTTCTTAGAGAATATGTAAATAATCATGGGCAGAAGGTTGGTGGAAATGTAAACATTAAAGGCCATCCTGGTGGGCTTTCAGTTGGAAATAAGCAATGTCATTAGAAAGTGGAGGGAAGGCACTGTTTGCTATAAAGTGGCAAAGAACTTGGCTGAGTTGTGTTCCAGTGTTTGTGGAAGACACAACTGTGAGTGCTGATGTTGGGTATTTACCTGAGGACATTTCTAAGTAAAATATTGATGATTTGGTCTGGGTTCTCCTGAGGGATCACAGTAAAATGTGAGGAGAGAGATGAATTGAAGGAGGAATTGTTAAGCAAAAAGGAGCCAGAAATGAAGGATTTGGAAAGTTCTCAGTCTGTTCATATCGATAAGGAGATTTGTGTGGGTGTGAGCCACAGATTTAACCAGCCACCTCTGCAGAAGCTAGGCATAGAGGTGGGATTATTCCAGCAGAGACAATGCCAGCTTGAACTAAAGGGAAAGAGAGAATGGGACAGAAGGAAGGATGGCCGTGGGATTTCTTTGGTTCTAACAGGATTGGATGATAGAGCTATTTGGCTGTGAACAAACTTTACGCTTCCAAAAAAAAAAAAAAAAAAAAAAAATTCAAAGAATGACCTCAGAGGAAAGTCAGAGATCATTATGTCTGCCACTCCCACCACAGACCCAGGGTGCAGGGCTGTTTCCTTCTCGGTTTTGGAGGGCAGGGACCTTGCAGAGAACTGTGGGGGCAGGGGTTGCTTTCTACTGAGCTGAAAGATCCAGGCTGCCCCACAGGACCATGGGAGTGAGCCTGCCACCCCTTGGCAGGTCACCAAGCCAAAGATGGTTGTTCTCCAGCCTTAAGATCTAATGGAATTTGCCTGGATGGTTTTGGACTTGCTGGGGACCTGTCACCCTTCCTTCTTTCCTATTTCTCCTTTTTGAAAAGTGGTCTCACCTATGCCTTTCCCACCATTATATTTTGGAAGCATGTAACTTGTCTGGTTCACAGGTTCACAGCTGGAAAAGAATTTTGTCTCAGAAAAACTGTACCTTGAATCTCACCTAGATTCTTACCCATTAAATGATATGTAAATGGGATTTTGGACTTTAGACTTTAGAAATGATCTTGGGACAAGTTAACACTCTAACTCATTGGGGTTAAAGGCTGTTGGGATAAAATGAATGTATTTTGCGTGCAAGAAGGACATGAATTTTGGGGGACTAAGGGTGGAAGATAAGATGTTATGGACTAAATGATTGTGCTTCCCCAAAATTCCTATGTTGAAGCTCCAACCCCCAATGTGACTATATTTGGATATAAGGCCTTCATAAAGGTAATTAAGGTTAAATGAGGTTATAAGGGTGGGGCCCTGATCCAGTAGGATTGCTGACTTTATCAGAAGAGACACCAGCACTCACTCTCTCTCCATCATGTGAGGACACAGTGAGGAGGTGGCTTTCTGCAAGGCAGGAAGAGGGCTGTCATCAGGAATTGAATCAGCTGCATCTTGATCTTGAACTTCTGGCCTCCAGAACTGTGAGGAACATATTTCTGTAGTTAAGCCACCCAGTCTGTGGTACTCTGTTATGGCATTTGAGCAGAGTAAGATGTGGGGGGGTGTTAAGGATCAGGGTGGGCTTCATGAAGGCACTAGAGTAGATCTGGGCCTCCAGAGGGAAGGCTTTTGTGGAGAAGACAATGGGGCTCCTTGGCTGAGGACGAGGGGACTAAGGTACTAAGGGTGTACCTCAGACCCCTTGGCTCAGGCCACCTTGGTCCTGGTCTTCTTGGTGTCCCTTTTCTGCTGCCTTCTGAGGCCCAATGAGAGAAATTGTTGCATATTATTTGGTGAGGAGGGATGTTCTCTTTCCATGGCTTTGGGCACCCACTTGCCCAGTTTCACAGATGTTCAGTGACTTCATGGTTGGACTGTCACCCATGGGACACAGTTCCTCAGCCTGTCACTCCCTAATGTACTCACACTATCACCCTCTCTGGAGGGGTCATCTCTGTAGAAGGAGTTTGGGCAGTTTACCCAGCTTCCATAAGGCCTTGGTTCCTAAGACTCTATCTCATTAATAGCGGTGCTGGTACTAGAAATTGCCACAAGATTCAGTGGAAAATTCCATCAGGCCCTTGGAGAGTGTTGGCACATGGCAAACACTATCTGTGCTAGCTGTCAGTGATGAAGAGGATGAGAAGTAGAGATTTCCAGATCCTTTTCCAGCTTCCATGAAAGATCTCATCTTTGTTTTTCATTTCAGCTGGAAACATGCAAACACATTTGAATGGTATGAGGGATGTTTAAAAGTCCCTATCACAGCTCAGCACATGATCCCTGCAGTCTACCAGTGAAGGTTGAAACTTATTCTGCTCACCACTCACATGAACTTAGAGACATTTTTAATTTCTCTAAACCTTGGGTCCCTCACATGGAGGCTCAAAAGCCTCATGTCCACTCTTGGGGTGTTGTCAGGGTTTCAATGCACTTGCCAATATCCCCAAAACACTCTTGAGTAGCTCTTCTTTGAAATAAATGTTTCAATGTGTTAGTCTGCTAGGGCTGTAACAATGTACCACAGACTGGGTGGATCAAACAACAAAAGATTATTGTCTCTCAGTTCTGATAAAAAATTATAGCAAAGATAAATAAGCTAGAGAAAAGAAAAATAATACAGAAAATCAACAAAACCAAAAGTTTCTTTGAAAAGATCAATAAAATTGACAAACCTTTACTTAGATTGGCTCAGGAAAAAAATGATTCAAATTATTATATTATTGAGTATAATTATTGAGTATAGTAATTTCTGATTATAATCAGAAATTAATGTGGGGACATTACTACTAATTCTACAGATATAAAAAAAGATTATAAGAGAGTATCATGAACAACTGTACATCAAAAAATTGGATAACTGAGACAAAATAGACAAATTCTAAAAACACAAACCTATAAGGACTGAGTCATGAAGATACAGAAAATTTTAACACACCTGTAAATAGTAAGAAGAGTGGAATCTATAATCAAACATCTTCTGACTCTGGTTCATCAGGGTTTCCTGATGAATTCTACAAAATATTAAGAGAAGAACTAACACCTATCCTTTCAAAAAATTGAAGTTGAGGAACCCTTCCTAATTAATTCTATGAAGCCAGCATTGCCCTGATAATAAAGCCAGACACTACAGAAAAGAAAACTACAGACCAATATCCCTTAGGAACATTGATGCAAAAAAATCCTCAACAAATAAATATCAAACTGAACTGAGCAACGTATTAAGAAGATTATACACCGTGACCAAGTTGGATTTTTTTTCCTGGAATACAGGGATGCTTCAATGTACTTCAGCATATGAAAATCAATCAATAGAACACACCACAATAAGAGAATAATGAGGAAAAAAACCACACGATCATCTTAATTGATGCAGAAAAAGTATTTGACAAAGTTCAACACCCTTCCATAATAAAAACTCTCAAGAAACCAGGAGTAGAAGGAAACTATCTCAAAACAAAACAAAACTATATATGAAATCTCATAGTGAACACCATACTGAACATACTGCAAACTTTTTCTCTAAGATCAAAAAACAAGGAGAAGATGCCCACTTTCACTGTTTCTATTCAACATAATACTGGAAATTCTAGCCAGAGCAATTAGGCAAGAAAAAGAAATAAAAGGTATCCATATTGGAAAGGAAGAAGTAAAATTACCTTTGTTCACAGATAGTATGATCTTACATGTAGAAAACTTTAAAGATAGCATAAAAACCTTGTATAAACAAAAAAATGAGTTCAGCAAAGTAGCAAGATACAAAAATAACACACATAAATCAGATGCATTTCTATATACTAACCATAAACAATCTTGAAAGGAAATTTAAAAAGCACAATTGAATTGATTATTTATTTGTTATTAAGTAAATAATTCTATTTATTTTTAATAGTATTAGAACTAATAAAATAATTCTGAATTTACTTAACCAAGAAGTTGAAAGACTTGTACATTGAAAACTATAAAACATTGCTGAAAAGAATTTAAAAAGACATATTAATGGAAAGACATTCATGTTCATGGGATTAGAAGACTTAATTTTGTTAAGATGTCAATACTAACCAAAATGATTTATGGTTTCAGTACAAGCCCTATCAAAATCCCAATGCTAATTTTTGTACAAATAAAAATCCCGTCCTAAGATACATATGAAATTTCAAGGGACGCTAAATATATGAAACAATCTGGAAAAAAAAAGTTTGATGACTCTCACTTTCTGATTTCAAAACTTACTACAAAGCTACAGTAAACAAAGTCGTGTGATACAAACATACAGACCAATGGAATAGAATAGAGAGCTCAAAAATAAACTCTCACATATATGGTCAAATGACTTTTTTTTTTTTTTTTAAGATTTTATTTATTTATTTGACACAGAGAGAGAGAGCACAAGCAGGGGAGTGGCAGGCAGAGGCAGAGGGAGAAGTAGGCTCCCCGCAGAGCAGGGGGAGCCCAATGCGGGGCTCGATCCCAGGACCCCGGTATCATGACCTGAGCCGAAGGCAGACGCTTAACCAGCTGAGCCACCCAGGCACCGGGTCAAATGATTTTTGATAAGTGTGCCAGGCCATTCAATGTGGAAGAGACAGTCTTTTCAACAAGTGGTGTTGGAAAAATTGGGTATCTGCATGACAAAGAACGTAGCTGGACCCTTATCTAATACTGTATACAAAAATTAACTCAGAAGGGATCAAATACCTAAATGTAAGAGCTAAAACTCTAAAATTCTTGGAAGAAAACATAGGAAAAGGGCTTCATAACATCGGATTTTGCCATGATCTTTTAGATAGGATACCAATGGCACAGGCGACAAAAGGAAAAACAGAAAAATTGGATTTTGTGCAATTAAACAAAAAATTTTTCATCAGAAGACATTATTGACAGTAAAAAGGGAACTCAAGTAATAAGAGAAAATGGTTGCAAATCACATATCTGATAAGGGACCAATATCCAGAATATACAGAGAACCCCTAAGACTCAACAACAACCAAATCAAACAACCTGATTACAAAAGTGTAAAGGACTTGAATAAACATTTCTCCGAAAAAAGATACACAAATGGTCCAGCACATGAAAATGTGCTTAGCACTAGGGAAATGCCAATCAAGACTACAATGAGATACTATACCCATTAGAATGGCTACTATCCAAAACAAAAGTAAAAGCAACCCCCCAAAAAAACCCCAAGCCAGAAAATAACAAATGTTTGCAAAAATGTGGAGGAAATGGAACCCTTTCGCACTGCCAGCAGGAATGTAAAATGGTGCAGCCGCTGTGGAAAACTCATGGCTCTACAGAAAATTAAACGTAGAATTCTGTGGTTCATCAATTCCACTATTGGTTATAAACCCCAAAGAACTAGAAAAGAGAAACTCAAAGAGGTATTGGTACACCCATGTTCATAGCAGCATTATTCAAAATAGCCAAATGAAGCAACCCAAGTGTCCACTGACAGATGAATGGATAAACAAAATGTGGTACACATTGGAATATCATTCAGCCTTGAAAAAGATGATTCTGACACCTGCTCTAACACAAAAGAACCTTAAGAACACTATGCTAAGTGAAATAAGTCAGCCACAAAAAGACAATGCTGTGTGATTCCACTTATTTGAGGGACCTAGAGTAGTCTCATTCATAGAAACAGAAAGTAGAATGGTCCAGGGACCACCAGGACAGGAGAATGGGGAGTTACTGTTTAATGGTGATAGAATTTCAAATTTGCAAGATTTTGAAAAGAATTCTGGAGATGGATGGTAGTGGTGGGTGTACAACAGTACAAATGTATTTAATACTACTGAGTTGTACACTTAAAATTATTAAGATGTGAGTTTTATGTTATGTGTATTTAACCACCACAATAAAATAATTGGGAAGAAATAAAAAGACTTAAGAAGACAACTCAGTGAGGTGGGTCACTTTTCTAGTGCTAAACAGCATTTAAGAATATTTTCATGCAAGTTGGAATATTTTATAGTCCTAAATTACATTTAAAAATATTTTCACACATGAATTTTTCATGCAAATTATGTATGTGAATGTGTGTGTGTGTGTGTGTGTGTGTGTGTAGGACAACATAGTATAGGAAGGGAATGTCTCAGAACCCTGATGCAGAGAGATGATGTTTGTGGTCTGAGCTCTCAGGCCTCACAGAAGGACCTGGATTGATGAGGACAGTGATGATGGGGGTCTGAGGAAGGTGGGCTGCGGGCTATGGCAGAGGCAGAACCTGATTTTACAGGCCAGCTGGATATTTGGGGTTCAAGGCCGGCAGGATGTGTAGGCTGGCCAGGGAGACAGGGAATGGGACCCTGGCCTCTGGCACAAGATGCTGGGTCCACACAGGAGGGAACAGGGCTGTGAGTGGTGAGGTTGGGCCGGCTTTGGATCTTTTCCAGTGAGGCTAAGCAAGAGCTGGTGGTTTATTTGAGGCCAACAATTTTGCCCTCGGTAGACAGGTCTACGGGCTGACCCTCTACGAATCCTGGAATTGGGTCGTAAATTGAAATGGTCACTCTGAGGACACATTCAGCTATGCCACTATCAGGTGGCTGCCAAAGCTCTGGAGAGTACCTCAGGACCAAGGTGCCCAAAGTGAGGACCCTGGGCTAGCAATCTGAATCAAGTGTTTCAGAGGACATGATAAGGTCGTTGTGGTACTGAGAGGAGCTGTTCCAAAAATTTCCCCATAGAGACCATTACGGGCACCAACCACAGGAGAGGAAAGCACATGAGAGACATGTCCAGAGACTGGAATAGCCAGGCTTCTTGCTGACCACCAAGTCTCTGACTCCACAGAATTCAATTATTATTTTCATTAACCACTTAAATTAATAGTTTACACATGCAGCCACTGAGGAATGTTCCTAATCCCTCCCCCATCCCAAGGGGGGATGGGGCTTGTTAAGTAGGTACGCCAGCATCCTCACCCCTTGGTGGGAGGAGTAGGATGTGCGTTGTCCCAGAAAGTTCCTGGTGGGATCCAGCCCCATGGCCCACAGTGTTAACACCACACTGCAGCATCTTTTGTTGGCTGTTCTGCTGTGGCTCATCTCCCTTCTCCCACTCCTGCTTCCTGGAATGACTTCCAAATAAGCTACTTGCCCCCAAATCCTTGTCTCAGCGATTGTTCTGGGAGAACCCAGCCTAAGGTACTTTTCCTTCAGGAATCTCAATGAAAATTTTATGTGCTTATAGTTTTCCTACTACACGGCTGCCTCTGTAAGTAAAGCAAAAACTTGATTTAGTTCTTTCGATGTCTAAAATCTGAATAATTAGGGCATCTAAATCTGAGAGAATCCACTTAATTTTCCTTATTTAACTTTTCAGTATGAATCCTCATGTATAAAGCCCAAGAGAGAAGTCAATGCTTTCTATCTCTTCTCTCTCTCTTCCTTGCTTTCTGAGTTTTCTAGTGTTTTCTATAGACATTTCTAGGGAGATGAGTCTGTTCCTTTCCTGAAGTCCTTGCAGACCCCTAAATCATGACTTTTTTTTTTAATAAGAAATTTCACGGGGTATCCTTTTAAATGGGCCATCCAGCCTAAGAGCCCCCCAAAACTCATTAATTACCTCAAACCTTATCTTTTGAGGGGAAGGCAAGGGTCCAGCTGTTGAACAAGGAGGGCACTTCATTGGCAACCCCACTTTCTAACTAAACCAACATTCTCAGGACCAGTTCAAATGAAAGAGGCATTTTTTTTTTTTTTTTTTTTTAAATCAGGAAACTGGAAAATATCCCTTGGGAAACTGGATTTTATTTCCATTTTAAGCATGTACATACTTGAATATTCCTCATACAAACAGAACAATGTTGGTGTTTTCCTAGGACCTAGAATAATTTGGCACTGTGGCAAATGTTGAGGGTGTTGCTAGATTTGGGGAGTTTCCCTTTTAGCTCAACGGCTAATTAGTATAAAACAATGGAATCAGAATGGGAGGCATTAGCAAAACTGCATTTGAATGGTCACAGCTCAGTTTTTGTTTTAAGTTTAATTTCATCTCTCAGATATTCTTGGTAAAGTTGTGTCAACTGTTTTTGAGATTTGGGTCAACTCTGACCAAAAAAAAAAAAAAAAAAAAAA
The DNA here is from genome assembly GCF_011800145.1 of Mirounga leonina. Taxonomy (NCBI): domain Eukaryota; kingdom Metazoa; phylum Chordata; class Mammalia; order Carnivora; family Phocidae; genus Mirounga; species Mirounga leonina. Next base: position 2,463,845 of record NW_023270374.1, read on the forward strand.
AAAAAAAGTAGAATGAGCCAGACAAACCTGAGTTCCAATCTCAGCTCTTCCATTTACTCGCCTGTGACCCTGGTGAGAAATTGGAAGTCTCAGCCTGCCAATCTCTGAAGTGGGGATAACAGTGGTTATTTCTGGTGGGTTGTGTGAAAATTAAGTGTGTGGTGGGAACTCAGAGTAAATTCCATTCCCTGTTCCTCCTCTCATTTACTGTCCTGCCATTTTGTGGAGGGTACTGATGTCCTGCGTTAACCGACAGGAGACACTCCAGTGGTGGGAATGTCTGGTGGAGTGGGAGGCCGAGCTGCTGGACACCCTCACGTGGCAGCCTACAGACAACTCGCTTTCTGGGTTGCATGTCAGAGCAGGTGGAGTGTGTCTCAGGCAACGTCAACTGGATAAATCCGGACCCTGGTGAGGACCTCGCGCCTCAGCTTAAGTGAGAGTGGAGGCCACTGAGCCATTGCTGGCTCTGTGATGAGTCCACCAGTGAGAGACTGTTGGAGCAGCTGGTGGTGTGTAGGGGGCTTCCAGGGCTCCGTTTCCCAAACGTGGACTGCACAAATCCCCTTTACAGGGATTTGTCCCTGAAAGCACAGAGCTTGTGTCACCACTCTTACTGAGGTTACTGCGAGCACTTCCGTAGCTGTTTGTAGGGTGACAAGATGAAGGAAAGGTTTAGGCTTCCAAGAGTGGCAAACTGTGGGAAGGTAAATATATGGGGGGGCGGGGCGCTAATGGAAGAAGGTTTGTTTGTGCAGGTCCATCTCGGTGCCAACTTTTTGTCTTCCTCCCAGCAGTAAAACTTCCCCAGGAGAGGGGATTTATGGCAGTCCTCATTTCTCAGAAGTTTCTGCTTTTATTCAGATAAGGAAAGCTCCTGGAAGGCTTCCTTCTGCATCTGTTGAATCTCAAATGCCTTTAGCTCAAAACAATCATGCTGAAGTGGCATGTTTTGAGCTGGTATCCTCTGAACCCTTTCGTTCACCCGTTTGACATTTTAAGACATGCCACTTATTAAACTCTGGGTTGGTGCTGCAGAGAGAGATTCAGGTAAGAAGTTGGGACATGAGCGATCTGTGAAGGGGGAGAAACATAGATTGGGACAAACAGAAAAGAACAAATCTAGGCACATTGCCCAAATCTTACCAAATCAGCATCTCTGTCCTGGAAATAGGTCTGTCCCGTTAAACAGTCGTGTCTCGTGTTGGGTGGCAGACTCGCGCTCTTCACGACCCTCCTGCTGTGATGGTGTGTCAGGCAGAGCTGACAACGTCGAGGGCATCTGCAGCTCGGAGCCACCGAGGGTTCAGTTCCAGACCACTGCAACACAGCAGGTATCACAAGACAGCGAGTCAAATGAATTGTTTGGCTTCCCAGTGTACACCAAAGTTATGTTCACATTCTACTGTGGTCTATTAAGTGTGCAACAGCATTAAGTCTAAAATAGCAATGTGCATGCCTTAATTAAAAATACTTTATTGCTAAAAAAGGCTAACCATCCTCTGTGCTCCCAGTGAGTCATGATCACTGATCACAAGTCCCCATAACAAATATAGTAGTAAGGAGAAGGCTTGGAATATTGTGAGGATTAGCAAAATGTGACACAGAGACACGGAGTGAGCAAATGCTGTTGGAAAAATGGCACCAATCGACTTGCTCTCTGCAAGGTCACCACAGACCCTCCATTTGTAAAAACACAGTATCCTCGAAGCATAATAAAGCAAAGCGCAAAAAGACGTATGCCTGTGGTGATTTCCAGAGGCAGCGCGGCCTGGAAGAGCTATCCCAGGACCCCAAACCCCCACCCTGTCCCCAGCAGTGGTGGTGCAGGTGCTGCTCCCAGGGTCTTTGGAATGAAGACATGATGTCACCCAACTGTGTTGTTATTGCAGGGGTGTACTACTACGGAAAGAAGTGGTATTCAGTTCTGATATCAGAAAAGCCTGTGATGCTTCAAAGCAAACCCACAGAGATGGACCCCTGGAGTGTCAGATTTGCTTCCGTGTCTCCAACCAGTCCTTGCCTGGCAGAACCACACTGCTTAGGAAACGTCCGGAAAAATAATGGGCTCCATAGGATGGAGGCCCCAGGGCCAAAAGCTTTATACTCTGGATGTGTGGGGCTGCGTCTTTGTACATGCTTTGAGGTTAGTGTGTTTTGTTTTCCTAAATCTCTTGGCTCTGTTGGCATACAGTTTGTAGACTGGAAATAGTACAGGGCTGAGCAGAATAAACAGTGTCCCTAATTCCCGTCCACTGTCAACCCAACCATAACCCCTTAGCTGGAGATTGGGGAAATGTTTTCTCAATCCCCCTTAGGAAGAAAAAGAAAAACAAAGAAAGGAAAGACAAAGCTTTCCTTATACCAAAACATTGTCTCCAAAGGGGCCTCTGGCGGCACATGACTTAGCGCCTCACACGCCCTGTCCTGCCAGTTCGTGGTGCCACCACCTGGCCACCAGCATCCTCCTGGTCTTGTCCCTGCCGCCCTCCTCCCATTCTCTGAGCTTCAGACTCCTCCGGTCCTGTCCTCAGACTTTGACCCCTCCTTCCTAAGGAACACTTTCCCAGTTCCAGAAGGATTCCCTTTCCTTAAACAAGTTCCCCTGACTGGTTTTCACATACACCACTTTCCTAAAAGACCTCTGTCCCATTCTTTTATAAACATTTAAGAACAGGTTTTGAGCGAAACTGATTTTAAATGCAATCACACTGTGGCCCCTCTTCATGGGGGTTGTGTTCCTTGTTCGTGGTGTAGGGCACAGGCCACCGATAGGTGCACTCAGGACCCTGTTGGAGACAGATCAGGAGTCCCACCAGACTGGTCTGCAGGCATGCTGCAGGGGACTTTTGCAGTCACGGGCCTCCACCAGAGAGACCAGGTTGGCTGTGGGTTAACAGCAAGAACTCAGTGAGGAAATAGGCCTGGCGCCGGTATTGCCCGGCAAAGTTGAGCTGCTAGTCTCATGCCCACTTCCCCGCTGAGCAGAACACCCGCCCTGCTCATCAGTCGGCCTTTATTCTTCCAGTCCTTCGTCACAAGGCCGAGAAGGGGAGTGTCACTGCTCTGTGAGGACTCTAAGTGAGGACTGGAGGCGGGATGCCCTGCTCCGGGCAGCACTTCCTTGTCACTGAGAGGACTGAGAGTCGCACAGTTATTACGATGCATAATAATCAGATCTTCCTACGGGGAAGACACTGCACTAAGTATCCCTGCAGTGGCTACAGCCCCCATCACCAACCCTGATTGTAAATTTTCTGTATTTTACTCATCATTCCCCACGATGCTGTTCTGGTTTGTCTATTTGCTGTGGATTGTCTCCCCAACGAGGAGAGAAGTCCCACAGAAGCAGGGACCTTGTCAAGCTTTCGCTGCTGTGTCCCGGTGCCTGGAACAGTGCCCGGCCCAGAGTAAGCACCCTTAGTCATTTTTGAGTGAGTGCTGTGTAGATGGGCCACTGGTCTGAGGTGACTGGGCTGGTCCACAGCAGAGGTGAGGTTCCAGCCCTGTCCTTTCTGCACAACCACACGGCTGCCTGTTGGTGTCCGTGGCTTTGCTCTTGAAAACTCCTCCCCAGTCCGAGAAAGTTTCAGGGCCAGAGTTTCTAAGAAAGCCCCAGTCCTGCTCAGAGAAGTCTCAGTCCTGCACCAGCAAGAGGCCAGCCAGGACTGATGATGCATGGCATGTTCCCCTGGGCCAGAAGGAAGTAACTGAGAGCAGAACAGCAGATGATGTCACAACCCAGGGCAACATGCTAAGCACATGTGCCACCGACACTGAGGGACAGGGGCCAGGCACCTCCTGCTGACAAAGTTGGAAAGACAGCTGAGCTTTCTCCTGCACAAACTGACATTGAAGCACAGGCAAGGACACATCCTGTCTGGGCGCCCAGCTTCGAAGGGAGCCTGCAGCCTTAGATCTCTGGTGACCACGGGCAGAGGGCAGTTTACCTTGGGCTCGCTGCTGCCTGGGGGTTGGGCCCAGAGGGACAGCAGAGGAGGGGCTGTTGGCTTCTCCTGGGGGAAAGGGTGGCTGACCTGGCTCCGGGACACCTGTGGGCATCCGAGGGCTGGTCTGCATTTGGGCAGGATGCCTCCCATCTGCCATAGAGTGAGCCACCTTGAAAAAGTAAAGACAGCTGGAAACTCTAGGTAAAAATCACTTCCCCAAATGTGGGAGATGAGACACTTGAAAGGAGAGGAGTGATGGAGAAAGAGGAAATGAGACCCTGCTCTCAGCCCCTCGTGTGGGAAGTTCAAGGAGCCTCAGGTCACCATTTTGAGACTCGCTGTGGTGGTGGCACTAACAGTAGGCACCCTGACTGTTTATGGTGTCCTTCCTGGCCTGCAGGTGCTGGCTACTGAGCTCCCGTCTGCAGTAGGACGCCTGCCTTGAGGACTGAGAGTCAGGCTTTTTGTGATCACCTGCTTGAGGTTTTGGCAGGCTGAGCTATGGCAGGAGTGCTTTCCAGAAATAGAAACTGCATCAGCAAGCCCAGGGCAGCAGCGGGCTTGTCACTTGTGTTTTGTTAGGAGATAGACCCTGTGAATGCAGACACATCATAAGACAAAACACAAACCACACCACGCCACAACCCAGGACACCCACGGGTAACAAAGAGTGGAATTTGCTGCCTATAAGAGTTCAAAGGAAGATGTTGGACTTTAGAAAATAGAGCATCTGTGATTCCAACACCAGGAACAAATGGTGCTTGGGGTGGGGGTGGACAGGGTGGCTCAGGGGAACTTATATCTAAGTGTAAGATCTGTACTAACAGGGCCAAAGAGTCCGAAAAGCAGAATTTACATCCTGGCTTCAGCACTCCAGGCTAGGTGGATTGCTGAGTCACTTACCATCTTAAAAATTAAGAGTGGCACTTTTTGCACCACCTGCTACCTGTCCTCTCCCTCCTACTACCTGCCCTATCAGCTCCCTGCCCTACCTGCTTACCTGGGTTTGGCCTTTCTTGCCTGGGTCGCAGCCTCCAACTGGTGTGACCTCAGGCAAACAAGCTCAGTTCTGGGCACCTTAGGGATAGGTGCCTTATAGTAGCAGCTCCTTTATGCTAAGAATGAATAAAATACATTTTCTCTGTGCTTTATAAGCATAAAATCGTGCAAACGTTCCTTCTCGTTCTCTGCCTGATGTATATTTAGAGGTGAACTTCCACCAAAGGCACCTATGGCTCTGGAATTCAGATCCTCTGAGCTTTTCTTAGGGCAAGGTCATCCCTCAAATTGTAGCTGGGTCAGAATACCCCAGAGGGCTTTTTGAACACAGATGGCTGTACCCCACTCCCAGGTGTCTGCTTCAGTGGGTCACGTGGGGCCTAGAATTGCATTTCTTACAAGTTCCCTGGGGATGTTGATGCTGCTGGCTGTGACCCTACTTTGAAGTTCAGAAGTGTGGACATTCACCTAACAGAAGTCCCATCCCCTAGTTTCTCAGAATGTGACTGTGTTTCGAGATAAGTTCTTTAGAGAGGTATTCAGAGTTCCACTGGTAGTGGGACTTGAGAGATCCCAGATCCCTGATCCCAGAGCAGCCCCACCACCACCACTGGCTAAGTTACCATATCCCCCATCTCCCCCATCTCCCCAGCCACCACCCTCCACCGAGAAGTCACAGCCAGCCCCAGTCACCATCCCCACAACCATCAACACTGAGGCCCAGACCCAGCAGCCACCCGCCTCCCAATCCCACCACCCCTAACTTAATACCACCACATGAAGCCAGGCAGTAGGGACAGCAGCCCAGGGAGTGGAGGCTCAGGCAGCCTCACATTGGTGATGCCTATTGATGGGGACAAGGTCATTGCAGTGAAGGTAAGCAAACAGTAAAATTGTTCAAGTAAGAAATAGGAACGACACCAAGGAAGATGTATCTGTACATCAGATTGCCATAAAGAAGAATAACCCCAGGAAGTACCTTCACAGTGCAGGAGAGAGACAGACTGGAGTTTGATGTTGAAGGAGAAAAGCTTGAGGAGGCAGCAAACATGACGGGCCCTGGTGGAGCTCCAGGGCAGGGTGATAAATATACAGCACACTGTAACAATTACAGATGCTATCCACATCACAGGGGTCCTCAAGCAATCACCAGAATAGTGACAATGAGGGGAAGAAGGAAGGGTCAAAGAGGCCGGGCCCAACAGCACCAGCCCAACCGCAGGCACAGTTCCCATCTCTCTCCGTGAGGACAGCCTATGGGCACTGACCCCAGGGTTCCAACACTCCTGAGCAGGAAGAAGGGATGGAGGGTGCTGACAACCAGGGTACAGGAGAACAAGGTAGACCACTGAGACAGAGGAGGTATCAGGTTACAGATCATTGTTTCGCATGGACCCGCCTGCCGAAGACAGCCCACAGAGGATGACAATGAAAAAGATAAGGAAAATCAAGGAGACAAGATCCAAGGTCAGCAGCCACCTCAGTGTCAGAACCACCACAACTTCAATTACTGATGAAGATGCCCAGAAAACCTTAAAGCACAAGTTGGCAAAGAGACAAAGGCAGTGGATCCACCAGCTAAGAATTTGTCCCCTCCCAAGACTGAGCAAGGGGGAGCTGAGTAAATGTACCATCTCTCCCATCCCCTGGCTTTATCATCCAGCAAGAGGAAATGAATATGAAATTCCAGCAATAAGAAATCAATAAAAGAGTGGTTTCCTCTCGATCTCTTACACTGTCCTGGTTAAATGGGATTTAACTCCTCTGGTGCTTGCTTTTTGTACATTGACCAGACAACTAGAATATCTGCATTATCTACATGGCATGGGGCTTTTTTTTTTTTTTTTTATTCTTATGTTAATCCCCATATATTACATCATTAGTTTTAGATGAAGTGTTCCATGATTCATTGTTTGTGCATAACAGCCAGTGCTCCATGCAGAATGTGCCCTCCTCAATACCCACCACCAGGCTAACCCATCCTCCCACCCCCCTCCCCTCTAGAACCCTGTTTGTTTTAAAGAGTCCGTTGTCTCTCATGGTTCATCTACCCCTCCGATTTCCCCCACTTCATTCTTCCCCTCCCGCTACCTTCTTCTTCTTCTTCTTTTTCTTAACATATATGCATTATTTGTTTCAGAGGTACAGATCTGAGATTCAACAGTCTTGCACAATTCACAGCGCTTACCAGAGCACATACCCTCCCCAGTGTCTATCACCCAGTCACCCCATCCCTCCCACCCCAGCCCCCACTCCAGCAACCCTCAGTTTGTTTCCTACAATTAAGAATTCCTCATATCAGTGAGATCATATGATACATGTCTTTCTCTGTTTGACTTATTTCACTCAACATAATACCCTCCAGTTCCATCCACGTCATTGCAAATGGCAAGATCTCATTCCTTTTGATGGCTGCATATTATTCCATTGTATATATATACCACTTCTTCTTTATCCATTCATCTGTCGATGGACATCTTGGCTCTTTCCACAGTTTGGCTATTGTGGACATTGCTGCTATAAACATCGGGGTGCACGTACCCCTTCGGATCCCTACTTTTGTATCTTTGGGGTAAATACCCAGTAGTGCAATTGCTGGATCATATGGTAGCTCTATTTTCAACTTTTTGAGGAACCTCCATACAGTTTTCCAGAGTGGCTGCACCAGCTAGCATTCCCACCAACAGTGTAGGAGGGTTCCCCTTTCTCCGCATCCATGCCAACATCTGTCATTTCCTGACTGGTTAATTTTAGCCATTCTGACTGGTGTGAGGTGGTATCTCATTGAGGTTTTGATTTGGATTTCCCTGATGCCGAGCGATATTGAGCACTTTTTCATGTGTCTGTTGGCCATTTGGATGTCTTCTTTGGGAAAATGTCTGTTCATGTCTTCTGCCCATTTCTTGATTGGATTCTTTGTTCTTTGGGTGTTGAGTTTGATGAGTTCTTTATAGATTTTGGATACTAGCCCTTTATCTGATATGTCATTTGCAAATATATTCTCCCATTCTGTCGGTTGTCTTTTGGTTTTGTTGACTGTTTCCTTTGCTTTGCAAAAGCTTTTTATCTTGATGAAGTCCCAATAGTTCATTTTTGCCTTTGCTTCCCTTGCCTTTGGCGATGTTTCTAGGAAGAAGTTGCTTCGGCTGAGGTCAAAGAGGTTGCTGCCTGTGTTCTCCTTTAGGATTTGGATGGACTCCTGTCTCACATTGAGGTTTTTCAACCATTTGGAGTCTATTTTTGTGTGTGGTGTAAGGAAATGGTCCAGTTTCATTCTTCTGCATGTGGCTATCCAATTTTCCCAACACCATTTGTTGAAGAGACTGTCTTTGTTCCATTGGACATTCTTTCCTGCTTTGTCAAAGATGAGTTGACCATAGAGTTGAGGGTCCATTTCTGGGCTCTCTATTCTGTTCCATTGATCTATGTGTCTGTTTTTGTGCCAGTACCATACTGTCTTGATGATGACAGTTTTGTAATAGAGCTGGAAGTCTGGAATTGTGATGCCGCCAGCTTTGCTTTTCTTTTTCAACATTCCTCTGGCTATGCGGGGTCTTTTCTGGTTCCATACAAATTTTAGGATTATTTGTTCCATTCCTTTGAAAAAAGTGGATGGTATTTTGATGGGGATTGCATTGAAAGTGTAGATTGCTCTAGGTAGCATTGACATCTTCACAATATTTGTTCTTCCAATCCATGAGCATGGAACATTTTTCCATTTCTTTGTGTCTTCCTCAATTTCTTTCATGAGTATTTTATAGTTTTCTGAGTAAAGATCCTTTGTCTCTTTGGTTAGATTTATTCCTAGGTATCTTATGGTTTTGGGTGCAATTGTTGTGCAAATGATCCCATTTGATCAACTCTTTAATTTCACTTTCTTCTGTCTTGTTGTTGGTGTATAGGAATGCCACTGACTTCTGTGCATTGATTTTATATCCTGCCACTTTACTGAATTCCTGTATGAGTTCTAGCATTTTTGGGGTGGAGTCTTTTGGGTTTTCCACATAAAGTATCATATCATCTGCGAAGAGTGAGAGTTTGACTTCTTCTTTGCCAATTTGGATGCCTTTGATTTCTTTTTGTTGTCTGATTGCTGTGGCTAGGACTTCCAATACTATGTTGAATAGGAGTGGTGATAGTGGACATCCCTGCCGCGTTCCTGACCTTAGGGGGAAAGCCCTCAGTTTTTCCCCATTGAGAATGATATTTGCTGTAGGTTTTTCATAGATGGCTTTTATGATATTGAGGTATGTACCCTCGATCCCTATACTCTGAAGAGTTTTGATCAAGAAAGGATGCTGTACTTTGTCAAAAGCTTTTTCTGCATCTATTGAGAGGATCATATGATTCTTGTTCTTTCTTTGGTTAATGTATTGTATCACGTTGATTGATTTGTGGATGTTGAACCAACCTTGCAGCCCAGGGATAAATCCCACTTGGTCATGGTGAATAATCCCTTTAATGTACTGTTGGATCCTATTGGCTAGTATTTTGGTGAGAATTTTTGCATCCATGTTCATCAGGGATATTGGTCTGTAATTCTCCTTTTTGATGGGGTCTTTGTCTGGTTTGGGGATCAAGGTAATGCTGGCCTCATAAAATGAGTTTGGAAGTTTTCCTTCCATTTCTATTGTTTGGAACAGTTTCAGAAGAATAGGTATTAATTCTTCTTGAAATGTTTGGTAGAATTCCCCTGGGAAGCCACCTGGCCCTGGGCTTTTGTTTGTTGGGAGATTTTTGATGACTGCTTCAATTTCCTTAGTGGTTATAGGTCTGTTCAGGTTTTCTATTTCATCCTGGTTCAGTTTGGGTAGTTGATACATCTCTAGGAATGCATCCATTTCTTCCAGGTTATCTAATTTGCTGGCATAGAGTTGCTCATAATATGTTCTTATAATTGTTTCTATTTCTTTGGTGTTGGTTGTGATCTCTCCTCTTTCATTCATGATTTTGTTGATTTGGGTCATTTCTCTTTCCTTTTTGATAAGTCTGGCCAGGGGTTTATCAATCTTGTTCATTCTTTCAAAGAACCAGCTCCTAGTTTCGTTGATCTGTTCTACTGTTCTTTTAGTTTCTATTTCATTGATTTCTGCTCTGATCTTTATTATTTCTCTTCTCCTGCTGGGTTTAGGCTTTATTTGCTATTCTTTCTCCAGCTCCTTTAGGGGTAGGGTTAGGTTGTGTACTTGAGACCTTTCTTGTTTCTTGAGAAAGGCTTGTATTGCTATATACTTTCCTCTTAGGACTGCCTTTGCTGCATCCCAAAGATTTTGAATAGTTGTGTTTTCATTTTCATTGGTTTCCATGTATTTTTTTAATTCTTCTTTAATTTCCTGATTGACCCATTCATTCTTCAGTAGGATGCTCTTTAGCCTCCATGTATTTGAGTTCTTTCCAACTTTCCTCTTGTGATTGAGTTCTAGTTTCAAAGCGTTGTGGTCTGAAAATAGGCAGGGAATGATCCCAATCTTTTGGTACCAGTTGAGACCTGATTTATGACCTAGGATGTGATCTATTCTGGAAAATATTCCATGGGCACTAGAGAAGAATGTGTATTCTGTTGCTTTGGGGTGGCATGTTCTGAATATGTCTGTGAAGTCCATTTGGTCCAGTGTGTCATTTAAAGTCTTTATTTCCTTGTTGATCTTTTGCTTAGACGATCTGTCCATTTCAGTGAGGGGAGTGTTAAAGTCCCCCACTATTACTGTATTGTTGTCGATGTATTTCTTTGCTTTTGTTATTAATTGCCTTATATAATTGGCTGCTCCCATGTTAGGGGCATAGATATTTACAATTGTTAGATCTTCTTGTTGGATAGATCCTTTAAGTAGGATATAATGTCCTTCCTCATCTCTCTCTTTTTTTTAAGATTTTATTTATTTATTTGAGAGAGAGAATGAGAGAGAGAGAGAGAGAGAGAGAGAGAGAGAGCATGAGAAGAGGGAGGGTCAGAGGGAGAAGCAGACCCCCCGCTGAGCAGGGAGCCCGATGCGGGACTCGATCCTGGGACTCCAGGACCATGACCTGAGCAGAAGGCAGTCGCTTAACCAACTGAGCCACCCAGGCGCCCCCTTCCTCATCTCTTATTACAGTCTTTGGTTTAAAATCTAATTTGTCTGATACAAGGATTGCCACCCCAGCTTTCTTTTGGTGTCCATTAGCATGGTAAATGGTTTTCCACCCCCTCACTTTCAATCTGGGGGTGTCTTTGGTTCTAAAATGAGTCTCTTGCAGACAGCATATTGATGGGTCTTGTTTTTTAATCCAGTCTGATAGCCTGTGTCTTTTGATTGGGGCATTTAGCCCATTTACATTCAGGGTAACTATTGAAAGATAGGAATTTAGTGCCATTGTATTGCCTGTAAGGTGACTGTTCCCGTATATTGTCTGTGTTCCTTTCTGGTGTATGTTGCTTTTAGGCTCTCTCTTTGCTTAGAGGACCCCTTTCAAGATTTCTTGTAGGGCTGGTTTTGTGTTTGCAAATTCCTTTAGTTTTTGTTTGTCCTGGAAGCTTTTGATCTCTCCTTCTATTTTCAATGACAGCCTAGCTGGATAGAGTATTCTTGGCTGCATATTTTTCTCATTTAGTGCTCTGAATATATCCTGCCAGTCCTTTCTGGCCTGCCAGGTCTCTGTGGATAGGTCTGTTGCCAATCTAATGTTTCTGCCATTGTAGGTTACATATCTCTTCTCCCGAGCCGCTTTCAGGATTTTCTCTTTGTCGCTGAGACTCGTAAGTTTTACTATTAGATGTTGGGGTGTTGACTTATTTTTATTGATTTTGAGAGGGATTCTCTGTGCTTCCTGGATTTTCATGCCTGTTTCCTTCCCCAAATTAGGGAAGTTCTCTGCTATAATTTGCTCCATTATACCTTCTGCCCCCCTCTCTCTCTTTCTTCTTCTTCTGGGATCCCAATTATTCTAATGTTGTTTCGTCTTATGGTATCGCTTATCTCTCGAATTCTGCCCTCGTGATCCAGTAGTTGCTTATCTCTCTTTTTCTCAGCTTCTTCATTTTCCATCATTTCATATTCTATATTACTGATTCTCTCTTCTGCCTCATTTATTCTAGCAGTTAGCGCCCCCATTTTTGATTGCACCTCATTAATAGCCTTTTTGATTTCTACTTGGTTAGATTTTAGTTCTTTTACTTCTCCAGAAAGGGTTTCTCTAATAACTTCCATATTTTTTTCAAGCCCAGCTAGTATCTTTAAAGTGATGATTCTGAACTCTAGATCTGACATCGTACTAATGTCCATATTGAGTAAGTCCCTGGCAGTCGGTACTACCTCTTGTTCTTTTTGTTGAGGTGATTTTTTCCATCTTGTCATTTTTTGCGGAGGAGAATAGATTAATGAGAGAACAAAATGCTAGCAGAGTAACAATGTTCCCAGAAAATATACTCTAAACAAATCAGAAAAGACCTGAAGCAGTGGGAAAAGAAAGGGAAAGAGAGAAAAAAGAGAAAGAAAAAAAAGAAAAAGGAAAAGATAAAGATAAAAACAAAAACAAACAAAACAAAACAACAACAACAACAAAAAACCAGAATGTGGTCAAATATGATGAGGCTGGTATATAGATCAGTGCCACACACTAGATTTGGGGTGTATTTTGGTCTTTTAGAAGAAAGTGCCTCCCAAAATTTTAAAGAAAGAAAAACTTATATATGTACAAAAATAAGGGTTGATATGATGAAGGGATAGAATATGACTGTAAAGATGGAAATTATAAAAAAATTTATAAAAGGAATTGATAAGAAGTTGTTTGAAAAAAGAAAGAAGAGGATTTAAAAAAAGAAAAAAAAGAAAAAAAAAGGGAGAGGATGTGATCAGGCAGAGGAATAGAAAACACCATATACTAGAGATTTAGGGTATATTTTGATCTGTTAGAAGAAACTGTCTCAAAATTTTAAAGAGAGAACAAGTTATATATATAAGCCAAAAATATGGGTAACTACTATGAAGGGATAGAATATGACTCTACAAATGAAAAATAAAAATTTTTTTTTTAAAAAAAGGGATTGATAAGATGTTGGTTGAAAAAGGGAAAAAGACAAATTCAAAAAGAAAAGAAAAGAAAAAAGACAGTTAAAAAAAATTAACTTTGAAAGACTAAAGAATCATGGTAAAAAAGCCATGAATTCTATGTGCAGTATTCCCCTAGCGCTGGAGTTCTGCCGTTCTCATTGATTGGTAAACTTGGTCTTGGCTGGCTGTTTTCGCTGATCTTCTGGGGAGGGGCCTGTTGCCGTGGTTTCCAAATGTCTCTGCCGGAGGCGGAATTGCACCGCCCTTGCCCCCTCCCAGCTAAGTAATCTGCTTGGGTTTGCTCTCCGGGGCTTTTGTTCCCTGCGAGCTTTCCGTACAGCTTTGGAGGTGGAGAGTGAAAATGGCGGCCTCCCAATCTCCGCCCCGGAGGAGCCAAGAACTCGGGGCCCCACTCCTCAGTGAGTCCCCAGAGAAAAGCAGTAAGTCACTCCTGTCTCCCCCGTCTCCAGCTGCACTCTGCTCATCCGGCCTGTGACTGAGCATTTCTATCTCTGGCACCCGACCCCGGGTGGAGTCTCCAAACCCAGCAGATCCCTGCGGTGCACTCCCACGCCACTCCTCCCGGGGGAGGAAGGTGAGTCTCCCCGGATCTGCCGCTTGTTGGGTCCCTGCTGGAGGAGCAGGGGCCCGACTCTGCCGCGGATCACGGTTTAGGGCAACCCTGAGCTGAGAGCCCGCGCCTGGGCTCCGCCTCTGCAGCCGGCTTCCCTGCTCCGTTACCTGGGAGCTCTGCCACACTCAGGCACTCCCGGTCTTTCTGCGACCCCGAGGGTCCTGAGACCACACTGTCCCGGAGGGTTCCACCCCCTGCTTAGCCAGCAGAGTGACGTCCCTCAGCGGAGCAGACTTTTAAAAGTTCCGATTTTGTGCTCCGCGGCTCTATCACTTGCCAGAAGCGGCCGACGGAGGCCCCTCCCCCGCCGTCTATCCTCCCGAATATCGCCTCGGATTCACTTCTCCGCACGTCCTACCTTCCAGAAAGTGGTCGCTTTTCTGTTCAGAGTTGTTGCTCTTCTTTTCTTCGATCTCCTGTTGGGTTTGTAGGTGTTCAGAATGGTTTGATCCCTATCCAGCTGAATTCCTGAGAGGAGACGAAATCCAGGTCTCCTACTCCTCCGCCATCTTGCTCCGCCCCCGGCATGGGGCTTTTTAAATTTTTACCTAAAGATATCTCTTTTTGGTAATGACAAACATTTTTTTTTTGAAGCCTGGTTTTTCTCAATACATCTTTAAAGGTTTTTAAATTGTTTCATATCTGGTTAAGTTGAGAGTTTTAATAACCTCATTTTAAATTTGTAATAAAAGTTTACAACTTGATTTTTTCAAAAAAGTCAACAAACAGCAAGCACCTGTTAATGAAGATCTTAAATAATTGTCAAGAGAAAGAAAGAAAGAAGAAAAGAAAGAAAAAAGAAAGAAAGAAAGAAAGAAGAAAGAAAGAAGGAGAGAGAGAGAAAAGGAGAGACATAGGTGTACACAGAGAAGACCATGTGAGGGCACAGAGAGAGGACAGCCGTCTACAAGCCAAGGAGAGAGGCCTCAGGAGAAACTAATCCTGTGGATACCTTGATTTCTCCCTTCCAGCCTCCAGAAGTGTGAGGAAATTAGTTTTGGTTGTTTAGCCCTTCAGTCCATAGTTCTTTGTTATGGCAGCCTGAGCAGACGCATACACCTACCTTCAGCCCCTCAGAGGTGGGCAGACCATTTAAAACCCTTGTATTTCTCCCAGCACAAGGCTCAGTGCTGTATTATACTTTAGCATCAACATAAAAGTGTCAATGACAACTGTGACAGCAACAACTCATTCTTAGCATGTTTGATCAAATGTGCTGGTGTCAAAACAATACAGATTGAAGGCGGAGGCAGGAGAGCATCAACTGAGGGGTGGTCTGTGTCCTGGCCCACTGCCCATGTGGGGGAGCTCACCTCTTTAGGGCTCGCATGTCTCAGTGTAAAATGAGGGTAATAAAGACACCGTTCTCAAAAGGCTGTCCCTAAAATTTGCATAAGATAATGCAAGTTGAGAATTTAGCACAGTGCCCAGCATAGAATACAGACACAATAAGAGTTGGCTATGATTCCGGTTTTTTCTAACAATAATTCTGGTGGTAAAAAAGCACAGTCAGGTTAGGAATTTGCCTCAGCACACTGCAGAATGAAATTTGTGCTTAGAAAGATAAATCTAGCTACAAAGAGGCTTTGAAATTTGTTTGGAACATTTGCCTGCAGAGGAAGAGTGTTGGCAAAGGCCCATCTCCATCTTTTTCTCATCAATCCTGCAGATTATGTTGGTCCTCATTTTATAGTGATAAATGTTTGTTGGGAAATGTGAAACAATCACTGAAAAATTAGATGAGATAAAAAGCTACCTGGAGCTCATGAACTAAGGTTGTGATATTTTTATATATTTATTTCCTATCTTTCAAAAAATCTTTTTATAGGTATACTTATTTTGTATTGAATTTGTACCTGTACTTAGTCTAAGGCGTCAAACTGTTCTACAAGTTTCCATGCCTGGGATGGCCACCTTCTCCCAGTCTGTGCTCCATTTCTCCCTGATCTCCTTCAACTGATGCTTCCGCTCTTCCTCCTATGTCCAAATCACATACCTATGTTGCTACATCATGATTTTTCAGATCTAGACATCACTTACTGGTTTTCTTTATGAAGATGGGATTTAACTCCTCTGGTGCCATTACCAGAATGGCAGTGGTGAAGGGTTTTACTCAACACCCAACTTGCCAGATGCAACAGACTTTAATCTCTGACCACTCTGTCCCGGGATGCAGGACACGAAGGCAGCATACCCAGCATCTTTATCCAGCAGGAGCCCAGTGGCCACTTCTTTTGCCTCCTCACCCACTTGGGATGGGGATGGCTGCCATCAGAGAAGAGCCATGCCATGTGGGGTCACCTGGATACAGAGAAGCCACAGTCATGGTTTCCCCTCAATCTCTTACACTGTCCTGGTTATGTAGGCCCGAGGCTGGTGTGCCAGCTCACAGGCTCCCCACTTCTCATTTATCTTACTTCTTCATGGAAGCTGTATTATTAGAAGACAGACTCAGGTATTTTTCTCAGGCTGGCTTTGGGAAGCCCAGGCCTGATACTAACCTTTTACTCATACACACAATTTTCCTTGCCTGCAGCACACACACACACACACACACACAGGCACAGATGACCACACTTCCAACCTCTTCTCAGCATAGCTATATTGCAGTTTTGGTGAAGTCCCCATTCAGTGTTTATATTCTGTGACTATGTCACTATCATTGACATGAACCCTGTAGTAAACTAGAATTGCTTTTTGTCTTCTGTGTGAATTTTTGTTTTCCCTGGAGTTCATAATTGTTTTGGTTTTTTGTTTTTACTTTTCAAATACAAATCACTAATTTATTCTCAAAATCTTCTCCAGTAGTTTAAATTAAGATATTCATGTCAGATGCTCTTTTATTTTAACATACTTTATTTTTTTAGAGCAGTTTTAGGTTTGCAGCAAAATTGAGTGGAAAGTACAGAAAATTTCCCTATCTCCCTGTCCTCCCACTTGTCCCCACATCCTTCCCACTATCAAAATCCCCCACCAGAGTGATACATTTGTTATGATCAATGAACCTACATCAATACACTATTATCATCATCCAAAGTTCACAGTTTACATTAGGGTGCACTCTTGGTGTTGTACATTCTATGGGTTTTGATAAATGTATAATGACATCATTACAGTGTTATACAGACTAGTTTTACTGCCCTAAAAATGCTCTGTGCTCCACCTATTCATCTCTCTTTTGCACCTAACCCCTGGCAACCACCCATCTCTTTACTGTCTCCATAGTTCTGCCTTTTCCACAAAGTCATATAATTGGAAACATATAGCATATAGCCTTTTCAGATTGGCTTCTTTCACTTAGTAATATACATTTAAGTTTGCTCCATATCTTTTAATAGCTTGATAGTTCATTTTTTATTATTGCTGAATAATATTCCATTGTGTGAATATACCACAGATTTTCCATCCATCTTAGATGCTCTATAGTTTCTTTCTCTTGAAGAAGTTTCCCCTAGAGCCTCTACTCCTCCATCGAGATAGAAGTCTAGATCTGGCCCATGGCTGCCATCCCAGCACCTTCACCTGGTGTTTGCCCTGGAAATACCCTTTCCTCCCCTGTGCTGGATTTTCTGCTTCTTAGATTCCATGTCTCCCTGTTCTCTGTTTCACTACCTCAATTCTGTGGAATATAAACTATAATAGTTTCCTGTGAAAAGAAAGAAGGGAAGGAACATTTCTCAAATTTTGCACATTTGAAAATATTTATATTCCACATTCATACTTAATTGATTGGCTAAGTGTAGAATTCTGGGCTGGAAATTATTTACTTTCAGAATTGAGAAGGCATTGATTTACGTCTTCTAGTTTTCAGCGTGGCTGTGGAGAAGTTGATGCCTTGTGGCCCTTGGTTTTTTGTGTAAACCTTTATGGTTTCTTTCTAGGATGCATAGGGAATTTTGGTGTGGGCCTATTTTCATCCAGTGTGTTGGACTCTTGGAGGGCTCCTTCAATCTGAAAATCCCTGTTCTGTAGCATTTCTTAGCCAGATTAGCAATATATAGTCCACGAGTGTGTGGGTTATGGTGCAGTTGGCTGGCTCCCCTGAGTTGCCCCCCTCCCTGCTGTGACCACCTCAGTCCTGGAGGAAGATGAGTCACTTCCTAGGGCACATCACAAACTATTAAAAATGCTGTGCTTGCAAGTGAATTTTCCACATATTTAAAGTAGTGATAGCTTAACAGGAGCTAAAAAAAACACCCCACAAACACCCAGGCTCCATTGACACTGAATTTTTGTGCTTAAAGAGAAATGCCCAGCCATTATTAGCTACTGAAAGATGAATGGGCTATTTAGGATTCCTCCCTGGGCTCACCCAGGTCAGTTCCCTCACACTCAGTTTAAGCGAGTGGCTCAGGGGTGAGCAGCTGCATTAGAAACAAGTGGCTGACCTGATAAGATTCTGTTACCTGATAGTTTGAATCCATCAGTCATCAGGCACTGAGGCTTCTTACACACAGAGTTTGCTTCAATTCAGGTCAGTCTCTGCCCCATCAATGATGTGGTCCTTTCTCCTCTAAAGAAAAGCTTTTGAGTGTTTGATGGCATAATAATGACTGCTGTTTACAGAGAGGTATGGCGCTGGGCTTTATGTATGTTGCATTTGTGACTCTGTGCCATGATGCTGGGCAGGTGTTATTATTTCCCTACTACAAGGAATGAACCAACATCACCAAAACCTGGCAGAGATCAGATTCACATCTGGGTCTTTTTCAGTCCAGGTACCCAGCTTTCTCCATTGGGCAACACTGCCCCTTGGTCAGATGCAAATGTCTATGCTGGTATACAAGAAAGATTATGGAAACCTGTGAGGTGACCCGTGTGAGGGAAGGATGATGGTGGATCTCTCCCCCAGGGAAGGGGAGCTATGTCCACCTCAGACCAAGTCATGAAGACAGAAATCTGCTCTGTAGGTAGCATGGAGCCAGTAAAATGGGCACTGAGCCTGCACTCAGGGTCTGAATCAGAGTCCAGGCTCTGACATTCAGCTCCTCTGGAGCCTTAGGTTTTTCATCTAGAGATGGAGGATGGAAATGTGGCCTATTTAAGGTTATGGGACTCTGTGAGGACCAAGATGAAACAGTGTGTGTGCCAAGCATTTTTACTAACTGTGAAGCACTATATGATCACAACCGTTTGGTGTTGGCTTACGCAGACGTGAGTGAGGACCAGCTGTCCATATGGGATTTGAGAAAAGGTGTGTCTTGGGGCCCAGTGTGGAAAGAGCTTCCTTCTTCGGTGAGTGTGGTGCCCCTTGTGCTCTGACCAGGATGGAGGGTAGGTCCTGGAGGAAACGGGAGGGGCTGGGCCCATCTCCTCATCCACCTTTGTCCAGTTTCACTGCTGACAGAGGCATCTGTTTCTGTGTCCATTAAGTCTGTGCTTCCAGGGTGAGCAATGCCTTCCAGGTCTTATCAGCGATGAGTGACACTGGAGGACGGGCCGGACAGTGGAGGGCGAGCCTTTGAAAGAGCAGGATGGGAATGTTTGCAATAAGCCTTCCCAGTTGGAACTCTGAAATTTATTTGTTCTTGTTATTAATGGCAAATGCAGAATGACAAGCATGAGATGTGCTCCTGGGTATTTTTACACACACCCTTCCTGTTGCTAGCCCAGATAGGCTAGTCTGAGCTGCTGTGGATTGAGCCCGGAAAATGCTCATTGTCTTCCATGCTTTATAAGTGACGTCTCTATTTCGAGATGAGGAACCTGGGTCTAGAGGAGTGAAGTAGCATCGACAGTCAGGTGGGGGCCTTGTGGCGGGGCTGGGACCGGAGCCTGGCATGGGAAGTGGGGGTTTGCTACAAACTGGGGCTCCTTGTTTGCCTCCTGCTTACATGTCAGATGTGGGGTCCACACTGTGCTGGGTTGAACAGCATCTCCCAACATTCATGTTCCCCCAGAACCTCAGAATGTGACCCAGGAAGGTGACATCTTATAGAGTCATTACAGGTGAAGTTAGTTAAGGAGGGGTCCTACTAGAGTCGGGTGGGCCTTCTTCCTCACAGGAGGGGAAGAGACGCAGAGACAGACACACACAGGGAAGAAGGCCATGTAATGATTCAGCAGAGACTGAGTGACACCACCTGGGGCTCCCAGAAGCTGGCAGAGGCAAGGAAGGACCCTCCCGTGGAGCCTCTGGAGGAAGCGTGGCCCTGCCAACACCTTGATTTTGGACTTGTGTCCTCCAGGACTCTGAGAGGACCCATTTCTGTTGCTTTAAACCATTTACATTTGTGGGAATTTCTCATGGGCCCCCTAGAAAGGAATACACACACTCAGCACTGTTTGGACATGAGCTGGTCAGAGTGCAGGCTTGTTGGGTCACATCAGATGAAAGCTTTCCTTCCCTGCAACACCTGCTTTGGGGCTTGGCCCACGGTTTATATTACACATGGTTGCCCATCCCTGGCTGCCTTTCCTACTTAGCTGGGGAGGTCATGAGTCCCATCCAAAAGTGCTCCTTCCCCAGAAGGGAGGGAACTTCCTGGACCGTGGGTCACCAGAGGCTCAGAGCACTACCCAGGTTTTCCTCCCATGGCCTTGGAGAGGCAGATCCATGGAGGAGCCCAGCCAAGTGGCTCTCTCAGATGTGGGTACCATTCAGGATAGAGACAGTGAGGAGAGTCTAGCAAAGGAAAGCTTGTGCTGGGGAGCCCCATCTCTGAAGGACCCAGGTCTGCTGGGGTCCCACACTACCCATCCCAGGTTGGGTTGGAGTCCTGTCACCAGCATCCGTGATTTAAAATCTGAGGACAACTCACAGCATGGAAGGGTTTACACCAGGCTTATCAGTCAGCTAGAGACCCCAAATCCACCCTGAGCAGGCATTCCAGAACAGCCCCAGTCTGGCTTCTCTGATGTAGCCTCCTGACTATGGATGCAGGGAGAACCCCATGGAAGCTCAGTGCCTTCCCCACCCAGAGTGTGGATGATGACCGTGTTGGAGAAGGTGCTGTCTGACAGGTTTCTCCACTTGAAGTCACCATGTTTCATTTTCATGGAGTCCAGCTTGCCCTCAGCAGGGAAAAGGGAACTAAGCTTCGCTACCTGGAGGGGAAATGTCTACACTCTAGAGGCTGCTTTTAGGCAGCAGGCTTGAGCAATGGGAACCTGAGTGAGGTACAAGGGTCCACAGTGACCCCCAGGCTGATGAAACAGGCTCATTAGGAGACCCACCTCAAAATAGCCATAGGCCCTAGCTGACCAACAGGCTGCTTCCACTCAGGCGCAGGTACCAGAAATTACATCTGTTCCCATACCTCCTCACCTCCCCTCCTGCACTAGGCCCCCCCCCCCCCCACTGCCTTCTGGCAGACAGTCTCTCCTCTGCTGTCCTGCCCACAGCTCCCTTGCAGTGTATTCGATAAACTTCTAGCTCCTTTGTTCTGCCTTAAGTGGATTCTGTCACCGCCTGCTCCACTAGTCTCCACCTGAGATGGGGTCACCCCACACCCACTTATTAGTCTGTCCTCCTCCTTTGACTGTGCTGGCCCCCACCCCATCTCTGCTTGTTATTTTACCCTCAGCACTTAGCTCAGGGACTGCTGCTGCATATTTGGGGTTTTCCCTGTGTCTCCCCACAAGGGTGCCAGCTCCAGGGTAGGGCGGTGGGGTGGGAGCAGTGGGGGAGGCACTCCTCCGAGCCTGTCCTTGCCAGTTGTAGGCTATGCCTGGGACCTGGGGCAATCTCTAAAGTGTTTCTGAAAAGCCAGGAGGGGGAGACCTTGAATTTAGGAGTGCCAGGAGTGACAAAGTGACAAAGTGCTGGGAACCCAGTGGCTATCTGACCATTTTGAAATATGTATGTATGTATGTATGTATGTATGTATGTATGTTATTATTTTTTTTTTTAGAGAGAGAGAGTGAGCACACAGGAGCCTGAGCAGGGGAGGAGCAGGGGGAGAGGGGGAGAGAATCCCAAGCAGACTCCGCGCTGAGTGACAGCCTGACACAGGGCTCCATCTCAGGACCCTGAGATCATGACCTGAGCTGAAACCAAGAGCCTGACCCTTAACCTACTGAGCCACCCAGGCACCCCACTGACCATTTTTTTAAAAGGTTATTTTCGTTTAGGACAAAGCTGACCTAGTACTATTTCTCATAATATACTGAATCCCCTCAAAGGAAATACTTCCTTCTTTCCCTCCTGTCCCTCCCTCTTCCTCCCCTTCCCTCACCTCTCCTTCTCCTCTTCCCCTCCCTTGCTCCCCCTTTCTCCTCCAGGTCCCTCGCTTCACTTCTCCTTCTCCCTCTTCCTCCCCCTCCCTCCCTCCCAGAGCCCCCCTTCCCTGTTCCTTCTTCCCTCCTTGTCCCCCCTCTTTCCCCCTCCCCCCTCCCTCCCCCACCTCCCTCTCTCCCCTCTTTTTCCTCTCTCTCCCTCCCTCCCTCCTTCCCTGCTGCCTCTCTTTCCTCTACTCAATATTCCTTGCTCACCCACCCTGTGCCTCCCCCACCATGTGCCATGTTGGAGCCTGGGCAGTGTGAGATCAAATTCCCTGCCCTCTTGTAACCCTCCTCCTGGAAGTCTGCTCTGAGATCCCAGCTTTCTCCTTTCAACTTTCTCTCATTGCCCACATGAAATTAGCGTTATTTCTTAGTGGATGGTTATTTTCAGACCTTCCCTTCATGAGGCCTTGCAGTAGCCCAGAGATAGACCCTAAAGCTACCAAAGACCAGGCAAAGAACGGGCTGCTTGGAGAGGCAGCCTCGGTTACAGGAAAACCGACCTGCCAAGCCTTGAAGTGCCCAAGCAGTCCTGGGCGAGGGTGGCTCACTGCTTGATGCGGAGTGGCCTCCTTGTCCTTGGTTGTGGAATAGGGAGGCCACATAGTCTCAAGGCAGAAAGGGCCCATTGAACTTGTCCAGACTCCGTGGCAGAAGCCTGGCACGGGGACTGTTCAAGGCCTGATTTGGGGCCCATGCGGGGATGATGGAGCTTGCTTGGATGCTCCTGAAAGCTGATTGACCATTAAACCTTCAGGATTCTCCTGAGCCAGGTATTATACATGGCTGTTATTAAAAAGTAAATTATAAAACATCCAATGAAATAAACCATATTAAAACGAAGGTAATAGCTATCCAAAAATCATCATTTCTAACTATTTTACAATTCCATTATTGATGTGCTTCAGGTGAATTTCATCCACTGTGTCTGTCTGGTGGGAATAAGATGAGACGGCAGCTTCCTTGTGTTTCTTGCCTACCCTGCATTCAGACTCCACACCCATAGCCTGAAACTGGCCACAGTGGGAGTATTTACATCATGGAAGTCAGCAAACACTACAAATCAGGACGTTTTTGTGTTCTGGAGAGCTGTTTTTTTCACATTTACCAGCACCACTGGCTCTACCCTAGAACTGCATCAGAATTTCTGTGACTGGGCCTGAAATTTTGTGCTTTTGAAAAGTTTCCCAGAGGATGCTGGCATGGCCAGACGAGCTGAGTTTGCAGAGTGGATTTGGAAAATGCTGACCGTCTATCCTTGCAGAGCTGGGATTTCTGCCAATCGACATTCAGTTGGTGCTTGAATGCTTCCAAAGATAGGGAACTCACTACTGCAAAGCAGCCATTGGGAGACACTGAAAGCCCATTCACTCATGAGGTGCTGGAATCCTCTTGTTGGCATCTCTGCTTAATTCCACCACAGACAGATCTCTCTCTGCCCCTGATTAGTCCTGTCCTGGGATGGCAGTTCTTCATTATAGTGAACAGGACACTGTTCCAGTGCAGGTGCACCCGCCAATCCTAATTGTCCCCATTCCATGGGGTATTCATGCAGGGCTCATCTCTCCCCAGAAAAGAGCCCTCTGAATACTGAGAGAGACATCTAGCCTTACTGCCTTCCCTCACGTACATTTTCTTTTCTCCAAGCCACACGTTCCTGCTGCTCCAAGCCCTTCTCCCATGTATTGCTAAATTCCTGTTGAACATTATCTAGTTGGCTTGGCCAATCTTTCTAGTTCATTGAGACCTATATGGTACTGATTCTGTCAACCAACCTATTACCTCTTATTTCTAGTTACAGCTAATCACCTCATCTAAACAGAGATAAAAGTGTTTTATGGAGTGAGACCTCTAAATAGCAACCTTTCTTGAGACATTTGGGGTGGTATTTGATTAGCAAATGTTCAGACACATAATTATTGCTGAAAGCAATGCTCCTCTGCCAAAAGTAGTCTCCATTTTTGCAGAGAACAAAATTTAGCAAGAAACAAATACACTGGCTAAAATGTCCCTGACTGACTATCAATCCAGATTGAAACCCTGAAGAACAATTCCTTAAGGAGGATTTTTAATCATCCCCAATTCCGTGCTGTGTTTCTCTCACTTTGATTCCTCTAAACACATCTGATTTGTATTTCTGAGATGCATTTTCCATGCATCTTGGTAAAGTTAGACTTCAGATTTCGTACCTCTTCCCCAGTACAAATTCCCCTTTGATCCATAGCTATTCTACTTGGCATGCCTTGCTACTGCACATAGTAATTGTCAGAAATTCGAAGAACACATTGTTGAGGGGAAACTGATGGTTGTGTAATATCCTGAAACCCTTAAGACTGTGAAGATGGACTGAAGTGACATTCATGGAAGTCCACAAAATCTTTCTCTGCAGATGGGGACCATTCTCTGACCAGGTGACTGAGGTGTGGCCAGAACAAGCCAGGCATCGTGCCTTTATGTCTGCCTCCTCATGCCCTTTTGAATGTCCTTGATGGGTTAGAAGGATGTCCCAGGTTACAAAAAGAAACCTTCTAAACACACTAAGTCAGAAACACTATCTGAGGTTAGTGTTTGTTGTGTCTGGCCCACTGTGACAATTAGAAGCTTTGAGTTCTTTCAAAGGTTCACTCTCCTCTTGGGGTGTGCTGTGGCTGGTCACCCTGGGAGGTGGGGTATTGAATGCCTATCCCTTTACCCTGCTACCCCTGAGACACATTTCAGTTCAGACCCTCCAGGACAGAGGAGGGAGGGTGAGACTGCGTAGTAGGTGCTGTGGGGATGGCAGGGAAGTATTCACTTGCTTTGTGCTGTTGTGATCAGGATGAGGCCCTTTCAGATCTTGGCAGGACTTCATAGTGGACTCTGTTGGTGATTCCTCCTGGGTCATGCTCACTGGGGCTTCTCATCTCCTATCCCTGATTAGGGTCATGTACTCCCAGGTACTTGCTCCCAACAGACAACCCCATCCCATGTGGACTCACTGGGATCCTACATCCCCATAGCTCCTGTGGTTCAGGTCCCCTCCTTAGACATACCTGTACCAAGCTCATACAACCCTAAACCTGAAACTGGCAAAATCTTCCCTTTTAGGAGGAAAGAATTTTTTGACCTTAGCTCGTTGACTAAAAAGGCCTTGAGTTACTAGGAAGTGGGCTGTGGGTGCAGTGTTTAGGGAGAGGACAAACCAATGTTTGCTGTTTTCTTTTAAAGATTTTATTTATTTATTTCAGAGAGACAGAGAGAGAGAGCATGAGCAGGGGGAGGGAGAGAGGGAGAAGCAGACTCCCTGTTGAGCTGGGAGCCCGATGTAGGGCTCAATCCCAGGATCCTGAGCTGAACACAGACGCTTAACCAAATGAGCCACCCAGGCACCTCCAATGTTTGCCGCTTGTTGGAAAGTGTGTGTAAATGTGATGCTTCTTGGAATAAATTCATATGTTGTCATTTCGTTCCATTCGCTTTTCCTCCTCTTCTTCTGAGCTAATAGATTCAACAAAGAAGCATTTGTTCATTTATTAAAAAGAATACCTTTGTGCCTCTAATATGCATTCTGGGCATGGGGGACTCATCACAAAACATTAAACAACTCCGTCTTTGTACTGTTTACAATGGTTTTCCTGAGAGTTGATATTTGAAAGGAGGTTGTAGTCAGCTCCAAGGCTATGTCTGATGTCTTCATCAAAATTTTTATCACTTCTCTTACTTAATCTATGTCCTTTCTACTGTGACAGTTGTCAGGGATTGAAGATTGGCATCCAAGTGGGCTGCCATCAGGAACTTTTCAGCAACTGTCATAGTGGTTCGGGCTTTGCAGGTAGCTGGACTTGCATGGACATCCTGAATTTGCTCCAGGCAAGTTACTCAATTTCTCAGAAATATGATTCCCTCACATGCAGAGTGGTGGTGCTTTATAGAGTACAGGCAGACCTCAGAGATGTGGGTTCAGTTCCAGACCACTGCAATAAAGTGAATATTGAAAAAAATGAGTCAAATGAAATTTTAGGTTTCCCAGTGCATATTAAAATTATGTTTATACTATACAGTAGTTTATAAGTGTGCAATAGGATTATGTCTAAACGATGTACATACCTTAATTAAAAATACTCTATTGCTAAAAAATGCTAACTGAACTTTCATCTGAACTTTCAAGGAGTCAGTCTTTTTGCTGGTGGAGGGTTTTGCCTTAATGTTGATGGCTGCTGACTGATCAGGGTGGTGGCTGCTGAAGGCTGAGGTGGCTGTGGCAATTTCTTAAAATAAAACAATGAAGTTTGGTGTGTTGATTGACTCTTCCTTTCACAAATGATTTCTCTGTAGCAGGTGATGCTGTTTGATAGCATTTCACCCGCAGGAGAGCTCGTCTCAGAATTGGAGTCAATTTTCCCAAACCCTGCTACTGCCTTATCAACTAAGCTTATGTACTATTCTAAATCCTCTGTTGTCATTTCAACAATCTTCATAGCGTCTTCACCAGGAGTAGGTTCCATCTCAAGAAACCATTCTTTGCTCATCTGTAAGAAGCAACTCCTCATATCTTTAAGTTTTATCATGAGATTGCAGCAATTCAGCCACATCTTCAGGCTCCACTTCTGATTCTAGTTCTCTTGCTACTTCTACCACATCAGCAGTTGCCTCCTCCACTGAAGTCTTGAACCCCTTAAAGTCATCCATGAGGGCTGGAATCACCTTCTTCCAACTCCTGTCCAATATTGATATTTTGACCTCTTCCCATGAATCATGAATGTTCTTACTGGCATCTACAATGGTGATTGCTTTCCAGAAGGATTTTAATTAACTTTGCCAATATCTGTTACTGTCTATCGCAGCTATAGCCTTGAAAAGTGTATTTATTAAATAAGTCTTAAAAGTCAAACTGACTCCTTAGTCCATGGGCTGCAGAATGGATGTT
This sequence comes from Mirounga leonina, assembly GCF_011800145.1. Lineage (NCBI taxonomy): Eukaryota > Metazoa > Chordata > Mammalia > Carnivora > Phocidae > Mirounga > Mirounga leonina. Next base: position 2,490,584 of record NW_023270374.1, read on the forward strand.
GTATCAGCAGACATGAAAACAACATTAATCTCAGTGTACATCTCCATCAGAGCTCTTGCATGAACATAGAGGCATTGCCATGAGAGTAATATTTTGAGAGGAACCTTTTTTTCTGAGCAGTAGTCTCAACATTAGGCTTAAAATACTCAGTAAACCATGTTGTAAACAGACATGTTGTCATCCAGGCTTTGTTGTTCCAATGATAGAGCCCAGGCAGAGTAATAATTGTTAAGGGCTCTAGGATTTTTGGAATGGTAAATGAGCGTTGCCTTAAGCTACCAGCTGCATGAGCCTCTAACAAGAGAGTCAGCCTGTCCTTTGAAGATTTGGAGCCAGGCATTGACTTCTCCTAACTATGAAATTCCTAGATGGCATCTTCTTCCAATAGAAGGCTGATTCCATCTACATTAGAAATCTGTTGTTGAGTATAACCACCTTCATTGATTAGCTAGATCTTCTGGATAACTTGCTACAGCTTCTTCATCAGCCCCTGTGGTCTCTCCTTGCACTGTTCTGTTATGGAGGTGGCTTCTTTCCTTAAACCTCATGAACAACCTCTGTGAGCTTCAAACTTTTCTTCTGCAGCTTCCTCACCTCTCTCAGCCTTCACGGAATTGAAGAGAGTTTGGGCCTTGCTCTGAATTAGGCTTTGGCTCAAGGGAATGTTGTGGCTGGTTTGACCTTCTATCCAGACTACTAAAACTTTCTCCATATCAGCAATAAGGCTGTTTTGCTTTCTTATCTTTTGTGTGTTCACTGGAACAGCACTTTTAATTTCCTTTAAAAACTTTCCTTTGCATTCACAAGTTGGCTAACTGTTTTGTGCAAGAGGCCTAGGTTTCAGCCTGTGTCAACTTTCAACATGCCTTCCTCACTAAGTTTAATCATTTCTAGCTCCTGATTTAAATTAAGAGGCATGCAACTCTTCCCTTCACTTGAACACTTATAGGCCATTGCAAGGCTATTAATTGGTTTAATTTCAATATTGTTGTGTTTCAGGGAACAGGGAGGCCCGAGAAGAGGGAGAGAGATGGGAGGAATGGCCAGTCAGTGGAGAAGTCAAAACACAGACAACATTTCTTGATCAAGTTGTGACACTCCAAAACAATTACAATAGTAACATCAAAGATAACTAATCACAGATCATCATAACAAATATAATAATAATGGAAAAGGTTGAAATAGTGTAAGAATTACCAAAATGAGATATGGAGTGAACAAATAATGTTGGAAACATTGTGACTATAGACTTGCTTGATGGAGTGCTGTCACAGACCTTCAATTTGTAAAAATCACAGTATCTGAGAAGCACAATAAAATGAAGTGTAATAAAATGAGGCATGTCTGTAGTTTGGGGCTTTGGGACTTTAATGAGAAAATAGGGTTAAGCTGATGATCACGAAGGCATGAGTCACCATGGGCATAAATCCATGATGGACTGGCCCTTTCTGGACTCCCAAGGCTGGAAGTCTGACAGGGCTAGGACCAGGGTCTCAGGCCAATGTGGAAATTTGGCAGAGGCCAGAACCAAGGGCTCAGCAATAGCTGTTTAGCCCTAATAATCTATTCAGAGCCCATTTTATGACAGAACCCTTAAGTTTATCAGACAAAGTCCAACTGCAAGGTCAGGGGACAAATTCAGGCTAAGAGCCCAGGCATCCTTAATTAGATTCCAAAGTCAAATTCATTAGGCAGAAAAAAACCAAGCATAGAGGTTGTCCTAATTGGGTGGTAAAGATGTAAGAAACGAGTTCTTTCTGCAGACAGTGGGAATGTAAACAGATGTGACTAATGTGGATGCTGGGTTTATAATATCTATGGTTCGACCCAGTAAATCTCCTTTCACAATTTATCTTTTTTTTTCTGTCTTTAGAGGCAACCATATTAATAGTTTGTGTTGTTCACAATCTCCTTTTCTGTGCACATACAGACACATATATATATATACATGAACATATGCATCCCTTTCGTTTGCTTTTTTTTTAAGAAAAGATGAATTATTCATATATACCACCTATGATTTGTTTTCTTTCACCCGCTCTGTGGTGCACATCTCATGTTGGTATTCATAGAACTACCAGTTCTTTCCTTTTTTCTTTTTCTTTTTTTAAATTAATTAATTAATTTTTATTTAAATTCAATTGACATATAACGCACTATTGGTTTCAGAGGTAGAGGACAGTGATTCATCAGTTTTATGTAATACCCAGTGCTCATTACATCATGTGCCCTCCTTAATGCCCATCACCCAGTTACCCCCCTACCCCTCTTCCCTCCAGCAACCCTCAGTTTGTTTCCTATGATTAAGAGTCTCTTATGGTTTCTCTCCCTCTCTGATTTCATCTTGTTTTATTTTTTTCCTCTCTTTCCCTATGATCCTCTGTTTTGTTTCTTAAATTCCACATATCAGTGAGATCATATGATACTTGTCTTTCTCTGATTTATTTCCGTTAGCATAACACCTTCTAGTTCCATCCATGTCATTGCAAATGGCAAAATTTCATTCTTTTTTGATGGCTGAGTAGTATTTCATTATATATATATACTACATCTTCTTTATCCATTCATCTGTCAATGGACATCTGGGCTCTTTCTATAGTTTGGCTATTGTGGACATTGCTGCTATAAACATTGGGGTGCAGGTGTCCCTTCAGATCACTACATTTGTATCTTTGTGGTAAATACCCAGTAGTGCAATTGCTGGGCCATAGAGTAGCTCTATATTCAACCTTTTCAGGAACCTCCATACTGTTTTCCAGGGTGGCTGCACCAGCTTGCATTCTCACCAACAGTGTAGGAGGGTTCCCCTTTTTCCATATCCTCACCAACATCTGTCATTTCCTGACTTGTTAATTTTAGCCATTTTAACTGGTGTAAGGTGGTATTTCAGTATGGTTTTGATTTGTATTTACCTGATGCCAAGTGATGTTGAGCATTTTTTCATGTGTCTGTTGGCCATTTGGATGCCTACTTTGGAGAAATGTCTGTTCATGTCTTCTGCCCATTTCTTGATTGGATCATTTGTTCTAGCCCTTTATCTGATATGTCATTTGCAAATATCTTCTCCCATTCTATCAGTTGTCTTTTGGGTTTTTCAACTGTTTCCTTTGTTCTGCAAAAGCTTTTTATCTTGATGAAGTCCCAATAGTTCATTTTTGCCCTTGCTTCCCTTGCCTTTGGCAATGTTTCTAGGAAGAAGTTGCTGCAGCTGAGGTTGAAAAGGTTCTTGCCTGTGTTCTCCTCTAGGATTTTGATGGATTCCTGTCTCAAATTTAGGTCTTTCATCCATTTTGAGTCTATTTTTGTGTGTGGTGTAAGGAAATGGTCCAGCTTCATTCTTCTGTATGTGGCTGTCTAATTTTCCCAACACCAATTGGTGAAGAGATGGTATCTATCTATCTATCTTTCTTTCTTTCTTTCTTTCTTTCTTTCTTTCTTTCTTTCTTTCTTTCTTTCTTTCTTTCTTTCTTTCGATTTATTTATTTATTTGACAGAGAGAGAGAGAGAGCAAGCACAAGTAGGGGGAGCAGCAGGCAGAGGGAGAGCAGGAAGCAGACTCCTAACTTAGTGGGGGGCCTGATGCAGGGTTCGATTCCAGGACCCTGAGATCATGACCTGAGCCGAAGGCAGATACTTAACAACTGAGCCACCCAGGTACCCCAAGATGATATTTTTTCCCATTGGATATTCTTTCCGCTTTGTCAAAATTAGTTGGCCATAGAGTTGAGGTATGTGATCTGCTCTGGAGAATGTCCCATGTGCACTCGAAAAGAATGTGGTATGTTCCCTTTTATTTATTTACTTATTTTTAAATCAGAGAAAGAGAGAGAGAGAGTGACCACAAGTAGGGGGAGTGGCAGGCAGAAGGAGAAGCAGGCTCCCCTGCTGAGCAAGGAGTCCAATGTAGGAGGGATCCTAGGACCCCAGGATCATGACCTGAGCCGAAGGCAGTCACTTAACTGGCTGAACCACCCAGAAATCCCAAGTTGAAGGTATTTGGATAGGGATTGCATTGAATGTGTAAATTTCTCTAGGTAGCATAGATACTTTAACAATATTTGTTCTTTCAATCCATGAACATGAAATGTTTTTCCATTTCTTTGTGTCTTCCTCAATTTTTTTCATGAGTGTTCTATAGTTTTCTGATTACAGATCCTTTGTCTCTTTGGTTAGGTTTATTCCTAGGTATCTTATGGTTTTTGAAGCCATTGTAAATGGAACTGACTTCTTAATTTCTATTTCTTCTGTCTCATGGTTTGTGTATAGAAATGAAACTGATATCTGTGAATTGATTTTATATCCTGCCACTTTGCTGAATTCCTGTATGAGTTCTAGCAATTTTGGGGTGGAATCTTTTGGGTTTTCCACATAGAGTATCGTGTCATCTGCAAAGAGTGAGAGTTTGACTTCTTTGCTGATTCAATGCTTTTTCTTTTTGTTGTCTGACTGCTGAGGCTAGGACTTCTATTATGTTGAACAGCGGTGGTGATAGTGGACATCCCTGTCATGTTCCTGACCTTAGGGGAAAAGCTCTCAGTTCTTCCCCATTGAGACTGATATTTGCTGTGGGCTTTTCATATATGACTTTTATGATATTGGGTATGTTCTCTCTACACCTACACTGTGAAGAGTTTTAATCAAGAAAGGATGTTGTACTTTGTCAGATGTTTTTTTCTGCCTCTGTTGGGAGGATCATATGGTTCTTGTCCTTTCTTTTATTTATGTAGTGTATCACATTGGTTGATTTGTGGATGTTGAACCATCCTTGCAGCCCAGAAATAAATCCCATTTGGTTGTGGTAAATAATCCTTTTAATATACTGGTGGATCGTATTGGCTAGTATTTTGGTGAGAATTTTTGCATCCATATTCATCAGAGATATTGATCTGTAATTCTTTTTGGTGGGTCTTTGTTTGGTTTGGGAATCAAGGTAATGGTGGCCTCATAGAAAGAGTTTGGAAGTTTCCCTTCCATTTCTATTATTAATTCTTCTTTAAATGTTTGGTAGAATTCCCCTGGGAAACCATCTGGCCCTCTACTCTTGTTTACTGGGAGATTTTTGATTACTGCTTTAATTTCCTTGCTGGTTATGGGTCTGTTTAAGTTTTCTATTTCTTCCTGTTTCAATTTGCATCCATTTCTTCCAGATAGCCTAATTTGTTGGCATATAATTGCTCATAATATGTTCCTATAATTGTTTGTATTTCTGTGGTGTTGGTTGTGATCTCTCCTCTTTCATTCATGATTTTATTTATTTGGGTCATTTCTCTTTTTTTTTTTTTGATAAGTCTGTCCAGGGGTTAATTTTTTCAAAGAACCAGCTCCTAGTTTCTTGATCTGTTCTACTGTTCTTTTGGCTTCTATTTCATTGATTTCTGCTCCAATCTTTATTACTTCTCTTCTCCTGCTGGGTTTAGGCTTTATTTGCTATTTTTTCTCCAGCTCCTTTAGGTGTAGGGTTAGGTTGTGTATTTGGGACCTTTCTTGTTTCTTGAGAAAGGCTTGTACTGGTATATACTTCCCTCTTAGGACCGTCTTTGCTGCATCCCAAAGATTTTGAACAGTTGTGTTTTCATTTTCATTGGTTTCCATGAATTTTTTAAAAAATTCTTCTTTAATTTCCTGGTTGACCCATTCATTCATTAGTAGGATGCTCTTTAGCCTCCATGTATTTGAGTTCTTTCCAAATTTCCTCTTGTGATTGAGTTCTAGTTTCAAAGCATTGTGGTCTGAAAATATGCAGGGAATGATCCCAATCTTTTGGTACTGGTTGAGACCTGATTTGTGACTCAGTATGTGATCTTTTCTGGAGAATGTTCCATGTGCACTCGAGAAGAATGTTATTCTATTGCTTTGGGATGAAATGTTCTGAATATATCTGTGAAGTCCATCTGGTCAAGTGTGTCATCCAAAGCCCTTGTTTCCTTATTGATCTTTTGCTTAGATGATCTATCTATTGCAGTGAATGGGGTGTTAAAGTCCCCTACTATTATTGTATTATTACTGATATGTTTAATTTTGTTATTCATTGGTTTATATAACTGGCTCCTCCCATGTTAAGGGCATAAATATTTACAATTGTTAGATCTTCTTGTTGGATAGACCCTTTAAGTAGGGTATAGTGTCCTTCCTCATCTCTTATTACAGTCTTTCATTTAAAATCTAATTTGTCTGATATAAGGATTACCACCCCAGCTTTCTTTTGGTGTCCATTAGCATGGAAAATGATTTTCTACCCCCTCACTTTAAATCTGAAGGTGTCTTTGAGTCTAAAATGAGTCTCTTACAGACAGCATATTGATGGGTCTTGCTTTTTTATCCAATCTGATACCCTGTGTCTTTTGATTGGGGCATTTAGCCCATTTACATTCAGAGTAACTATTGAAAGATATGAATTTAGTGTCATTGTATTATCTGTAAAGTCACTATTTCTGTATATTTTCTCTTTTCCTTTCTGGTCTTTGTTACTTTTGGGCTCTCTCTTTGCTTAAAGGATCATTTTCAATATTTCTTGTAGGGTTGGTTTAGTGATCACATATTCTTTTAGTTTCTATTTGTTCTGGAAGCTTTTTATCTCTCCTATTTTGAATGATATCCTAGCTGGATAAAGTATTCTTGGCTGCATATTTTTCTCATTTAGCACCCTGAATATATCATGCCAGTCTTTTCTGGCCTGCCATTCTCTGTGGATAGGTCTGTTGCCAATCTAATGTTTCTATCCTTGTAGATTACAGACCTCTTGTCCAGAGCTGCTTTCAGGATTTTCTCTTTGTCTCTGAGGTTTGCAAGTTTCACTATTATATGTTGGGGTGTTGACCTATTTTTATTGATTTTGAGGGAGGTTCTCTCTGCTGCCTCGACTTGGATGCCTCTTTACTTTCCCATATTAAGAAAGTTCTCTGCTATAATTGCTCCAATATACCTTCTGCCCCCTCTGTCTTTCCTCTTCTTCTGGGATCCCAATTATTCTAATATTGTTTCACTTTATCGTATCACTTATTTCTTGAATTCTCCCCTCATTGTCCAGTAGTTGTTTATCTTGCTTCTTCCTCAGCTTTTTTATTCTCCATCACTTTGTCTTCTGTATCACTAATTCTCTCTTCTGCCTCATTTATCCTAGCAGTTAGAGCCTCCATTTTTTCTTGCATCTCTTACTAGCTTTTTTTTAATTTCAACTTAGATTTTAGTTCTTTTGTTTCTCCAGAAAGGGATTCTCTAGTGTCTTCTATGCTTTTACAAGCCCAACTAGTATCTTTATAATCATCATTTTGAACTCTAGTTCCCACATCTTATTTATGTCCATACTGATTAGGTCCCAGGCAGTAGGTACTGCCTCTTGTTCTCTTTTTTGAGGTGAGTTTTTCCATCTTGTCGTTCTGTCCAGAGAAAAACAGATGAACGAGAGAACAAAATACTAAAATGGCAACAACAACACCAGAGATATATACAGTAAAATATCAGAAGAGTCCCAAAACTGAAAAAATAAAAATAAAAAAAGAAAGGGAATATAATCAGACAGGTGAACAGAATAGAGCAATACCTTGGATCCTGTGTGTATTTTGGTCCATTTGTTAAAAAAACAAATCCCGGGGTGCCTGGGTGGCTCAGTCATTAAGTGTCTGCCTTCGGCTCAGGTCATGATCACAGGGTCCTGGGATTGAGCACCACATTGGGCTCCCTGCTTGGCAGGAAGCCTGCTACTCCCTCTCTTACTCCCTCTGCTTGTGTTCCTGCTCTCACTATCTCTCTCTCTGTCAAATAAATAAATAAAATCTTAAAAAAAAGAAAACTAGATCCCCAAATTATAAAGAAAGAAAAACTTATATATGTATAAAAATAAAATTAAATACAATGAACAGATAGAATGTAATTTTAAAAATGAAAATTTAAAAGACAAAAAAGAAAAAAGAAAATAAAAGAAGGAATATAAACAGACAGGTGGACAGAAGGGGACAATACCCTATATTTTCTGTATTTTGGTTGGTTTGGTAGAAGAAACTACATCTCAAAATTGTAAAGAAAGAAAAACTTTTATATTTACAAAAATCAAATTAAATACATTGAAAGGATAGAATGCAGCTGTAAAGATGAAAATTAAAAAGACTTTAACAAAACAAAAAGAAGAAGAAGAAGAAGAAGAAGAAGAAGAAGAAGAAGAAGAAGAAGAAGAAGA